>NW_011494873.1:1960352-2016568 GCF_000754665.1 Bison bison bison
TGACTTCTCTTCTTGCAGAGCGTGGGTTCTGGGCGTGGCTTCAGTAACTGCAGGTGTCGGCTCTGGAGCACAGGCTCAGCAGCTGTGGGACACGGGCATGCCCCATGGCATGTGGGCTCCTACTTTCTGGATGAGGGCTCAAACCCGTGTCCCCTGCATTACAAGGTGGATTCTTAACCACTTGACTGCCAAGGGAGTCCCCAGGAGTTTTTGTTTAATGGATGTGTTTCACTCATTTTTATTTATTGATACATGTTTGGTTTTAACTTCTGTCATCGAAAGCTCTGTTAGGATTGTTCATATGACTTTCTTGGTTTCTGTTGTCGTTCTATTCATATTCTGTTGTCATTCATATTATTGTAGTTTCATTTTGTATGTGTTCTCTGATTATTTTCTACTTCTGCATTTTTGTCTTGCAGGCTCACTTTTTAATTATAATGTGTACTTAATTTTTTCTCAACTTTTCATTTAAAATATCAGTCCTACAAGAAAAGTAGAAATAAATAGTCCAGTGAACATTTGCATGTCATTCAACTAGATTAACCAGTGTTAATATTTTTGTTGCATTTGCTTTAGTTCTGCCTCCATCTACATTTTTCCCTATAAATATTTGACAGTAACTTACAACATGATTTTTCATCCCCTAACTACTACTTCAACATGTCTTCCTCAAGAACAGGGACACTTTCTTACCTATACACGATACTATTGGCACTTCCTGGTTCAACATCGCCATAACATCTATGTGGAGTTCATATTTAAATTTCCCTAGTTGTCTCAGTAATGTCCTTTATAACTTTTTTTTGATCAAATTTGTATCAAATTTTGATCCAATTTGTATCAAAAACTTGTTTGTTTTTGATCCAATTAAGTATCATGTGTTGCATTTAGTTTTTTGTTCTTCTTCTTTAATCTAAATCAGTCTCCTAGTCTTTTTTCTTTCCATAAAAAAATCCAGGTAGTTGATCTTGTAAAATGTCCCAGCATCTGAATTCATGTTTCCCCATAATCAGATACAGTTATATTTTCTTGGCAAGAATACATTGTAGGTTATATCCTTCTCATTATGTCAATCAAGAAACATACATGGTCCTGTGGTTAAGACTTGGCCTTCCAATGCAGGTGGTGTGGGTTCCATCCCTGGTTAGGGAGCTAAAAATGGTCCACATCAAAAAAAAAGTCTTGAAGAAACACACAGTATCAGTCTGTCCACTTATTGGTCCCAGTGAACTTGATCACATGGTTAGGGTGGTGTCAGTACTCTCTTACGGTATATTGACTCCTTATAAGCAGTTACTAAATAGATTTTTCTGCTTCCATCTCCTTTTAATTGCTTATTTTTTATTATATTTTAAAACATATACCTCTGTTATTGAAAATCAATAAATCAGATATTTTCAATCTCAGTCATAGAGGATGAGGAAGACAAAAAAAATAAACATACTTGTAGTATCTCCCATCTTTCTTTCCTCTTCCAAGTTTGCTTATTTATCCACTTACCTTTAAAATGAAGAAAAATGCACATAAGATTGATCGAATCCTTATTGAAAAAATGACTCAAAACATCCTGTAGATAATGTATTTTTGGTCACATGGGTGAAGCCCATCCATGAGATACAGTGGAGTTAAAGCAATTGGAAGAGACTGGCTGTGAGAGAACAGGAAAAAGACACGTTGGCAGGTTTTAGGAAACAGTGTCTGTTGGCAGGCTTGGGGTTTGGGTTTGGACTGTTCTTGGTTGGACCCTGCTAGTCTTGTGGGCACTAGTTACTGTGGGTAGAATTATTTTCTGGGCTGTAGTAGCAAGCAGCAAGCACTCATCTAGGAGTCGTATCAAGCTGAGGGCCACCCCTGACCCTCAGATTTTCCTGTTCCTTATATATCTAAGTGTGCCTTTTACTCTTTTCTTCAGGTCTCCCAGTTGCTGGGCAAACCTCAGAATTTGTTAACCAAGTGTTAGAGAAGACTGCAGAAGGCAATCCCACTGGAGGCCTTGTAGGACTAAGGATACCAACATCAAAAGTGTAATCAGCTTCATTGGACCACTGGTCAGAAATGTCTGTGTTTGTCATGTTATTCATTGTAAATTTTCATTCTGTTTTGCATGTCAGTTTAGCATTATGTAAACATTTACAATTAGGTTACATTGTTTTAAGAACTAAGTAGCATAAGTGAAGCATGATCCAAAATACTTGATTATTGCATTTTTCAGAGCATAAACCATGGTTAAAACTGCTACAGGCATCAGAGTTGAAAATCATACATTTAAATAGATGTTTAGATACAGATTACAAAATCTGTTAAAGCAAGACACTTAGAAAGAGTGAAGATAATAGTAAATGCCAAATATTGTGGCAGGTTTATGCTCTGAACCACACACAAAAAAATTGAGGAAGCATTTTTTTAAACAGTCAGTTTTGATTGTTTTTAGAATTATTGCTTTTTGTTCTAATTTTCCACAACTGTTACTCTCACTTGTACATGGCACAACCCAGCACTCATGCCCATGTGCCATATTAGATGTTCATTTTCCGAGCTCTATATGGTATATATAAATATATATATAAATATATATATATAATGTCTGTGCAAGTAAGAAAAAAAAGCATATTCTTTGTGCCTTGTATTTTGGGGAAACTATAAAACTGGTAATATTTTGTATGATGAAAACCCTAATGAGGAAAAAAAACAAGATATATAGGTGGAAAAATTATGGGGTTTAAATGTTTTTTTGTTCCAACTCTTTTTCAAAATTTTTGAATGTATATAGGACTATGTTGAAATGTAGATATATGCCACAGAGTCTGTGTATTGTATAAAAAACAAAACAAAAAACAAACAAAAAAAAAGATGGCTCTAGAAAACTCATATTTCGGTACTTGACCGGAAGAAGACAAATACTTGCACATTATTGCGATTGTTTTATTTTTTGTACCAAAGACAAATGCAACTGATATGGCAAACTGCCAGTCTAAGTAAAGTTTTGCACAGCTTACATGATACTGTATGAATGTATGAAAAAAAAGGAGAAAAAAAAGAAAAACGAAAAGGTCAGGGTTAGGGATCTTACTGAACTGTGAATTTTATTTCTGTTTGGGTCCAATTATCTACAGAAGGAGCATCCACACACACAGATATTATTTTGCTGTTCCTCTAGTTCGCTTCCATAGTAGATAAGTTGGTGGCCATTTAGGTGTCTGTAAGTCTTTTTATTTCTGCACTTATTGTAGGAAATTTTAATATATTTCATTTTAGTAAGCTATTGGTAAAATAGTTTTTGACCTTGAAAATTAAAAAGTTTATTTAGCTTGTTGTAGTATACTTCCACCAAACAACCAAAATACAGATTATTTTTATTGTATTATGTATATATATGTAAAGAAAGAAAAAAGCTAAAAATATCTAATTCTTTAGTTGCCACTTTTCCAATTGATGTATTATTGTGCATGTAATATTTTCAAAGATCAACACAAGCTTAAAAAAAAATTTATAGATTTTTATATTTTTGTACAGGTATTTTCAAACTAGCTTCTTCAAACTTAACATGTGACTTATTCTTCTTCTATAGTTTCTAGAACTGAGAAATATTAACACATTTAGTTTTTAGGTGCTCTTTTTGTTCACACAAAACAGCTTCATTAGTCAGTGTTTTAACTATGTTAAAGCTTTACCTCTTGATGAGAAATTTCTTATGTCAAGGCAGCGTTATAAACCTTCCCTACAAATCTTTCCATCCTGTCTCTCTCACTGTTTTATTTTCAGATTTTGTGTTTTGAACTCTGAAAACTGATAACTTAAAAATTCTATCTTTTTAAAAAAAAATTCTCTTTAGCCAGAAAAAAAAATACCAAAAATTTCAGACCTAGCTGCTGGGAAGATATCTATTTCTCCAACTACTTCTCCATACCCCTTGGAGAGTTTATTTTTAATTATATTTTGTCTCTACAGCGTGTTTCCTTTTATTTTCTTCCTGCCCACCACCCTCTCCCATTTGTAAGTGATAGCACGTGAAGCTATAGCTTATAAAGGTTTGGTTCTAATACGCACAGTAACAACAGAGCAATGTTGCTTTCATGCTTCTTTGACATTATGAAGAAGAATCTCCAAGAAGGATTGTCTTAACACCTTAGCTGAACTGTGATGCACAAGATTACCCTGTGTGCTTGGTGGAAATGTACATGGTTAGTGCATTCACACTAAACAGATAAGCTCAGATTTAATGGTTTAATAGAATGTAAGTTTATTGGTCAATGGTTTTCATTTTTAGGTGGGAGAAGGCAAAGCACAGGTTTGTATCTTGGAGGTATATGAAGTTTTGACAGAGTGTGTCTGGGAAACTGAAATATGTTCCAGAATACGGCAGTTTTGCAATCAGGTGAAAATCACTTCATTGGTAGAGACTCCGCTGATGAGGTTTATAAAATTGCCCCTTTCTAGCTGCTCTGTTAGGAATTCTGGTTTTTTATACCTTTTTCTTGTCTGCGAACCAGAATTTGATTTTTTGGTCTTGCATTTCAAAAAAAAAGACTTTGAATCTGTTTAGTAGATTCCATATCCTTGCATTTCAGTGTTTTATATGTACTACTTAAGTTAAATAGTTAAAAGCTTTTAAATAGTTGAGCTTTTTAATGTTGACACTTTATTTTGTACCTACCTATTTATATATGTATGTATATCTTAGAAAAAGCACTTTGTTAAAAAAAAATTGCATTTTATATGATTCCTGCCATTTGCTGCTAAATCTGGGCTGGTCAGAATGCTGCAGCGATACTTGATCTAAATAAAAACCTGGCAGTAAAATGTAGAGTGAAAGTTAAATCCTCTTGCTGTTTTAACTTTATCATAAAGATGACATAGGCAAGCTGTGCAGCTTTACATTTTAACCAGGGGACTCTGTGGCATTTAAAACCGTCTAGAAATGGTTGTACTTTAATGCCAGTAATAATCTGCTTCCTCTATTGTCATTAAAATATATACGTTTAGTGTATCACACAAACAAATCTTACAAGGGTAACGTAAAAACCCCAACAATTGTACATGTTCTGTTTTTGAAAATTGTGGCATGTATTTTTGGGTGAAGATCATTAGAGAAGAGCTCTCTAAAGGTTTTCTGTGTTCATTCATGGTATACAGATAGCTCATAATGAAGTCCAGAATCTTACGTTAAGTGAAAGCATTGTGAATTCACCTCAAATAAACCCATTGTTCCCAAAGCAATTACAAACTTTGACTCTAGTACTACTATGATTTAAAAAAAACAAAAAATGTTCTTCCTCGTTTCAGATACACTGGATTCTTTATAGAGTTTGTCTCCATGTGAAAGCATGCTGTCCGGTTGTCCTTGTTAAGATCTTGTCTGAGTTTTGAATTGGGTGCCACACTTTTTCAGTCAGTATGATTGCTTGTTCTACTGTACCATGTACGACTCTTGTCCTTTCCTATATCCTTCATGACAGATTATGATGTGGCTTTATATTGTGCCTTACTTGTACATTTAAAACAAAACGTGTTCATTCCCTTTTACTTCCTAACTCTTTCACTTTGAACTTTTTGGTAAGAGAATCAGAGCTATTATAAAAACATCATGAAGGATTTCAGATGAGTATGGTTTTAAATTCCCTCTCTTTATTGTTATTTTATATTTGTATGAAAGACCAGTTTTGAATGGTCTTTGAATATGAGAGGGAAAGATTAGCAGTAATTTCACTACATCCCTTTTTCCTAACTTTCATGAATTTGTCATACATCTTCTTTCTGATGCTTGACTTTATTTGCTCCTTAGCAATAGTCTGCATTTAAAGAAAGGTGTGTTCAGTTCATCAGCTTGAAATTGACCATTTCATTTTTCCAGAATTTTTTAGGAAAAGAGTACTCATTTTGTTTGTTTTATAAAACAGATGACAAGTCTCTTTAAAAGAAACAGAAGTACAGTACTTTTGAAATACAATGCTGTTAGTTTGGATTTCTTTTTTTATATATAATATTCATACAATTATCTGATGTTTGCCTTCATTAATAAAGCTGTTAGTTTATTCACCAAAATGTCAAGAATGGATGTGCTTTTCTTTATTCCATACATTTAAAAATATTTTAGCTGCTAAGATTTAGTTAACTTTCTAAGAAACGAATTCAAGTTGCCTTCAGCAGGAATTAACACAAACTTATGTTCCCTTTCTTTATATAGTCTTCCTAAAATGCTGTTCAAGTATTTTCTAGTTAATTATGTAACAGAATGTTAGCATCTCTCCAAATCTTGAAACTTGAATTTTGAGAATGCATTGAATTTGCTTTCAGTGTTAAAGGTTTCAATTCTCCTCCTAGTGAAGTCTGTTGTGGAATACCATTTCCCATGGAACTGAGGCCATTTCCACAACTTTGCACAGAACTGCAGTCTTGTTCTTCCCTCAGATCATGACAAATAAGTCTCACACAGTGCCGTAATACTTGTGGATTCTTTTGTAATCTTTGTAATCTTAATAAGGGCATTATGAGAAGATGACTCCATGTTTTTTTTAATATTTCAAACACATTGGGGTGTAACCATGAGTGTCAGCCGTAGGAATGGTGGTTTCGTTTTAAGGAATAAGCGTGTTGGGGAGGATGACGACAGTACTACTGACAGTTTTACCCTTCCGGGGCGAGTGGGGTTATGTGTTGAAGCATAATCCTCGTGCTGAGCAAACTGACTGAAATCTAGAAATTACACCTAGGGACTGAATTATGCCAAATTGCCATCTTCCTTTAGAAGAGAGAGGTTTGGGGATAGTGGTAAGGGAACAAAACCTTAAGACTACTTCTGAATAGTACTTTGGAACTGACGACTTGGTGACTGGTGAGGAGCATCAGAGTTGGGTATTTCAATGTGCCAAGTTTGGGTGAACCGGGTTTGCCTCTTTCATCACAGTGTAAACACAATTGTGTAGTTGACTAAATCCTGGGTGGATGTGAGCGGGACTGATTACTGTGTCTTGCCCTTCGCCCTTTGTTTTTTTAAGAACCAAATAACAGAAATGTATATGTGTGTACTGTATCTGCCTTTTCGCCACATTTTTATGACATTGTATTCCACTGCCTGCTTTTTTTTTTTTTTTAACCTTCTTTCCCTAGGATTTGTCCTATAACTTAGCATTTGTGGTTAACAGTGATACTAGGGCTGACCGCACATAAGAAGTCACAAGAGAAGAGCGGAAGGGCAAGAATTCAGAGCATTTGTTCATACAATGTGGCGACCTCTTTGGCATAGTGCGTAGGATCCTGTTTGTAATGCTATCATGAATATTCTGTAGTTTTGTTTCCCTCCCCGCCAACTGGAGCTATGAAACTTTTTATTGGATTCAGTCTTGTCTGTTGTCTAGAAAGAATTTTATCTTGTTGACGCATGAGCTGTTTAAAAATTATTCTATTAAATGTTGGTTAATAGTTGTGCAGTTTTTCTTTTCAGAAGAAAAGGTAATACAATCGTTGCCTTTGTTTTCTGTCACCTTCCAGCCCCTCAGCACTTCTAGTCAGATACAGATTCATCAGTGTATGCAACATCCTTTGTAATTTAAAATAAAAAAAGCTGAAAAGAAAAGGTTTTCAATTGTTTGCCTCGTGTTTTCGTCCTTCCTTTTCCCATTGCTTTTCTGTTGCTGTCTGAGGTGACCATCTACCCTTCAAAGTAAGCCACTGCAACGAAATTCTGAGCTGGAGACAGCAGTGAACTCTCGATAGCACTGCCCTTCTCTTGGTGTAGTGTACAAAGAGCTAACATTTTTTAACACTTAGAGCTGATTTTTCAACTTGCTAGTTAAATTTTGTTACTACGTAGTAGTATTTATTGACAGAAACACATTCTTTATAGTTTAGAACATAGTTTATCCTTATTTCTTCTTGATTCTCTGGCCACGTGAGTTCTTTGAGGGAAATAAAGTATTTTGAGGCTTGCCTGACTTAAGCTTTTGTATGTGTGTTTCATAATTCTCAGTAAATCCCAAGCTTGGCTGAGCGTGTACATAGAACCCTTAAATCCGTGGACCTGAGTGAACCTCACTGCAGCAATGTGCCTTCAGCCGACAAACATTCGTTTAGCAGTTACTCTGTGAAGACTTGTGCTAGGTACTGGCTGGGAAGAAATTAAGAGACCTCCAGGAATATTCAGTTTGCTGAGGGAGGCCACATGGTCTGAACAGGACCACAGAACAACACCAGAGCTTTACACACGCAAAGGGTTCTAGGCACATCAGTACGGAGGACATTACCTCAAGGACACTGGTACCACATCCAGTGGGGGTGTTGAGAGGATTGACAGGCTGTGCTCAGGATATCCCTGGTCCCTTGAAGAAGCCCTTTTTGCTTCATTTGAGTGATAGTGATAGGCAGTCAGGAAGCAGAGTGGACATAGCCCCTCATGGACTGGTTCTGCTTGCAGGCTTAACCTCACAGGAGCCTCTGTCGAGGTCTGGGCATTTGAAGGAGCTGGGTGAGGTGAGCCCTTCAAGTAGAGCTCTTAGGAAACTGAACCTTCTGTGGGTAGCGTGCAGTGAGATGGGTGGTTCAGTTGTCCCTCCTTGCCGACACTGATTTCAGAACCAGGAGAACACCTTAGCCAGAGAGAAAAACATTAGTTCGGAATTACTTTCATGTCCCAGCTGAAAGGTTCAGAATAGGAAGAAAGCATTAGAAAGCTCTGGAAGGCTAGGGCAGCATTTGTTAAGCCGCTGCTAGGTGCTTTTACATCAGGGAAGTCACCTGCTGCTTTCTGTGACCAGTCAGGTAGATGATCATGTCCATTTTACAGAAAAGTCCGACTAGACCTAGACTAGGCTGGTGTGGAGTCACCCCAGACCCAACTTACATGGTACAGAACTCTTAATTCAAATGGCAGTGTGCTTGCAGCACTCAAGAGGCCATGCATACTCTCCTGTAAGCGACCAGGCCAAGTCACAGGCAGTATTTGGATGGTTTTCTATGTAGGAGGGAGACCGTGGGCTTAGGATTTGAAAACCAGAAAGAATTAAAGCCAAAACCTAGTAGATGTAGTAGCCAAAAGCTAGTCTCAGGATTAGGTAAAGGTGATGAGAGCAAAACAGCATTGGCAGTAGTCGGTGATGGGGAGTGCAGGTCACCAAATTGTATACTTATCCTGCAAAGATGGTCTCAAGCTAAAGGGCTTAGAATTGAGTCTTTTTTATTAGAAGGGAGTGTGTGGGAGCATGGAGAAAAGAGCTGTGTTTTCTTCTGTAACTGCCTCATGGAGATGCAGTTGGCCACCGTTGGTTGCAGAGGAATTTCCCTCAAGAAGCATGATGGGAAAGGGCCCAAGATCACGTGGGCCCATCTACTACATGCAGAGTTTGGGTTTCTTCACTGTCTTAAATAGGGAACTTCTACTTGAGAATCCAGAACGTTTGAGTGACTTGAAAAACATCAACCTCAGTTTCTTTTAAGGGTTCTATTCTTAAGATGTTGCCAAGAATGAACCTAACAGAAAATGTTCAAGCTCTATGGAAAACATTAAAATACTACGAACGACACAGAAGAAGACTTGAACAAATGGAAAGATAGACGAAGCTGTTAAACAGGAGCAGTCAATGGCATACAGCTGTCAGTCTTCCTAAGTTAAAGTAACAATTTAGTGCCATCCCAGTGAGACATACCAATACAATTAAAACTAAAGTTCACATGGAGAAAAAAATGGGGTGCCTGATCCTAACATTAAAGCACATTAAACTGTATTATTAGAGCTGTCATTATGGTGCATGAATGAATAGGTCAAGAGAATATAATGGAAAGTACAGAAGTAAATTCAGATGTAAGAATTTATATGGTAAATACAGCATCTGAAACCGGTGAGAAAAAGATGGATTGTTCAGAAAATAGTGATGGAACAACTGGATAATCCTCTGGAGGAAGTAAACTTGGCTCTATATTTCACACCATAAGCCAACACATACTTCAAAATGGGTAAAGATCTAAATGCAAAAAAATTCAAATAAAATTTTAAGCACAAAATACCGTAAGCCAAGTCCAAATTCTATTGACTAAGATAAAGCTATATCTCTGGGAGCTGATACAAAAAAATACCAACAACCTAATAGAAAAATGAGCAGATAGTAAAATAAAAACAGTTTTCAGTTCATGATAAGAGAAATGAAAATTAAAAGATGGCACTTTTCACTTGATCAAATTGGCAAAAATCCTCGTGTTTGTAAAGACACCGTGTGTGCAAGGCTGTGAGAAACCAGGCATTAGTACCGCATTGCTCGTGGGAGTGTAAATTGATAGAACCTCTGAAAAGCAATTCGGTAGCATGTATCCAAATTTTAAAATGCATCTATCCTTTGACCTACCAATTCCATTTGGGCTGGGCAAGTCATTAGTCTCTCTGTGCCTGTCTCCTTATCTGTAAGAATTGGATAATTCTACCTCACAGGGTGGTTATGAGAGTTACATTAGAATGATAACACATACAACACTTAGTTCAAAGTGGCTGGCACAAGGGAAGTGCTTCAAAAGTATCAGTACAGTAAGAGCAGTCATGTGCGTTGCATTCTTACCACGTACCACATTACTACACTGTGCTTGGTGCTTTTCATGTATTACCTCATTTAGTCCTCCAGTCAGTGCTGTGATCGCCGGCAGTTAGCCTCTGAGGAGACTGAAGCACAGAGAGATGAAGCGGGTGGTCAAGCAGGATTCAAGCCAGGGCAGATGCCCAAGATGCGATGCACAGCCAGTCTATTGGATGCAGTGGTGTGATGAACACTTCAAGGGAGGGTGTTCTCTCCAGGACGAGACTTCCAAAAAGAGCTTGAAGAATCCAGGAAGGAGACAGGGCTGGTGGGGTGATTGATGCCCTTGAGGTCCAGCTAAGAATCTTGGACAAGTTAATAATAAAAAATGCAATGAGCCTCCATCTGTTGAAGGTTTGTTCTTAATTATTTCCATTAAGTAATTTAAGCTTCCCTGGTGGCTCTAAAGACGGTAAAGAATCTGCAGTGTGGGAGACCCAGGTTCAATCCCTGGGTCGGGAAGATCTACCTGGAAAAGGAAATGGCTACCACTCCAGTATTCTTGCCTGGAAAATCCCATGGGCAGAGGAGCCTGGCAGGTTACAGTCAGTCCATGGAGTCACAGGACTAAGCGACTCACTTTTATTTCCATTAAAAACTACATTAATCCATCAAAGCTACTCCAGCAAAGTCCATTTATTAAAACCAATTGCATACAAAAGGGAAACGCCTGGAGTCAGAGAAGGGGTGTAAGTTGGAATGTGACTTGATCAGTTGCACATTTTAGAACGATCCCTCCAACCGTGGGCTGAACTGACAGGAGTTGTTAACCCTAGCAAACTGCCTTGAATTTCATACATTTTAAAAAGTAATGATAACATTTGTCATTTTTTTCTTTCATGCCACAACTTATATTCATTGTAGAAAATACGAAAAATACAAGAAAGTTAAAAGGAATATAAAAAATTGTTTAATTCCACCTTCCAGAGACATACCAATGGATAATTTTCTTCCAATCTTTCCCCTCCCTGTGCAAAAAATATGCAGTCATTAGAATGGCTGATGGGCAGAATATGGGGAGACGCCCCTGTTAAAGCGTCCTGACAATTCCCTCCTTTCTTTCTCTACGTCTTCTAGGTCCACGACAAGAGGCCGGCTGATTTTTCCCACGTGTCAGCCAAAGGCCACAGGACTTGGCGCCGCCACCCTCTCTCCCCTCAGGCCCGGTCTCTAGGGGGCGCTGCCGCAAGACCCGGAGGCTAAAAAGGAAGTCGGTACGAAAACGCGTTGGAACTTGGGCTCCGCGGCTCCCCGTAGCCGGCATTTCCAACATGGCGGCTGCCCAAGATGTCCACGTCCGTATCTGTAACCAAGAGATTGTCAAATTCGATCTGGAGGTGAAGGCGCTTATTCAGGTACTAATGCCCAGGATCCCCGCCAGGGTCCAGTAGCCCTAAATCCAAGCTCAGCTGGCCTTCTGTGAGCTCAGCGGTCTCACTCCCCAGCTTTCCCCACTTGGTCATGTCTCCGAGGCCACTGGCCCAGCTCCCTGCCCACTACCCCTCAACTGTCTCGCCCCTTGGCCCCGTCCCCTCCATCCCCTTGATCCTTGGCCTTGGCATTCCGTACGACTGCCGTTAGCTCGCCCTCTTCCAGGACACCCCCTCCTCTACCTCCACTCCTAACTGGGCTTCCCCTATGTGGCCGCTTCCCTACACACCCCTGGCCGTCACCTCGCCACCCCCAGCCGGCCTCAAAAACATACCTGTCATCCTGCCTGGCCCCACCTTCTGACCCCGTCCTCCCCGTCCTCTAGTAGCGTCCTGTAGGCCATCAGCCTCGCCCCCTGCTGGTCTGATGCCCCGCGGCCCAGGAGGTACTGGGTGAAATGAACGTGACCTAGACCGGAGTTGTGATGTTGTAAATGAGGAAGGAGTCTGTCTGAGCAGAAAGTAGATAATGGCAAAACTGGGACACGGACAATGAAAGTCATCCTAGAGAAAACTCTTGGCGTCTACTTCGTTTAACTGATGGGGGATTGAGATCCTTTGCCTAAGCCAGTTAAGGGTTGAAGGTAATAGTTCAAGAAACCAATTGGCATAGGCAAGAGTTGGGAATGTAAAAATAGTTCCTTTAGTTTATCAAAAAGAAACCGAAAGTTTTAAATTTTGCTTTTGGGCAAATGGTTTCCATTTCCAGCAATGTTACTCAACCTTAGGTGGTAAGTAAGAGTCTTCATCTAGCTGTGGTAAAAGGTGAAGGAAAGTAAGCTCCCCACGGAAATCAGGTGCAAAATAAACCAAATTAATAGCCATTAAGTGTTGCATGGAACTGTGATTTAATGAGTAATCCAGAGAACAAGAACAACTTGATACAAACATTTAAACTTTTTGAACTTCACGTTTCCCATGTATAAACTACAAAACATCTGGGCCAATTCTAGAAAAACTAATTTAGGATTCATAAAAATGAAATTGGCTTTTCAGGTGATCTAAATTGCTTCAGCCCCATTTTGCACTCTCTAAGATTCACTCTCTCCTGAAGAGAACAATTGATTATAGCTAGATTTAGCACATCCTTACAGTGGCAACTCCTGCTAAGCCCTTTATGTGGGTACCTGGTCATGAAGTGGGTAATGATGGGGAAACAGACACAGAAGCCTCAGTAACTTTTTCAGGATTATACATCTGATAAATTGCTGCAACTAGAATTTGGATCCACGTGGTCTGGCTCTAGGGCCTGCCTTACCTGGCCCTGGTAATTCTGAATGTCCAGAAACAAATTCTAAATCTACATTTGAACATGTCTGTAAACTGATTTATAATATTAATAGATGGTTTGTAAAATTAGATCAAGCAGTTAATCTTAAAGAGGTTCGTCTTGTCATGTGCCAAGAATATAGCATCGCTCATTTTTAAGTTGGAAATACCTAAAGTTATAGTACTGTCTCAGGTGTTCATCCTTGTCAGATATGCAAGCTGCTTTAAGTCTTTCATAATGGCTGGGTGGTGTTCCGTTAAACGTCAAGACTTATTAGTTCCTTAGTTCGTTTCTGTTTTTAAAAACTTACTAATTTCTGGTTGCATGGAGTCTTCGGTGCTGCACATGGGCTTTCCCTGATTGTACAAGTAGGGGCTGCTCTTTGTTGCAGTGCCTGGGTTTCTCGTTGCTGTGGCTTCTCTTGTTCCGGAGCCTGGGCTCTAGGACCCACAGGGCTTCGGCAGTTGCAGCAGGCAGGCTCCGCAGTTGCGGTGTGCGGGCTTAGTTGCTCCACAGCATCGGATTTGCTATCCGCTGTACCACCAGGGAAGTCGCACTGTTGTCTTTCTGCTTATGCTTCAATGTTACTCGCTCTGACTTAACTCCAAAAAGGGATGAAAAAAATGTAAATTATAATGCTTCTGCTTGTGTTACAGAGGTAAACACCAAAGATTAGGGTGAATTACAGCCAGTAGGTCCAACTGAGTTGTGGTCTAAGCCAACTCTCACATTGTACAGCTGGTGTCATTTCCTCTCATTGCCTTGAGAAAGGCCCATTCATCTCTTCAATGTCTCCTAGGATATTCGGGATTGTTCAGGACCATTAAGTGCACTTACTGAACTGAACACTAAAGTGAAAGAGAAGTTTCAGCAACTGCGGCACAGAATACAGGTGAGTGAGTGCGGAGCTGGGATGCTGCGCCTGGGGAAAGAAGAGAATGTGCACTGGAGAGGTTTTGCAAATGTGTTAAGTTAATGATTTGTTTAAAATCTAGATTCTTTAATGGAGTGTAAACTCGATGACAGCAGGACTGCTCCTGGTGTTCGCTGCATATCCCTCGTGATGTACAGATAGAGCACCATCGCTGAGTGGAAGAATGGGCGTGTGGGAAGAAGGGAGCGAGGGAGGCAAGGTGGGGGAAATGGAAGTTCTGTCACAGAGAACTAGAGAGAGTTCTGGATGAAAAGAAAGTGAGGTCTGCTGTCCCTCACGGCGGCAGATGGCTGTGTCCTGGTGTTTGGTTATTTTGGGCTCTGAGTCTTTCTTTTCAGAAGGCCTTACCTATGGGGCTTTTGTGCGACCTGGGTTGAATGTAAGTCTCTTCAGAGGTTTTTGCATTTGCTTTTGCCAGGTCTCCTGGGATTACCACAGGTCTGGGAGCACTTTTTATGTTCGTTTCTCCTTGTGGAGATTCTTGAACCACTCAGGGAGGATGAACTTCCCTTGCCCCATGTGAGGGGAGTGCCATGGTTATAATTGGGAGAGACATTTATATCCCTCTAGCCAGATCCCACAACAAAAAACTCCACAATTTCTCTGTGCTGGTTGACAGACATTTTCCTAGCTCACCTTTTCACTGAGGGTATTTGCATCCCTTTGTGCTCCTGGCTTTGCAATGGTCTTAGTTCCAATTCCCAGCCTCAGGTGGCCAAGGCTTCGTTTTCTGTCCCCACATGGACTTGAAAACCGTGTTTGCCCCTCAGTCTAAAATGAAATATGTACCAAGGTTGAGAGCATGTAGAAACAGATAGCAGTGTGTTACTTCCATCGTATCTCAGAGTGGGATCAGAAGGCTCCTATGTTATTGTAGTTTTTTCCCTTTTCCTTTCAGGCATGTCCTGGATTGCAGGAACACATCTCCTGCTCCAGGGCAGCCTCACACCCCTCATAGGAAGACTGCTCTGACTCGTAGTTCCTTTTTCATTTTGAGGTCTTGAGGATGGTCTTTTCTTTCCTTTTACACAGCTATCCATGTAAAAGGGTGTTTGTTGTGTATGAACCAGTCTCCTGTTGGTATGAGTCTCCTGTTCTAGGCGGGCTTTCGAGTGCTGCTGCATAACTGGCAGAGACAGAAGTGCTGTCCAGTGTCTCGTTACCTTTCAAAACCGTTTTAACTTAGAGCTGATTTCCTCCCAAAGGAGCTCGAGCAGTCGGCTAAAGAGCAAGACAAAGAGTCAGAGAAGCAAGTTCTGCTCCAAGAAGTGGAGAATCACAAAAAGCAGATGCTCAGGTGGGTGGGGCCTGGCCTCCTGCCAGTGGCCGCTGCTGGGCCGCCTGCTCCCAGTGAGGCTTGTGCCTCAGTTTGCCTAATAAACCTGCTGAAGCTGGGGGGTGAGCCAGGGCTCTTGGGTAGGTGGGACTGTGCATAGTGTGCAAAAGCGTATTCAACATTAGGCCGTGTTTTATATTTTTAAAAAAGCAAAAAATTGGTTGCTTTTGTAATATAAGGTCCTTTTTAATCTAAAGAGAATTGGTAGCAGAAAAAGTCCACCAAAGGTGAACCTACTTAAGACAGACCAAAACGTAGGAAGTTACGAAAAATTAAATAAGCTTATGTTAAATAGAATTGAAGTTTTCATTGCAGCTGCATGCTAATCCTTGATTATATAATTGAAGTGTATGCTATTTCTTGGTGTTGAATTAGGGGACTTTTCCAGCAAAGCCGTCTGACAGCATGAAACAGTACCTGACCCTTCACAGTTGCTGTTCCCACGACAGTCAGAAAGAGGGTTGTTACTGCAGAAATGTTAGAGGTCCCCATCAGCGTTTCTAGATCCTTCTCTTTTGAAGTCCCTGTCCTGTCCTCGTCCTCATAGGTTTTCTCTTCATCTTGTTACCTGGTCTTAACTTTGTCACGTCTGTATTTGTCTACAGCTTTGGGACTTCCCTGGTGGCTCAGACGGTAAAGCATCTGTCTACAATGCGGGAGACCTGGGTCCGATCCCTGGGTAGGGAAGACCCCCTGGAGAAGGAAATGGCACCCCACTCCAGTACTCTTGCCTGGAAAATCCCACGGACAGAGGAGCCTGGTAGGCTGCAGTCCATGGGGTCGCAAAGAGTCAGACATGACTGAGCGACTTCACTTGCACTGTGTGTCTGATTTGAGTGATGCTCCAGCATCACCCTTGCTGACAGCAGCTCTGTTTATAATGCCCAGCTGTCAGGAGGACAGAGACTGACGAAGACACGGGCACGGTGGAGGCTCTTGTGAGGAGGCAGAGATGTGTGGGTGGCGACCAGTGATACTTTGGGTCATGATGGCTTTTGTTTCCCTTGCCACCATGGGGGCTCAATTATAAAGACTGAGTAAAGAGGACTCCTTGTGTAATATCTATCAAGTTACACCAGCAAAACCACCTCAGCATGGGTTTAAAGTTGAGTGTGGCCATTCAGGATGTCTAATTCCAGGGTGGAAGAGAGAAAGCAGTAAATTAATACTTGGGCAGTTGCATGTCGAAACAGTACTTGTGCTTACCTGGATTATGGTGCTCGTCACACTGTACAGTAAATACTTTGTTTGTCTTTCTCCCCAGTAAATATGAGTCCCTGAGGACAGGCTCACTCATCTCTGCATTGCAGGACCCAGCAGAACGCCCTTGTAAACAGTTAAAAATGTAGTTAATTCACGTGTGAGCCAGCATCGTAGATGCTGGCCAGGCATCAGAGAGCTCATTTGAACATTCTCAGCTCAGAGGTGCTATTCAAAACTCCAGCCTATCAGTTCGTGGACTCTCGTTTGCCTTTCTAAATATTCTGGAGGTTAGCACAGTTGATTTGAGCCAGCTGTGTAAGAGCTCTAGCACATGAGTTTGCTTCTCTGAGGAGCCCAGTTAACTCTAGTCCATCAACAAGGGTCTCACTGTAGTGTAAGTTGGTGCAGCCACTATGGACAACAGTATGGAGGCTTCCCAGAAAACTAAACACAGAGTTACCATATGATCCAGCAGTCCCACTCTTGGGGATATACCCAGACAAAGCTGTAATTCAAAAAGATGCACGTACCGCTGCGTTCAGGTAAATAACAACACTGTTCGCAGCAGCCAAGGCATGGAAACACCCGACATGTCCGTCAAGAGAGGAGGGAGGAAGAAGAGGTGGCGCGTATGTGTAACAGAGCACCACGCAGCCATGAGAAAGTCTGAGCTGATGCCATGTGCAGCGACACGGACGGACCCAGAGGTTAGCACGCTAGCAGACAAGTCAGAAGGAGAAAGACAAACACCATCTGATACGTGGAATCTAAGCTACGGCCCAGTGAACATAGCTATGAAACAGATACACACTTACTCACAGAAAGATCTGTGGTGGCCAAGGAGGAGGGCAAGTGGGGGAGAGAAGGACTGAAAGTTTGGGGTTAGCAGATGCAAACGACTGTATATAAGATGGATAAGCAACAAGGTCCTGCTGTCTAGCACAGGGAACTATATTCGATATCCTGTGATAAACCATACATATGGAAAAAATATGAAAAAGAATATATGTATAACTGAGACACTTTGCTTTTCAGCAGAAATTAACACAGCATTATATATCAACTATATGTCAATAAAATATTTTACACACACAAAAAACAAAGACCCCCCTCCACTCTAACTTCAGGAAACTGTTTACTAATTTGAGTCATCACAAAGATCAGGTAAAGAATGTGAATAAATCACGTCAGACCAGGCCCTGCTAGTACAACGTGTTTGTGTTGTCCACTATTGGCCTGTGGTTTCTTAAGCAGGCGTCCCCAGCCCTTAGGCCACAGGCCAGCACCAGTGCATGACCTGTTAGGAACCAGGCCACACAGCACTGAGTGGTGGGCAATTGAACAAAGTTTCATCTTTATTTACAGCCGCTCTCCAGCACTCGCATTACCGCCTGAGCTCTGCTTCCTGTCCCAGAAGTGGCAGCATTAGCTTCTTAGAAGAGCACGAACCTTAACCCTAAAGTCAAGGTGGAGTACCCTGAGATTGCCCCAAAATAGAAGCAAGGTGCACCCTAGTGTAATGCACTTGAATCATCCCAAAGCTACCCTCCATCCCCACTGACCCATGGGAAAATCGTCGTCCACGAAACCAGGCCCTGGTGCCAAAAAGATGGGGGACCACTGGTGTAAAGAACAGCAAACCTTGAAGAAATATTGAAGAAAACTGTCTTATACTGATTTTTCTACTTCCTACTGCCTATATTGATCAAGCAGCTAATGGGTCAATAACTGTTGTCCTGGGTATTGGTGATACAAAGATGAACGAGGCATGGTTCCCCAGGAGCAGAACCAAGCCGCAGCACGGGCAGAGCAGTAACGTGTAGGAGATGACCGGACAGGGCCGCGCGCGCCCAGCTGGGCAGTTTGGATGTTACCTTTAGTGGAGCCGTTGCAGGCTGTAAACACAGGGATGCTATGACCAGGCTTCTCACTCTGGCTGCCCTGGGGGAAAGGGGCTGTTATGGGCGGTAGGAGAATGGAAACAGCTTCTGGGGCAACCAAGAAGAGGAAGTGGTGGGAGGGCTGATGGACTCTGGGCTACACACAGGTGGCCTCCCCATCACTCCCTGGCTGGAAGACTGCTGTGACTTGAACTGACTGACAGCCTGTTGGCATCAAGAGAAACTCACACATGGCTTTTATAATTCCAGCAATCAGACCTCATGGAGGAAGGCTAACCTCACTTGCAAAATTGCGATCGACAACCTAGAGAAGGCAGAACTCCTCCAGGGAGGAGACCTGTTCCGGCAAAGGTATGTGTCTTGTCTTTCTGGGTTTTGATGACAGAATAGACAGCAGTTGGCAAGGTGCAAAAGCTACTGTGGGGAGCCCTCTCTTGTATTCAGCATAAAATTGATATTTTATAAGTAATTTTTTTTAACTATAAAAGAAATACATTCTTATTTTTAGTAAATTGGTAAAATGTGAATCACAAAGTGAAAGCACAAATTGTGTTGTTCACAACTATTTTGATATATTGCCTCCTTTCGTTATTTTTTCTTCCATATTTTTTATAAAGTCAGTATGGTACCATACATTATCTGGTCCCATCACTTCATGGCAAATAGATGGGAAAACAACAGAAACTGTGACGGACTTTATTTTCTTGGGCTCCAAAATCACTGTAGAAGGTGACTGCAGCCATGAAGTTAAAGATGCTTGGAAGAAAACCTGTGACCAACCTAGACACCATAGTAAAAAGCAGAGACATACTTTGTCAAAAGGTGTGCATAGTCAAAGCTATGGTTCTTCCAATAGTCATGTATGGATGTGAGAGTTGGGCCATAAAGAAGGCTGAGCACCGAAGAATTGATGCTTTTGAACTGTGATGTTGGAGAACTCTTGAGAGTCCCTTGGACTGCAAGGAGATCCAGCCAGTCCATCCTAAAGGAAATCAGTCCTGAATGTTCATTGGAAGGACTAACGCTGAAGCTGAAGCTCCAATACTTTGGCCACCTGATGCAAAGAATTGACTCATTTGGAAAGATCCTGATGCTGGCAAAGATTGAAGGCAGGAGGAGAAAGGGATGACAGAGAATGAGGTGATTGGATGGCATCACCGACTCAGTGGACATGAGCTCAAACTCATGTTGAGCTTGCCTGGTGTGCTGCAGTCCATGGGGTCGCAAAGAGTCAGACACAACTGAGCAACTGAACTGAACCGAACATTAAATATAGTCTCCTAGTCTTCACTTAGTATTATTATCTTCACAAAGACTTGCCTGTTTTTTTTAAAAAGCTCTTTATAACTAATCCTCTGCTTGTGTGTGTTTATATTTCTTGTTATGTCAGTACTGTGAATAACACACAAGGGCACATGTCAGTACGTAAAGCTTTGTCCACATTCTGTATGTTTCCTTTGGAGAGATTCCCAGGGATGAGATTATTGGGTCAAAGGCATGAACATCGCTAAGGCTCCTAATACATATCGCCAGTTGGCTCTCAGAAGGAGCACCAGTGGACGTTCCTACCAGCAGTCTTCAAGTGCGTGCTCTCGCCATGCCCTTGCCACCATTTTGCGTATGTGCTGAGTCACTCAGTCATATCAGGCTCTTTGTGACCCCACGCACTATAGCCTGCCAGACTCCTCTGTCCATGGACTCTCCCAGGCAAGAATACTAGAGTGGGTTGCCATTTCCTCCTTGAGGGGGCCTTCTCAACCCAGGGATCGAACCCGCTTCTCCTGAGTCTCCTGTGTTGCAAGTGGGTTCTTCACCACTGAGCCATCAGGGGAAGTCCTTTGCCACCATTAAGTATGACCATTTAAAAAACATGTGCTGATTCGATAGATTAAAAAGTGGGATCTTGTTTGAATCCAGGGCTTTCTTGAGCCGGGCTTTTGTTGACATTCCTCCTCCTACTCTGTACTTCTAGGAAAACTGCCAAAGAGAGCCTGGCCCAGACGTCCAGTGCCATCACAGAGAGCCTCATGGGGATCAGCAGGATGATGTCCCAGCAGGTCCAGCAGAGCGAGGAAGCCATGCAGACGCTGGGTAAAGTCAGGCCAGGCCTGCAGTGGGAGGCTGCCGCCGGGCTCCATGGCCCTCACCCCTGGGCTCCTCCACCTCTGCCCTCATCTGCCCCGCCTTCACTGATCTGTGTGGCTTCTCTCTTCTGTGACAGCTTGGTCTTACCCATTTGGGATGCACTGCTCTCATTTCCCTTTTTGGTTTTTATAGTTGTACTGAAAGATCCACACACCCCATCAAAATGTTCGGAAGAACTCCCAGGCGCTCTCCTGGAGAGTGGGTGCCAACAGGCCTGGAGGAAGGGCTTGGCAGTCTGTTTTTCATTTCAGGCTCTGGGGACCCTTCTGGCGAGGCAGAGAGATGATCAGTTATTGGCTGCCTGCTGGTCTACTAGGACACCCACTTACAATTGTACTCCCCAGTGTTATTTTTCCTGTGAGCTCCTTTTATTTATATATCTGTATATATTTTTTACTTTTTGGCTGTGCTGTGTAGCATGCGGGATCCTAATTTCCCTACTGGGGATCATACTCACGCCCTTTGCAGTGGAAGCGTGGAATCTTACCCACTGGACAACCAGGGAAGTCCTGTGAGCTCCTTTTGAAAGATACAGTCAGAAGCTGAGCTTCTTGAGACCATCTGGTTCTCCCCAGCAGCTTTCCCAGCATCCTCCCTATAGGAAAACAGAGGCAGAGGGTTTACTCTGAGACGCCTTTGGAGGAGTCGCACAGAGATGAAGGTAGAGAGCCGGGGACACGAGTCCCAGGAGCCACCACCCAGCTGTGGCCGTGGCCAGCTCCTGGCCAGCCTCAACTCTGTCCTCACCCTGCCCCCATTTCGATTACTTTGAAGCAAATCTCAGACGCCATCCATATAAATGCTTCCATATATCTTTCTAAAAGATAAGAGACTTTTGAAACAAGAAACAAAAAAACAATACCACCATCACCCCTAGAAATTATCTGCATTTTGAACCACTCTTTTGTTTGTTTCCGTGCACTATCCTAACAGGCAGAAGCAAAAAGAAAATCAAGGCGCTTGTCCCTGAGGTCACTGCCTGTGTTTGAAACTTCTCTGGGCATTTGGGCTCGGAACCAGCTGGGCACCTCTGAGAGTGCACTGGGGCCACGGCCCGAGGAGAATGTGAGAGGGAGGAGCCCGCCTGGCCTTGGAGTGCAGGGCTTTTCTGCTCTTATGTGAGTAACAGGCACCCAGCCCAGCAGGCGGATCAGAAACTGGCCGTAGAGTTACGTGCTGAGAAGGGGGTACAGATCCTGGTGGTTTCTGGGGTGTTGAGGGTTGTTTTTGGGGCACACGTTATAGGCGAGATGGCCATCGAAGAACGGTTATTAATCCTTGCCTTGTGATGCATAAATTCAGCTTGATTTAGAAATCTATTAGGACTGCAGTTTTTTGTCTTTTTTTTTTTTTTAAGCCCATTAAGGATATGATGTCTGGAATTTGCTGCACAATTGTAGGGGGGCCACAATTGTTTGGGGGTCTTGCAGGGACAGGATTACCAGGGAGTTGATGGTTCTTGGGTATGGGCAGTGGCACATGGCAATTCATGATTCTATTCTGTCTGCTTTTGTGATGGTTAAAGTTTTCTGTAAAGAAAGTTTAAATGGAAAAGCCAGTTAGATTTTTACTTCAGAGAGTCTTGGGCTTTCAGCGTGGCAGCAGGCATGGAGAAAGAGGATGAGGGGACTTCTGTTGCATGAGTGTTTGTTTGTACCCCTGTGCTTGTCAAGCTACTGCTCTCTTTCCTCTCGTAATTTATTTGCTTGCTGCTGCTGCTAAGTCGCTTCAGTCGTGTCCGACTCTGTGTGACCCCATAGATGGCAGCCCACCAGGCTCTCCCGTCCCTGGGATTCTCCAGGCAAGAACACTGGAGTGGGTTGCCAGTTCCTTCTCCAGTGCATGAAAGTGAAAAGTGAAAGTGAAGTCGCTCAGTCGTGTCCGACCCTCAGCGACCCCATGGACTGCAGCCCACCAGGCTCTTCCATCCATGGGATTTTCCAGGCAGGAGTACTCGAGTTGGGTGCCATTGCTTTCTCCAATTTATTTGCTTACTGGCTTGTAATTTTGTAAAAGGTAATATGAATGATGTAGTTAAGGGAAAAACCCTCCAGGTCAGCACTGTCCCATAGAAACATCATGGGAGCCACATACTTAAAATTTTCATTAGGCACATTAAAAAAAGTAAAAACAAATATATGATTGTAATATATTGCAATATATTACAAATGTATATGATTGCAATATATTACAAATATATTGATTGTAATATATTTATTTCAATATGCAATTCATAGTGGAAGTTATTGAGAGAGATTTTACATTCTTCTTTTTTCACACTGAATCTCTGAAATCGTGTGGGTATTTGCCTATAGGGACATCACGGTTTGGATGGGGCACATTTGACTCCCTCAGGGGCCGCGTGACTTGTTGCAGTCAGCACCGGCTGCACAGCTCTGGACGGCACAGGCGGGAACAGTTCTGCCTTCAGACCTCCCGGCCTGCTCCCCAGAGGCGCCCGCTGCTCCCGGTTTGTCTCGTAGCCTCTGAGACTCTCCAGCGTGCATAGCACAAGCAGGTGTTAGTTATCCCCTCCTTTGTCACATAAATGGAAACATCTCACATGCTGTCCTTCACACCCAGCCTTCTCACTTGACAGCGTTTCACTCCGGGGATATCCTGATGATGCCCTGTTAGGCTTAATAGAGCAGTCTTGCCAGGTAAGCCTTCCCCAGGTGTCAGGCCTAGTAACCGGCACTCCGGTTCGTTTGTCACATGGGCACAATGAACCTTAAGGGGTGCATGCCTCTTCGCAGGTTTCCCAGGGGGCTGGAGCACAGGCATCATGTGGCCTCTTCGCAGGTTTCCCAGGGGCTGGAGCATGGGCATCCTGTGGCCTCTTCGCAGGTTTCCCAGGGGGCTGGAGCACGGGCATCATGTGGCCTCTTCGCAGGTTTCCCAGGGGGCTGGAGCACGGGCATCATGTGTTTAACACTACAGCCAGCGTCCCTGGGCTAAAGGACTGGCTTGTATGAGGGCAAGTGGCAGGGCCCAGGACACCCCAGCTCTTTCACGATCCTATGAAGAGCAGATCTGACCAGCAGGCGTCCTGGCAGGGTGCACCTCGCAGGTGCAAAGTCCTGTCCCCACAGAGACCTCACAGTGCTATCCACAGTCCCCTGGGTTAGTTTTGTGACCACCATTTCTTCTCAGCAGTGCCTGCCTCCTCCAGAAAGTGGAGGTTGGTGGTGAGAAAAGGAACCGGTGTCTGCCCTTTTCCCTGTTGGTGTCCACGTTGGGAGGAGGTTTAAGGTGTCAGGTTAGGAGTCCTCCCTAGTTAGGGCCCTGTGACAGTGTGTGTCAGCAAACCTCATCCCTCTCTGAGCTGGATGGAACCCAGGGAGCTGCCTCTCCTTGCCCTGTCCTTGTTCTGTGCTCCTCTGCACTGCCTGTCTTCACATCTTTTGCTCTGGCTCGGGAACTTGCTCCCAAGCGCAGTGTTACACTGGGAACCCAGCCAGCAAAGTCTCTGGGTTTGGTGCCATACAGTTTCTGAGTCATGCTCCCTCCCTCTTGTTTCAGTTAATTCTTCACGGACTATCCTGGATGCAAATGAAGAATTCAAATCCATGTCAGGGACCATCCAGTTGGGACGGAAGCTCATCACAAAATATAATCGCCGAGAGCTGACAGACAAGCTTCTCATTTTCCTTGCACTGGCACTCTTTCTTGCTACAGTCCTCTATATTTTGAAAAAACGGCTCTTTCCGTTTTTGTGAGATCTGAGAGCTGCCGGCTTCTGCCCTCTGAACTCTGCTGTCAGGGTCTGGCCGCACTCCTGAACTCTGGCCCCAGCCTGCTTCAGGTGCTCAGCAGGTGAGATGGAGACACAGCCCCGAGAGTTTCTGCAGGTGGCTGGTGGACGGGCTGAGCAGAGGACGAGGAGGGAGCCTGTCATCGGGACCCTGAGGGACACCAGGAGCCCTCACGCACTGTGGGTGCGGCCACGTGGGACACCCAGGCGGCCCCCAGGATTTGGTGTCCCTCCCATGCCCCTCCCCCGCAGCCTTAATGCCAGATCTGGAGGAGGGAAGAGAAGAGGGGGAGAAGGAGGATGAAAACATCCATTCCTTGAATAAAGTTGACTGTATTTAATAGCATGAAATGCACTTGGTTTTCTAAGGCATTCCTCTGGGAATTCATGTGCCTGTTCTTGAAGTCCAGCTATCTAGAACTTGAACTCAGATCATTCACTTCTTTGCTCAGCAAAGAATTTTTAAGCAACAGCCACACAGAGACAGAGTGTTCTAGAGGCTGCCATGGTCCCTCAACGAGCAAGACAGACAAGATCGCGCAGGCCCTCAGCAAGGAGGGTGCACGTCCGCTGGCGGCGGCTCACGGCAGCATCTGAAGAGGCCAAGGCGGACGCCCCCTCTGCGCACAGTGGCTGGGGGTGCGCACCGTCTCAGGGGCTGGCCCACACCTTTCTCTGTGAGGGCGAGGGCTAAATATAACCCGGAGAGTGAAGCCAGTGATAAGCTGGGGCCTGTCTGGGCCTGAGTTCTGTTGAGACCTGGCGGGTAGCAGGGCCCAAGCTAGGCCCGGCTGGGAGACGTTAGTGTCTCCTTGTGCTAAAGGCCTGGCTGACCTCACCCACAAGATCCCAGCCTCCCCACTATTTATAGCCCCAGAGGCCCTGGGAGGGTAATGTGGGGGCAGAGGAGAAAGTGGAAAGAATGTGTGCATTTGAACCTTTTGAGTCTTGGTTATGCTGCTAAGAAACCACATGACCATGGCAAGTTGCCTTAGGCCACTCAGCCTCGACCTCCCTACCTGGGCGGTGGGGGTGATGGTCCACATATAGATGCTTGTGGAGTCCATTTGAGAATCACACAAGAATGCAAAGTAGCAAGTGCCGCTTCTGTCTGACTGAGCCACAGGCTTCCCAGATCCAGCCACTGTCAGGCCTCTGGGCCCTGAGAATTCCTGAAGCAAACAGCTAGGTTCTCCAGGGGAGGCTGGCCTGGGCGTCAGAAGTTCTGTTTGCATCTGTTTGAGCAGAGGGTGTCAACGTTAAGGCCTCCGTTATGAAGTGTCAGATCATCCTGGGACCAAGTTATGAGAGATGGGCTGCACGCCCCAGACTGACTAGTGTACTGAGTGGGTTCTGAGTTACAGTGTGTGCACAGTTTATATATATCATCCTTAAACAGCTCCCGGCCCAGAAGCTGCTCATTGTAAGTTGTGCACGCGTGTGTCTTATTTATAGTCAAATTAAAGCTGAGACTAAAGCACAGATGGGAAATTCCCACTCAGATTCCAGCTGTAAGTGCAGCAGATGGATGTGATCATTTTAGGATTGTCTTGTCTTAACGTTTTTCTTTACTCCTTCCCACTAATTGTCAACATCCTCTTCACGATATGTAAATGTGTGGGCTGTGTACTCCCTAAAATTCTGCCTTTGATACGTTATTCCTCTTCTTGCCTCCTGAAAATAGGGTTGAATTTGACCCAGTTTGAAGCGACTTCGACACCATGTCTTGCAACCCCCATCAGCCAGCCTAACTTGTCCCCAGTGGGGCTGGCGGTGCCGGAGGCCGCGTCTCCATGTTCAACCAGGAGGGGGCAGTGCTCACATTTCATGCTTACGGTCTTGCTGTAGACTATTTCCATTCATCCAAATGAAATGTTATTGTATATATATTTTTAAACAAACATGCAGATGAACAAAGTTCACCTGTATAGTCTTTGGAGGACATTTCACGCATTACCTTAATTCACTTTTTAATTTTTAATTTTTTTTTTAATTAAAAAACTTTCAACACCAAAAACATTTTGTATTGGGGTGTAGCTGATTAGCAGTGTTGTGATAGTGTCAGGTGAAGCGCGAAGGGACTCAGCCACACATATACCTGTACCCATTCTCCCAAACCCACCTCCATCCAGGCTGGCACGTGTTGAGTGGTTCCATGTGCTATACAGTAGGTCTTTGTTGGTTATCCATTTTTAACAGCAGTGTGTACATGATGTTCCCAAAGTCCTTAACTATCCCAAAGTCCTTAATATAAGGCAAGCTTATATTTACTCTGCTGAGCCGATACTCATGGTATTAAAAGTATTAGAACAATCTTCAAGGGATTGTTTATTCAGGTATTTACTGAACACCTCCTTTGTCCCTGGCACTGTGTTAGGGATATTCAGTGAACAAAACAAAGGTTCCCTGCCATCTTGGAACTTGTAGCATGGGGTTGCCAAAGAGGAGAGGTAAGGGAGGGGCACAAAGGAGGGGTATAGGATTAACATGCAAACTGCTGTGTATGAAGTAGGTAAACAGGGATATCGTGTATAGCACAGAGAATTGCAGCCGTTACCTTGTAATACAATGGAGTGTAATCTGCAAAAGTACTGGATCACTATCCTGTATACCTGAAATTAGTAGTATTAATATCTGAACATACTTCAATAAAAAACATACTATATAAGTTATTCATTGTGTTAGAAAATAAGTGTTTTGGGAAATGTGGCACTAGCTAATGAAGATTTGGAAAGCGGGGAGGGAGGGAAGGTTTGGAATATTAAGCAAGGGGGTCACAGTTGGCCTCACTGAGGAGGCAAGGTTTGAGCAGAGTGAACAGCTGGGGGAAGAAGGCACCACTCAGGGACCATCTAGAGCAAAGGACTACAGTAAGAGCATCTGTGACATTGTGATTTTTAATAAGATACAGAATATATTTGAATATATTCAATATATTGAATATCTTCATCATGTTCCTGGCACAGAACTCCTAAAACCATAGGAATGTGTTCTGAAGGAGAGTGATAAAATTGTCTTGTTATGTTCATAAAGTGACTTGGGAAAGCACTAAGGATGGAGTTGGTGACCAAGGGAACCCAATCACATGATCAGAGGGTTGGAACTCTCAGCCCCACCCCTGACCTTCAAGGATGGGAAAGGAGCCAGGGATTGAGTTCAGTCACCCATTGCCAGTGATTTAATCAACCGTGACTATGTAACGAAGCCTCCATAAACCCAGAGGATGGGATTCAGAGAGCTTGCAGGTTGGTGAGCATCTGGAGGCTGAGGGGAGAGGTGCGCTTTGGGAGAGCAGGGACGCTCCAGCTCGGGTGCACCCAGGGCTTGCGTCTCTTCCATCTGGAAGCTCCTGAGCCACATCCTTTTATAATAACTGGTGCTGCTCTTGTAAATTAAGTATTTCTCTGAGTTCTGTGAGCCACACTAACAAACTAATCAGACCCAAGGAGGAGGGGTTCCTGGGAACCTCCCATCTGTAGCCTGTTGGTCAGAAGCAGAGGTGACGGACTGGGCTTGTGGTTGCAGTCAAGGTGGGGGTGGTGGGATGGGGCTGGGAGGAGTCCCAGAGGACTTAATACGGGAGATCTGACGCTATCTCCAGGTGAAAAAGAAGTGCAACTGTTAGTGCTCAGTTGTGTCCGACTCTTTGTAAGTCTATGAACTGTAGCCCTCCGGGCTCCTCTGCCCATGAGATTCTCCAGGCAAGAATACTGGAGTGGGTAGCTGATGGAGAATTGCTTGATCTGGGTGGGCGGGGGGTGGGGGGGGGCGGAATTGGACCATGACTGGCAAATGTGGTGACTAGCAAGGAAGTCAGCATGGCTACAACAGAGAGTGAGAGGGACCGGAGTGAAAGGTGGTCAGAGAGACAGTGGGAGACAATCGTGACTGCTTTGTAGGTCACTGGAAGGATTGGCCTTGTACTCGAAGAGACATGGGGAGTCATCATGGGGCTTGGAGCAAAGGAGTGGCTTCATAGGACTTATGTGTTGATAACAAAATGAAAGGGATACTGAGGACTTCCCTGGTGGTCCAGTGGCTAAGATTCAGATCCCCATGCCAGGGGCCCTTGGATCCCAGATGAGGGAACTAGATCCCACAGGCTGCAAATAACAGTCCACATGCCGCAACTAAAGATCCCGCATGCTACAATGAAGAGTGAAGATCCGTGTGCTGCGGCTAGGACCTTGCAACCAAATAAATCTTAAATGTTTGTTTGAAAAAACAAAAGTGAAGGGGACACGGGCAGGGCAGGGAGACCAGTTCGGTGGCCAATGGCGGCTACCCTGGGGGCAGGTGATAGTGCCTTGCACCTGGCCGACAGCATGGAGGTGGTGAGAGGTGGTCACGTTCTGCATGTATTTTGAAAGGAGAACCAACCCAGCTGGACAGGGTTTCCTGAAGGAATGGATATCATTTTTGAAGGAAGGAGAGCAAAGAACTCTGAGATTTTGGCCCTGAGTAACCAAAAGAGGAAGGCAGTCAGGAGATGGACACGTTGAGATGTGTCAATGAAACCGTTTGTCTCAGACTGGGACTTGAACACATGTTCTGGGACTTGAACCCAGCCAAAATCCATGGTACCTGGTTTCAGGGCCTAATAAACTCATGTTCTTGACGTCTCATCATAGAAAGAATTCAGTGAGGGACAAAGTGATAGGTAAGAAGTGTAGTTATTCAGATTGGGAGAGAAGCACACTCCACAGCACACTCCATCGCAGCGGGTGAGAGCGGCAGAAAATGTGGGGGGGTTAGTTCTTATAGGCTGGGTAATTTCATATGGTAATGAGTGGGAGGGTTATTCCAACTATTTTGGGGAAGGGGTGGAGATGTCCGGGATTTGGGCCACCACCCTTAGTCTTTTGACAGTGCCTTGGAACTGTCACGGCACCTCTGGATGTGCCATTTCACTTGCTGATTCCGGATCAAGGTTTGGCTTCTCTGCCATCATGGTCCCATTTGATTCTAATCAGTTCATGTTGTGTCCTTGGACTAGGTCATTCTTTCAAAAGTTGTGCCCTACATAAAGACACCCAGGTCAAAGTGACAGATGGCAGGTTTGGAAATCTTCCATTTGGAAATCTCTGGCACACAGAATTTAAAGCCATGAGGGTGGATGAAATCACCCAGAGACCTAAGTACAGACAGAGAAGAAATAAGGATGAAGAGAAAGGAGGAATCAGCAGACAGGGACTGACAGAGATGACCAGCGACAGAGGAGGTGCTCTGACCAGCTAGATTTCTCGGAGTCTACCTATTCCTTTAATCCTCCAAACAGGAGATCTTCCGACCTTCGGGAATCTGTATTTTCATCACTGTCTCCGTTGCTGTTGTCACTGTTGTGGTCAGCATCATCCAAAGCACCTACTGTTTGTTGAGCTCCCCGCGTGTGTTAGGGCCCCGAGGACTGCACAGGAGTGGAGGCCCTGCCCTTCAGGACAGCACAGAACGGCAATGAGGCTGGTGTCCTGGGTGCTGGTTGGGGGGACCTGTGCAGGCAGAGGGCATCCCTCTGGAAAAGACATGGAAGAGTTGGTTTCCCTCTTGAGCCATTGCTTTGTCTTTCTCTTTTCTGCAGACTTCTGTGACACGTCTCCTCAGCTCCCACTCCCCAGGCTCCTTCGATCTGTCTTCTATTATGAAGAATTGATGCTTTTGAACTGTGGTGTTGGAGAAGACTCTTCAGAGTCCCTTGGAGTGCAAGGAGATCCAACCAGTCCATCCTAAAAGAGATCAGTCCTGGGTGTTCATTGGAAGAACTGATGCAGAAGCTGAAACTCCAATACTTTGGCCACCTGATATGAAGAACTGACTCATTTGAAAAGACCCTGATGCTGGGAAAGATTGAGGGCAGGAGGAGACAGGGATGACAGAGGATGAGATGGTTGGATGCCATCACCGACTCAATGGACATGAGTTTGAGTAAGTGCTGGGAATTGGTGATGGACAGGGAGGCCTGGTGTGCTGCAGTCCATGGGGTCTCAAAGAGTCAGACTTCACTGAGCAACTGAACTGAACTGAACTGATTGCCATCATTCTCCCCAAAACAAGCTCTGCTAAGGTCATCGGTTATCTCCAGGCTGCTGGTCTGAAGGCGTTGCCCTGCCTACCTCCTCAGCATTGGCCAGCACTCCTTGCATCTTCCCAGAGACCTCCCGCCTCTGTGACACACCCCTTTCCGTTTTCCTCGTCCCTCCTTGGCCACTCCTGCCTCCTCTTGCTTTATCTTCTATTCAGCCTAAAGTGCTGGCTTGGGTCTTCCTCACGCTCGTACGCTACCTCTTCTCAAAGGCAAGGCCATCCACCCATATCCTCGGAGCTGTCACTGTCGTCTAGAGGGCATCATCAAGGATTCCGGAAACAGACTATGAAAAAGAACATGTCGTGTATACAGCAGGAACTGAAGCAGCACTGCAACCAACTCCAACAAAATAAACCTTTAAAAATAGTGTAGCACAGGGCACTATGCTCAGTATCCTGTGATTAAACCATAACAGAAAGGAATATGAAGAAGAATATATGTGTAACCGAGTCACTTGGCTGTACAGCAGAAATGAACACATTGTAAATCAACTACACCTCAATAAAATACATTTGTTAAACTTTTAATAAATAAGATTCAAAAGTAGAAAAAGGTTTTCAAAGCTTTATCTCCACTCAGGTGAGCTCTGGACCCCGTCACCTTCATTCAGACATCCCTGAGGTCCCCACCTTGGCCCAGCCCTGACCTCACCCTCCCAGCACAGCCTGGCTCTCTCTAGGCTTCCCTGTGTTTCTGACACCCTTCCAGTTCCTTTTCCCATCAGCAAGCGCCTCTCCAGAACACCTCTTCCCACTAGCCCAGGAGATGGGACTTTAATTCAACAGGCACAAGTCCCCATGACTCTGAAAGTCAGCCTCCATCCGTTGTGTGAGTGAGTTTAGGGGGTCAAAAAGGCCCTGCTGGAGGCAGTCTGGCAGGGTGGCTCAATTTGGCGATGCTTCTAAGGAAAAGAGATGTTTTTAAAAAGATGGTAACATGTAAAATCAGCTCCATTTTCTTCCTTGGCAGTGGTGGTCTCCCCTGGGGCCCGGCCTGAGGGTTTGTCCAAACTTGTGTTTCTTCCCTCAGCAAGGGGCAGAATAAAAATAGCTGGGGGCTAATCTAAGAGATACCAGGCGGGAGTCTCAGCCATGCTGTCGGGAATGAAGGGCTGCAGGCTGGGGTGAGGGGAGGCGGGTGTTGTCACCCTCTTCTCAGTACCCAGCAGCAAAGCCCCAGGGCCTGCGGTGTCAGTGCACCACAGTGGGGGTGGTCAGAAGGTGAGCTGCCCTCTCCCTGGCAGCGGTTGCCCCTCTGTGGTTCCCTCCTCTGGAGCACAGGGACAGCCAACAGCGCAGACCTCTCTTAGGGGCACTGGGAGGATTAAAAGACAGAACTCAAGCCAAGAGCTCACACCATAACCTCAATGGCCACTGCATCCACTCCCTTTTCTCTTTGGGACTTTATTTTGGGGGAAATGGCGCTTAGGCCAAGAAGTGAATGCCGGGATTGACAGGGACTCAGGACCAGGGATGGAGCAGATTTTCTCAAATGGGCAAGGGCTGAGAGTGGGACAGAGCAGACCAGGGCAAATTCGTCATCTTTCCTAATCCATCTAGAAAACAAAAGTCAATGGGTAGAATTAACTCAGTGTAAAATGTTCTCTTTTTTATTATTAAGTCTTTGCTCTTCACCTCCTCCCCCAAGAGGTTTTTTGTGTTTTTTTTTTGCCCTGGATGAAATGAATCCATAGAATAGCCAATGAATATGGGTTGAAAATTGAGGAAATGGCCCATCAGTTTTAATCTGACAGCTTGACTGGTATGAAAAACAGAGTGCTCCTGACAGAAGTGTTAGCACTTCTCAGAAGGGTATTCCTGGTTAGCAGTCCACAGCACTTCCGGGCATTCTCTGCCTCCATCCAAACAGGTTTCGAAACCAGGGGATCTGAGGACTAAGGAGGTGTCTCATTAGACTCTGCAAGCTCTGACTGCCTTCCTGAATGACCTCATCCGCCCAGTTGATTCCAGAACCTTCCTGCATGTGAATGCTGGCTACACTCTTCTGGGTGCCGAGGACTGAAGGGTAGGATTCCACCTGCCTTGCAGAGCCTGCAGCCTGTCGGAGACAGACCTGGAGCCAGACAGAGTAGCAGGTGGTGAGTGTCCTAGAAGGGGCCCCCGAAACCCTGGGAGCAAAGTGACAACTCTCTTAGACTGCTTAGAAACAGCCAATGGCAGTCAAAATAAAATTAATAGTAAGCAATTATAAAGAGATCCAAAAACAATATTTGGTCAGGTGTTTATGTTTATGTTCTGTAATTCCCTGGTGGTTTAGACGGTAAAGCGTCTGCCTACAATGCGGGAGACCCAGGTTCAATCCCTGGGTTGGGAAGATCTCCTGGAGAAGGAAATGGTAACCCACTCCAGTATTCTTGCCTGGAAAATCCCATGGACGGAGAAGCCTGGTAGGCTACCGCAAAGAGTCGGACACGACTGAGTGACTTGACTTTTACTTTTGTGTTTTGCAGTGGTGATGATGTTAATAAACTTACTGACTGCTTACTTATTTTTTCACTTAATCCAGGAATTCTATAAGGTAGGTAGTGTTATCATAGCAGAGGCGATTAAGACCCAGAAAGGACCAGAAACATACCCCAGATCACACAGCTAGGAACTGATGGATCTAGGGTTCAAATCAGGCAGTTGGGCTCCAGGGCCTCTGGAATTCTCTCAACAGCAAGAATAAGGGAGGCCAAACAACATGGGTAGAGGGTCTCGCCGCTCTGTCTTGATGCGGACCCCACCCAGCAACCACAGAGATCTAAAGGGAGGGGTTGAGGGGTGAGGATCCCTGCTGACCTGGGGCTGGCAAGGGGCGTTTAGGAGCAGGGCAGTCACCTAACCTTTTGCTTAGGTGGGAATTCACTGGCTCATAAAACATGGAGAGTGGCTTTAATCACACCTGGATTCAGGTGCTCTAATTACAATGTTAGGAACTCATCTCCCTGTTTCTCTCCATGTTGGCTTTATTCTCAAGGGGACTTGCCTGAGGTGGCAAGTCTCCCTCTTCCTCCACAGGCAGCTTCAGACTTACATCCTCTTAGCTTGGAACCCCAGAAGAGAGGGCCTTTTCTTTAAGAGTTCCCGAAAATCCCTGCGTTGGTCCCTGCCCTCATTCTTGCAGCCGAGGGGGCCAGATGTCCTGACTGGGCAGATGTCCTGACTGCTCAGGCCCAGCACGGGGGTGGAGACAACCCTGCTTCCACCAACCACAGAATGGAAGGCAGAAGGGGTCGGTTCCCACCATGAAATCATGGGGATGCTTAAGAAGGGGTAGCTAGTGCAGGGAGGATTCCAAACCTTGGGATGTAGTGATGGGGTGCAGCTAAGTGTTCAACCACCCAAGGGCCGGCCCCATCCAGATTCCCTTAGCTAGGAGTTTCACCCCAATTAATGAAGGCTGTCTGTGGGAAGTTTCTTGTCGGTGGAGGCATGCTTTCGTAAGAGTGAAAGCAATGCCAGATGTGCCACTTGCAGGACAACTAGTAAGTATATTTAATCAGGGGAGCCTCCCTGATGGCTCAGCAGGTAAAGAAACTGCCTGCGATGCAGGAGACATGGGTTCGATCCCTGGGTTGGGAAGATCCCCTCCAGGAGGAAATGGTAACCCACTCCAGTATTCTTGCCTGGAAAATCCCATGGACAGAGAAGCCTGGTGGGCTACAGTCCATGGGGTCACAAAGAGTTGGACAACAAGAGTGACTGAGCACATATTTAATCAGAACAAAACTCTCCCCTCAAAGATAGGAAGAAGTCATAATCCCGTCTAGAGAGAACTGCCATTAACATTTGGGAGTACATTATTGTGTATTTTTTCTTTTCTATTTTCTCAAAAATATATTAATTCAGATTGCAAGAACTGTTGTGTTTTTTTTTACTTTAAAAATGATTTTACTGAGATGAAATTGATGATTAATGAACTGCACATAATTAAACTGCACAACTGAGCTTTGACATATGCATACAGTAGCAACCACGGTGACAAGCATACCCGTTACCCCCGGAAGCGGGGCGGCCCTTTGTGGCCAATGGGCCCTCCCTGTTCCTCCACCGCCCCTGCGTGTTCTCCAGGTAACCACTGACCTGCTTCCGGTCACTATCACACTATTTTGGGAGTGTGGCTCCTTGCACTTAGTGTAACTATGGGCTTCCTTCACTCAGGATAAGTATTTTGAGATTCATTTGTTGAATGTATCAATTGTCCATCCCTTTTTGTTGCTGAGTAGTATTTCATCATGTGAATATATCACTGTTTGTCCAAACTGAATAATGAGCATTAGAGTCATTTCCAGTTTTTGCTGTAAAGTAAAGTTTTTATAAACTTTCATGTAGAATCTCTGTATAAACTTAGGCTTTCATTTGTAGGTGGTGAAATACCTAGGAAAGCACTGGTTGGATCATATAGCCACTAGTCTATATAGCCACTAAATAGCCCTAAATAGCCACTAGTCTACTTCTATCTCTATAGATTTCCCTATTCTAGACTTTTATGTGGTTGGAATCATATAAGTGTATGTTTACATTTTTAAGGAATTGTCAAGGTGTTTTCAAAGTGTTTGCCCCATTTTAAATTCCTACCAGCTGTGTGAGTAAATTCCAGTTATTCTATGTCATCACCCGCACTTTGTATGGTCAACCTTTTAAACGTGAGCCATTCTGGTAGGTGTGTGACAGCATTTATTGTGGTTTTAATTTGTATTTCCCTAATGACTAATGACGGAGAAGGCAATGGCACCCCACTCCAGTACTCTTGCCTGGAAAATCCCATGGACGGAGGAGCCTGATAGGCTGCAGTCCATGGGGTCGCACAGAGTTCGAGACGACTGAGTGACTCCACCTTCACTTTTCACTTTCATGCATTGGAGAAGGAAATGGCAACCCACTCCAGTGTTCTTGCCTGGAGAATCCCAGGGATGGGGGAGCCTGATGGGCTGCTGTCTATGGGGTCGCACAGAGTCGGACACGACTGAGGTGACTTACCAGCAATGACTAATGATGTTTTATGCTTATTTGCTGTCTGAAAATCTTCTTTGGTGAAGTGTTTATTCAAATATTTTGGCAATTTTTTAATTAGGTTGTTTGTTTTCTTATTGTTGAGTTGTAAAAGTTGAGTATTTATTGGGTATAATCTTACATTCAGTCAAAAGCTCCTTAGTTAATACACAATCACTGACATTAGCTTCTTATATCTCCTTCCAGAAATGTTCTAATGTATCATTCACAAATTCGGGTTTAATATTCAGTGTGGATGCAGCAATATCTGCCAGCATCCGTGCTAACTGGATGGTACCCTAGGTTCAGTTGCTCAGTCATGTCCAACTCTTTCTGACCCCATGGATTGCAGCATGCCAGGCTCCTCTGTCCTCCACTGTCTCCTGGAGTTTGCTCAAATTCATGTCCATTAAGTAGGTGATCCTATCTAACTAGCTCATCTTCTGCCACCCTCTTCTTTTGCTCTAATCCTTCCGAGCATCAGGGTCTTTTCCAGTGAGTTGACTGTTCACATCAAGTGGTCCAAGTATTGGAACGTCAGCCTCAGCAACAGTCCTTCCGATGACTATTCAGGATTGATTTCCTTTAGGATTGACTGGTTTGATCTCCTTGCAGCCCAAGGAACTCTCAAGAGTCTTCTCCAGCACCACAATTTTATCTGCTCTATCAATTGCTAAATATTTTAAATATTGTCCCTGTACTCAAGTATATGTGTGTGTCTGTGTGTGTGTATATATGTACACGTGTGTATATAAAATTATACAAGTGGAAGAATCCTATGCGCAGTTTTGCACCTACATCAGTATCTCTTAGGATCCTTGCATTTCAGTTTTCATAGAGCTGCCGCATTCTTTCAAACGGCTCTGTGGCACACCACTGTGGGACACCCTGTAAATGATTTACTCTGTTCTCTGTTAATGGACTTGGAGATTTTATTTGGTACATCATTTTTTGTGATTGCATTGTACTCCGTGACACAGTTAATCCATCCCATAGTTCAAAGGGTGTCTCAGTTACTTTCCCCCTGCAACAGCGCTTGGTTAATATTTGTATTAACATACGTCCTTTGTTAAAATCCTCCATTTTTATTAGCATGCATCCTTTCTTCCTGGCTAGGCTGTGTAATCGGGCTGTTTGCCAGCACTCACCATCCAGCAGATGCCTCTGGGGCTCAATCAGGCACTTCATGCACTGACCTTCAGCCTGATGTGTGGAAAGAGGAGATGAAGTTATTACTCAAAAGCTCATATGGCAAGCCTTGGCTTTGACAGTTTTTGTTTTTTTTTACAGCTTTATTTAGATTTAATTCACATATTGTACAATTTATCACTTAAAGTGAACAATCCAATGGTTTTAGTACCAATATATTCACAGGTATGTGCAAACATCACCACAATTTTAGAACATTTCATCACCTCAACGAGAAACTCGGTACCTGTTGGCAATTACTCCTCCATTCCCCAATCCCACCCCCAGCCCTAAATAGCCACTAATCTACTTCCATCTCTATAGATTTTCCTATTCTAGACTTTTATGTGGTTGGAATCATATAAAACATGGTCTCTGGGGACTGGCTTCCTCCACAGAGCATAATGGTTTTGGCCCATCTGTGTTGTTATAGTAGGTTTTATCAGAGCTTCATTCCTTCCGTGGCAGAATAATCTTCCAGTGTATAGACTGACCACATTTTGTTGATGTTTCTTTAAAAAAACGTAAGTTTTTTGGCCGTATTGCATGGCATGTGGGATCTTAGTTCCCCAACCAGAAAAAAAACTCATGCCCCCTGCACGGGACACATGGAATCTAACCACTGGGCCACCACGGAAGTCTTGTTTATCTTTTTGTCTGTTGATGGACATTAGGGTTGTCTCCACTTTTTGGCTATCATGAGTATGTTATGAACATTCATGAAAGAGTTTTTTCCCTTCTCATTTTAAAAATGTATTGAACAAACATTGGTTATCATGGGTCTTTTTTTTATATATATATCATCTCAAAATTAAAAAAAATTTTTTTGTAACAGTATTTGCATGGACACATGTTTTCATTGTTCTTGGAAATGTACCTGAAAGTGGAATTGCTGAGTCATGGGGTAACTCTAGATTTAACTCTTTAAAAGAACTGCCAGACTGCTTTCCAGACAGTTTTTACATTCCCCGGCTCTACTGTTTCTGATACTGAACAAGTTCCTAGACTTCTCTGAGGCTCAACTTCTTTCAGCCATAAGAGACTAAAAACTCAGGCTTTGAGGGCGGATAAATTGAAAAAAAAATAATAATAAGAGGGCATGTTGTAAATTAAAAGTAAATCTAGGGGACAGTTGTTTTGTTTTTTAAAAATTTTTGCTCAGTCGTTCGTGTCTGTGTATGATTGGTTCTGTGGTCTGGGGGGCTTGCTCTCACGCAAAAACAATTAATGAGCAAGACACACTGAAATGTCATTATCTTCTCTAACCCACTACCGATCAAGTCAGAAGGCCAGCAGTGTTTAAAACTCAGGGCCCCTTCCCCAGCCCTCTGCTCAGGGCCAACCCACAGGGACCCCCGAGGGTACAGATGCAGGTGATCAGTGCCCTTGGGTAATGAAGGTCACTCTGCAGGTCGTGGAGCCTGTGACCGTGTGGAGCCGCGTGGCCTTAGAGCACATGGAGGACAGTCGGACCATCTGGCTGAACGTGCCTCCCGGCTCCTTTCGGCATTTCCAAATGACAAGTGGCTCTATGGTGTGGAAGGCTCTCCCAAAGCCCCAGCGAGTGGCACACACCCTTGGTCACGTGCCCCACACTGTGTCTACTCTCTGGCCATACCAGCTGGTGTTTAATTGGGCACTTCCCCAGGAAAGCCTAGAAGGCCCCCAACCTCCCCTTCTGGGAGGAAGGCAGAGGAACCCAGAGAGGAAGTAGGTGTCGGAGTCACACTCCTTCCCAGCGGAGCTCAGACAGCCCTGCTTCTTGGAATGTGCTTGTCTGCCCTGTTCAGAAAGCTGCTTGTGGGAGAGCCTGTCAGAGACCCTGGGGATTTCTAAAGGTTAGACTGGAGGGAGTTCAGGGCACCAGCCAGAGATGGTCTCTCTGTGCCCAGGAAGTTAATGGGAGTCAAGAGATACAACCAACCAATAAAGGATGAAAAAATGCTCTCCCTCAACTGGAAATCCATGATCCACAACTGACATGAGACATATATGATGTCTTGCCCAGCAGAGTGGCAGCCGTGAAGACCTATGATGACCAGGTCTGGCATCGGGTGGGGAACTGGGGACAAGCACTGCTCATCACCCCAGTCCTGAACCCCTATCCTGAGCTGTGGACTTCAGAAGGCAGCAGGCTGCGCCATCCTTGATTTGAAGGAGAAGAACCATCCTGATATCCAGTCCATCCAGAAATCCCAACTGATTTCCCCAAACATCACGGCAAATATACACTCTTAGACTCCTATCCTCACAGCTTATCAGATATTTTGGGATTGTTAGACATTCCAGCATAATATCCAGCATTTAAACAACTGTTTCACACATACAGTGAGTGTGTTTGTATTCAACGCAAAATAATGCCATAAGGTATCCAGTACAAATGCCGCTTCCTGATTTGTTTTTCTTTGTCACTTATGACTTCTCTTCTAGGTTTCTTAGGTGATATTGTTTCTTCCAAAGCTGTTCTGCTTTTTCAGAAGTCATTTCCACACAGTTGGATGGGGTGTTGGATATGCTGATGAGTGTGAACTGTGACCCCGCAGCCTTACAACACCACTGCCAGGCTCTCCGTCCTCTCCCTGGGTCCCTGTGCAGCGTTGATGTCACTCTGGCGCTGTGTGCAGGTTCATCACAGCCAGTTTCCACTTAACTAGTAAGCTTGGAGAGAGCATTTTTGCACACCGCCATAGGGAATCTGCAGACAGGGAGTGACAGCGGCCACCCTCCTTCTCTAGGCTAGGATTAACTGATTCAGCCTCTGAGAAAGGCACTCTCAGCCCCAGGACCCTGCTCCTGCTGCCTCCTGACTCTGCTTCTCTGGAAAGGCTTTGTCTTTCAGCCTCTTCACAGCAGGATCCATGACTACTCGCTGCTCTGGGACTTAAGAGGACAGAGGGAACTCTGTCTGACATATTTAGTAAGAAAGATACCATGATGCATGAGACAAAAAACCGGAAACCTCAAAGCCGTGTTCAAAGGGGCTTGCTTTCAGCCGACCCTTTCCTGCCTTTTCCCACTGCCCTGATCTGACCTGGGCCGCCTGATTGCAATAACTTTCTGAATGGTTCCCTCCCCCAGGCTCTGAGGAACTGGCTTATTTAGGGTCAAGAAATAGAGCACATTCCAAGAATGTGAAGGAAAAGGGAGAGAAAAGATGGACCAGTGGGTTGGGTGAGGTCATGGAGGAGTTGAGCGGAGAGAGGGCACCTTGGAAAGGGGGTTCAGATTCAGCCCTAAGAGTACGTATGCGTGGGGACATCTGCTGTGTCTGGTTTCCCTTTCTTGAGGGGACCAGGTCTCCTGCTGAGAGTAGAGGGTCTGAAGTAGGGGGCAGGGATGCTGAGAAGACAGATAAGACAGGAACTCACAGAGTGGTGGGAAGGATGACTGCTGGTGTTGAAAGATCACAGAGGTGCTTGGGAGCTTTGATTCAGGAAAACACGGTGTAATCCCTGTTAAAGATATTTGCAAATTTCCTGACAAGCCTCCCGTCATAAGGTGGAGTCTAAGTCGTCTCCCCTTGAATATAGGCTGACTTCCATGACTTTTGCTTCTGTGACTGCAGTGGAAGTGTTTTTGTGTGACATCTGAGACAAGGTCATCAGGCAACATCGCATCCTTCTGGCTCTCTCTTGGAACACTCCCCCTTGGAACACAGCCACCATGCTGTAAAGAAGGCCAGGCCAAAAAAATTAAAATAAAAAAATAAAAAAAAGAAGGCCAGGCCACACGAGGAGCCCACTTGCTGGTGTTCCAGCCCAGCTGAGGTCCCAGCAACAGCCAGCCTTAAATGCCAGACGTGCGAGCGGGGAAACTTTCAAAATGATTCCAGCGTCAGCCATCATCTGATGTCAAATGTACGTGAGAAACTGAGAAGTGTATAGCTGAGCCTGGACAACCCCAGGACCATGAGAGAAAATAACGACGAATGAATGAGTGTTGTTAGTTTTTGCCACTACGTTTGGCACATTTGTTACACGGCAATAGGTAACTGGTGCCTGCTGCCAGCGTGGTCTCCGAGCATGAGTTCCTTTTGTTGATTTTGTGCTTACTGAATGAGATCATTGATTTTTTTTTTCTGATGATAAAAGTGATACAGGCTTATTGAGAAAATTGGGAAAACACTGACAAATTCTACAGAAGGAAAAAAAAAATTATTGGGAAACCTCTTACCCAGAGATAATCGCTGGCACATAAAAGGCACTCAATGAATATTTGCTGAGTAAGTGAATGAACCTGATGGTTTCACCCACCTCCATTCTTTTGGGGGCATTTAGGTGGTTTTCAGGTTTTTCGAGTGGTAGGGTCTGGACTTCTAAAGTTCTCATGCTGAGCAAACTGGGATCAGGGCAAGCCATTCTTTTTTTTTTTCATTCGTTTTTTATTTTTATTTTTTAACTTTACAATATTGTATTGGTTTTGCCATATATCAAAATGAATCCACCACAGGTATACATGTGCTCCCCATCCTGAACCCTCCTCCCTCCCCATACCATCCCTCTGGGTCGTCCCAATGCACCAGCCCAAAGCATCCAGTATTGTGCATCGAACCTGGACGGGCGACTCGTTTCATATATGATCTTATACATGTTTCAATGCCATTCTCCCAAATCATCCCACCCTCTCCCTCTCCCACAGAGTTCAAAAGACTGTTCTATACATCAGAGTCTCTTTTGCTGTCTCGTATACAGGGTTATTGTTACCATCTTTCTAAATTCCATATATATGCATTAATATACTGTATTGGCGTTTTTCCTTCTGGCTTACTTCACTCTGTATAATAGGCTCCAGTTTCATCCACCTCATTAGGACTGATTCAAATGTATTCTTTTTAATGGCTGAGTAATACTCCATTGTGTATATGTACCACAGCTTTCTTATCCATTCATCTGCTGATGGACATCTAGGTTGCTTCCATGTCCTGGCTATTATAAACAGTGCTGCGATGAACATTGGGGTACACGTGTCTCTTTCAATTCTGGTTTCCTCGGTGTGTATGCCCAGCAGTGGGATTGCTGGGTCATAAGACAGTTCTATTTCCAGTTTTTTAAGGAATCTCCACACTGTTCTCCATAGTGGCTGTACTAGTTTGCATTCCCACCAACAGTGTAAGAGGGTTCCCTTTTCTCCACACCCTCTCCAGCATTTATTGCTTGTAGACTTTTGGATCGCAGCCAATCTGACTGGCGTGAAATAGTACCTCATAGTGGTTTTGATTTGCATTTCTCTGATAATGAGTGATGTTGAGCATCTTTTCATGTGTTTGTTAGCCATCTGTATGTCTTCTTTGGAGAAATGTCTATTTAGTTCTTTGGCCCATTTTTTGATTGGGTCGTTTATTTTTCTGGAACTGAGCTGTAGGAGTTGCTTGTATATTTTTGAGAATAGTTGTTTGTCAGTTACTTCATTTGCTATTATCTTCTCCCATTCTGAAGGCTGTCTTTTCACCTTGCTTACAGTTTCCTTTGTTGTGCAGAAGCTTTTAAGTTTAATTAGGCCCCATTTGTTTATTTTTGCTTTTATTTCCAATATACTAGGAGGTGGGTCATAGAGGATCCTGCTGTGATGTATGGGGGCAAGCCATTCTAAGGGCTGCTCCTCCACATGTATCTTTCCCAGGTAGCAGAGCGTTTCATGGGCTCCTCAGCTCCCTCCCACCTGGGGCGCCGACTCACCGCAGGTCAGAAAAGACATCTCAGACATCATCTTTCTGGAAAATGGATTTACTCAGGAAGGTGAGCTTTCAAGGCTAATATTTACATCCATCTTTCAGCCCTGCTGCTCATGTTACTCCACACCATGCTGACTTCAAACATTTCTATCCAGCAAGTTATAGGCGTCACCCTCAGCTCTTCTCAGGAACAAAAGTGGGTTGTGTAATCCCAAGGCCTGTGTGGAATGTGGCAGCAGCTGAAACCAAATTATTAACCATTTTCCAAACCAAAATCCTGGAAAGCAATAGCAGAGATACTTTTGAGTGGATAACGTTAGTGATCCAGAATTTTCTCAATCCTCTGACCCAAATACATCCAGTCCCTTCTGATTTGAAAGTCTTTACTGACATGGTTAATGTTTTTCCTTATGTACTTTAACATACTCAAAATTGTTTCCTTCCCTAGTTTTTTTGCTGTGATGTAAAACAGGTGTGAGCAGAGTCATGGTGGGGGAGGGGGGCTCCCTGGCTATCCAGAGGTCCTTCCCCCCTTTCTTTAGGGGTAGGGGGAGTGGGTCTAGCTGAGCACAGAGGAGGTTATTTGGTTGCGGTAGGAGATGGTCTGGGAGAATTCCCTTTCCCCTTGGGCAGGGGAGGAGCTCCTCCTCCCTCTGACCTCAGGGTTGAAAGGCAAATGCTCTGTGGTGATATCCTGTGTGTGTACCTGCCCTGCGTCCAGTCCCCTTCTTCTGGGATTTTCCTCTGTGGAACCACTCTTTCCCACTCTCAGTCTTGGTCAGGGTGGCACTCACCTAACCCCCTATGCCAGAGTTGGACAATTGGGGTCATAGTGATTGGCTCACATAACCAAAGCCAGGCCACCAAGCATCAGCCCTGGGATGTTTGCTGGAATTCTCTAGATAGAAGCATTCCCTTCATCTGGGATCAATAAACTTGAAGGAGGGGATTTTGAAGCTATAGGCTGACTGTCTTTGTGGGCAGTCTATTCAAAAGGAGAGCTGAAGGACAGAGGGATAGCATCCTGTTGGTATCATTTGAGTCCCTGGATCCAGACAGTCCTGAAACCAGGTGTATCTCTGGCTTCCCTAGGTAGGTCAGCCAAAAATTAGCTTCTTCTACTTTGGGTTTCTGTTACTTGCACTCCAAGTGTCCTTAATGATAGAGCCCCTAGGTATTGGAAGTGGGTGAAATTAAGAGGATGAGATTGGCAGGCCACCCTGGAGAAGGAAATGGTACCTTGTCCTGGAAAATTCCATGGACAGAGGCGCCTGGTGGGCTACAGTCCATGGGGTCACAGACAGTAGGACATGACTGAGCCCACACACATGCACACACATTGGCAGGCCAGTGCCCTCCCCAGCAGGGCTTTCAGAGAAGAGCAGTGTGGCCGTAGAGCAAAAATTCTCCCTGCAAACGCCCCAGGTCCCATTGCAGCCCCTCGATGGCCTTTGCAGCTTACTTTCCCTTTTATCACCAGTTGTTCCATTGACCATGAACTGGTCTAACCCAGAGCTGGGATTACCATTACCCCAAAGCCTGCGATTTGGCTCTTCTTGAAATTCAGCCCAATCCTCAGCTTCATCACAGGGCTCTGGCCCAAGACCAAACCAGAAGGTTGCGGAAGGTAGGTGAGGGATGCCTGCTTAAATAGGACAGTCACAGAGGATGCAGAAGCTGGGTGTCAAAGCCTTTATCAACCCCAGGGTTGCCAATTTTGGTTGCAACTTTATCCCCACCTGGAAGCCTCTCCACCCTCCCTGGCCTCTAGTGCCAAAGCCAGAAACCAAACCCGTTTCCTACATCCTTTTTTTTCAGCCATGTAGCATGGGGAATCTTATCTCCCAGACCAGTGATCAAGCCCGTGAAGTGGAAGCATGGAGTCTTAACCACTGGACCACCAGGGAAGTCCCTTTCTCGTGTCTTCAGCTCTTCTCCCTGGTCAGTCACAGAGGCCCCCACTTCTACATGCAGCCTCATGCCAGCTCAGGCCTCCCCCTCTCCTGCCTGAATCACTCCAGCAGCTTCTGATTGACCCCAATCAGTCTTTCCTCATTAAATCAGTGCTAGGCATCAGCCCCTCTTTCAGAAGCTCATGCCATACCCTCCTTGAATCCCTCTGTGCTCCTACTGCCTGTGGCAGGGGTCATAACACAAACGTCTTTAGGCCAAGCAGGGACCCCGGCTCTGGAATGTCACACATTCAGGTTTTCCTAGAAAAGCCAGATAGTTGGATTTTTTGAAACTCTTGATTCTTAAATGTTAGCCACTAATTGAGAAGAAAACAAACAAGCAAAAAACCAAAAGATAAACAAAAACACCCTGCATGGATCCTGGAAATTGATGCCATACTCTGGGTCACATGCTGCTCGCTAGGGGTGTCACCTTAGTGATCCAGACAGGGGAGGCTTGTGAAAGGATCAACATGCATTTGGCTAGAGATTTACTACATCTTTCCTTGGGAAAGGAAAAGAAAAAAAAACATAAAAAGAAATGGCTGGTTCAAATTCCAAATGCTTACCTTATGGATGTAAAATGTCCAGATTCCTGCAAGATCACTATGGTTTTCAGCCATGCTCAGTATTTTCAGTTGTCAGATATGCAGATGACACCACCATTATGGCAGAAAGTGAAGAGGGACTCAAAAGCCTCTTGATGAAAGTGAAAGTGGAGAGTGAAAACGTTGGCTTAAAGCTCAACATTCAGAAACGAAGATCATGGCATCCGGTCCCACCACTTCATGGGAAATAGATGGGGAAATAGTGGAAACAGTGCCAGACTTTATTTTTCTGGGCTCCAAAATCACTACAGATGGTGACTGCAGCCATGAAATTAAAAGACGCTTACTCCTTGGAAGGAAAGTTATGACCAACCTAGATAGCATATTGAAAAGCAGAAACATTACTTTACCAACAAAGGTCCGTCTAGTCAAGCTATGGTTTTTCCTGTGGTCATGTATGGATGTGAGAGTTGGACTGTGAAGAAGACTGAGCGCTGAAGAATTGATGCTTTTGAACTGTGGTGTTGGAGAAGACTCTTGAGAGTCCCTTGGACTGCAAGGACATCCAACCAGTCCATCCTAAAGGAGATCAGCCCTGGGATTTCTTTGGAAGGAATGATGCTAAAGCTGAAACTCCAGTACTTTGGCCACCTCATGCGAAGAGTTGACTCATTGGAAAAGACTCTGATGCTGGGAGGGATTGGGGGCAGGAGGAGAAGGGGACGACAGAGGATGAGATGGCTGGATGGCATCACTGACTCAATGGATGTGAGTCTGGGTGAACTCTGGGAGTTGGTGATGGACAGGGAGGCCTGGTGTGCTGCAATTCATGGGGTCACAAAGAGTCGGACACGACTGAGCGACTGATCTGATCTGATACATTGTTTTGCTTTCGGACAGGAAGAAAGGCCAGATTCACAGTAGGGTGTTCGTTTAGAAGAAAGCAACACTGATGATCCACACAACTTCCCGAATTTATATTCCATCACAGAAAGCCTTATCAGTTCAGTAATTCTCGTTACTTTACCAAGATAACGTAAGTATGTATTTAATTAATTTTGTAGTTAATTTAGCTATATTTAGATTTTAAGGCATACAACAGCTCTCTCCTATTTTGATGTCAGATTTTCAAAAAAGTTTTGATGACGGGCAAAACAAGAACAAAACCCTGCTCAGGCCAAACAAAACACATCTCTGCATCAGACTGACACTCACAGGCCATCATTTTGCAACTCCTGTGCTCGCAGAATAGAGTCCAAATGTCCTGGGGCATCCTCCCTGGGAGGAGACATCTGAGCTGAACTCTTAGAGTAAATAGCAGTCACCCAGGTGGGCATGGGGTGCTCCACGCAGAGAGAAGAGCTGTTGCCATTCCAGGAGGTGCTTCTTAACTTTTGTATCCTGAATTTCATCTGATTCCAAGATGCACATGGCTTTACTGTGAGCATCTCTGAACTCAAGACATCTTGCAGTCATGTGTTGTGGTTTAAATGGAAGCACATTTTCTTTCTTTGTGGTACATAAAGCAGTGGTCGTCTTACAAACCAGAGCATCTTAGGTTTGATGAGATATGACAAGTTATTTTCTTTTTTAAACAAAGCAAGGTCCTCTTATACATTCTGTTCTGTTGCTTCTTCAAATATGAATGAAATACAGCAAAAGTGACGGTTGCAAAAGACCATGGCTTTCGTCTTGTTGGTTCTTTTTCTCTGGCTGACTTTCTTCCTGGGCCCCAGGAGGCCCTGGTCTGTGAGTCAACATAGGGAGCCCAGCTGAGTGTGTGGGCTGGATGGTGGCCCCTGGTGGCCAGGCCTCAATGGGACATCCTGGTCTGAGCTGGATGTTGGGTGCAGCCGAGGAGGTGCTGTCTCCTGGGATGCTGGACTGTAGTCAGTGGCAGAGGGCCAGCTGCATGAGGTGAGAAGGGCCGTGAGTCTGGAGGCGCTGTGTTCTGGGTGCTCAGGTACAGTGGGTGTGGCCACAGTGGGGCCCACAGAGGTGCGAGGGAAGGATGGAGGCGGGCGTCTGGACAGGCCCAGGCCAGGCTGCGTCTCTACACAGACACTGCTACCACCGTGGCGAACGTGTCCCCTTTTGGGGCAGTGCTACCTCTAAGCCCTGGGAGGTCCATTAGGACAGTTCAGGCCTGGCAGAATGGAAACCAAAACCACATCAGCCACCGGTTTCAACGTCACCGTAAGTGGAATGGCGGTACAGTGGCTGTCTCTTCTCTACTTTTTGAATTGGTTATGAGACTAACCAATGAATGGCTAAACAAAATCGGGTTCATCCTTACAATAGAATGAAAAGCGGTAAAAGAAATCAAACTGTTCATAGATGCAACCCCCTGGATGGATCTCAGGAGAATGATGCTAGTCTCAAAGGTTGCCTACTCTGCGAGTCCACGTATATAACACTCTCAAAATGACAAAGCTAGTGAGATGGAGAACAGATTAGAGGTTGCCAGGGTACGAGGTATGCACACCTGTGATTGTGAAGGGAAGCATGAGGAGCATCCTGTGTGGGGATGCATCTGGTCTGGGTCTTGATTTCAGTGGTGGTGACACCAGTCTGTTCCTGGGATAAAATTACATAGACGCACACACAAAAATGAACACATATGGAAAAAATTGGCAAGAACAGAATAATAGTTGACAGTATTATACCCGGGTCAGTCTCCTTTTGACAGTGGACTCCTGCTCTATAAGCAGTGGTCACCACTAGGGGAGGCTGGGCGAAGGGGCCACAGAACCCTGAATCGTTTGCACTATTGTGACTTCCTGTGAATCTGTAGTGATTTCCAAACAAAAAGTTTAAAAAGCCTCTAAACATTAGGAGTTATTGAAGATGAATATAAATAAAGAAGGCTTCACCCTGGCTGCTGGGGTTCATTTCACTCATGCTTCATCACACAGTGGTGTTCAAGGGCAGGAGTTCAAGTGCAGAGTGTATTTAGCTTGTACACTTGTGAATTTGATCTGTCTAATCCCCTTAGAGTTCATTCTTGTCCAGGAGCCCAAGGACCTTCACACAAAATGCCAGGGAATGCAGGCAATTCAGGGTGGTCTACATGGTATCAAAATCAAGTTTTGCATCTTTCTCAGGGTCCGACTTAGAAATTCACTGGAGACTAAGACTCCGTTTACAGCCAGGCAGTGGGGTGGGGGACTTAGAACAATTGAAAAATGGCCAACATTTCCTGAGCTCCGGCTGCGTGCCCCTTTCCCAAATAAGGTCACATTCACAGGTTTAGAGATTTGAGGTGGATGTATCTTTGAGGGGCCGCCATGCAGGGAGACTCAGCTAGCAAGAAACTGGACTAGGATGTAAACTTATGCTGGTCTGAGCATCTAGTCTGGGGGCGGGGGGAGTTGGCCTGGCCACCTGGCAGCCTCCAGTGCTGAGCCCAGCAGGACCATGTAAACAGTGGGCTCTCAATCACTCTGAATGAAAGAACAAATGAATGAATGAAGGGAGTAAGGAAGGAAAGAACCCCCACTTCCAAAGAGCAAGGGCTTTTTCTTCTAGTTTCACTGTCCATCAGGAAAAGGCTGGGCTGGAGCTTGTCAGCTGAAAAGAGAAGTGGCTTTGTCCCCGGACTCTCAGTCCCCTTCGATCCCATGGTCATCACTGGGGACCAGAGGTCACTGGCAGGGACGTGTATTCCTCCTGTTGCTCTTCTCGCCTCCTGGAAGTGGCCATGGGTCCTTTTAACAGAGTGGCCCTTCCAGGGGTGGCCCCGTCTCCTCCTCTCTGGGTGTGGTGCCCACTCAGGGGAGCCATTCAGCACTCCACTGTCAGCTTCAAAGGCAGCCCTTTCAAGAGCACAGACAGAGCTCAGCTGTCTGTGCCTGCAAATAGTTATGAGTTTGGGCGGGAACTCTAGAGAATCGCAAGCAGCTCCGATTCCTGTGTTTAGGGCCACTCAATCCCCCCGTCCCCCACGCCTTTGAAGCCCCAGCTGGGGATCTGTGCCGCTTCAAGTGGAGCAGAGTTCAAGGAGGGAAGACAGGTGGCTGAGTCGTTAGTGGGGAATGAGGGGCATCACCTCTAGGCTGAGGATCCAGAGCTCCAGGTGAGTTTCTGTGTCCCCTTGGGGACTCAGGGCCTCTGGAGGGATAATCCCAGGAGCTGTGGCCTCAGTGACACCCTTTGAGGGTCACGGGTCCTCGGGCCCACGCTGGCCAGGGGGTGGCACACTTGTGTGAACTGGCACACATTTGGCCAGTTCAGGGAGAGCCCAGAGGGCCAGAGGAGGCGGGTGGAATGCAGTCTGGACCCACACTGTGTCTTGTCTGAATTCTTGACCCATGGAAGAGTTAAATGGTGGTTGTTTGATGCCACTAAGCATAGGTTGGCTATCTTCCACAGCAATAGATACCTGGAACGTTATCAATAGTCCGAGGAAGTCAGGGATCTTAACCTCGGTTGCTCTGTCTTGGACAAGGCATGAGGTCAACACACGAGAACAGGTCTGGGGAGGGCGTGGCGTGGGGCAAACACACGGGGCCTTGCAGACAGAATGCTGACACGACGGCCCTGAGTGAGCCCTGAGTGACATGTGGGTTAGACTGGTAACACCCTGGTACATGTGAATGGAGAGTTTTGGGGATGCCCCCAAACTCCATCCAGTGTCATCTGGGGCAGTCTCAGGGAGGCCTAACTATTGGATGAGACTGGAGTTTTTGAAGTAGAAGCCTCATCTGCTGTGTTGGGCCCATCAAGAGCACAACCTGGTGATGACCACAGCCCAGAGGATGGGAGGGGTCGCCCCGGAAGTCCCATTTCACAGTCCCCCTCCCAGCTCTGTTCACCAAGGAGGGTGGTTTCACACCTCCTCTGGCCCTGGTTCCAGTCTCAGCCGTAGATGCCTTTCCGTGATGGTGCCCTGGACCTGGCACCTCTGCCCCAGGCCCTACACCAGCTTACCCCTCAGCCGGGCCCAGGCCCCAGCTGTGTCCCTAGATCTAGCACAGTGTCTGCACAGAGTAACTGCTCACTGAGGACTTGGTACATGAGTAGGTGGCGTAAAACAACAGAGAACTATATTCTCGGAGCTCTGGAGGCTGGAAGTCTGAAATCAAGGGGTTGCAGGACCATTTCCATCTGGTGGCTCTAGGGGAGAAGCCTTCCTTGCCCCCCAGCTGCTGGTGGTAGCCGGTGGTCTTTGGCACTCCTTGCCTCCCAGCTGCCTCGCTCCAATCTTGTCTATGTTGTCTCTTGGCTGTTCTCGGCCTGCTTCTTTCTATCATCTTCCCTGGTGCACATCTGTCTCTGTGTCCAATTTCTTCTTCTTGTAAGGATACCATAGAGCCCACCCTAATGACCCCATATCAACTAATTATATCAGGAACGACCCTATTTCCAAATAAGGTCACATGCTGAGACCCTCAACATATCTGTATAGGGACACAGTTCAGCCCATTATAGCGTGGGCAACCTTTGAATTAAGGATATGATCCCAGGATGTTGATAAGACTTCTGAGCCAGAATGGCCATCATTAAGAAGTCTACAAACAAATGCTGGAGAGAGTATGGAGAAAAGGGAATCCTCCTACACTGTTGGTGGAAATGTCAGTTGGCACAACCACTATGGAAAACAGTACGGAGGTTCCTCAGAAAATTAAAAATAAAGTTGTTATATGATCCATCAATCCCACTCCTGGGCATGTATCTGGACAAAACTCTAATTCAGAAAGATACACATATTCTATGTTCATAGCAACACTATTCACAATAGCCAAGACATGGAGACAACTGAAATGTTCATCAACAGATGAATGGAGAAAGAGGATGTGGTGCAGATACACGATGAAAAACTACTCAGCCATAAGAAAGAACAAAATGATGCCATTCACAGCAACATAGACGACACCATACATTACCATACTAAACAAGACAGAAAGACAAACACCATGTGGTATCACTCATACGTGGAATCTAGAATACGGCACAGATGAACTTACCTACGAAACAGGAAGACTCACAGACATAGAGAACAAACTCTTGGTTGCCAAGGGGAGGGCAGTGTGGGAGGGATGGACTGGGAGTTTGGGGGGAGAAGGCAATGGTACTCCACTCCAGTACTTTTGCCTGGAGAATCCCATGGATGGAGGAGCCTGGTGGGCTGCAGTCCATGGGGTTGCGAAGAGTTGGACACAACTGAGTGACTTCCCTTTCACTTTTCACTTTCATGCATTGGAGAGGAAATGACAACCCACTCCAGTGTTCTTGCCTGGAGAATCCCAGGGACGGGTGAGCCTGGTGGGCTGCCGTCTATGGGGTCACACAGAGTCAGACACGACTGAAGTGACTTAGCAGCAGCAGCAGCAGATGCAAACTATTACATATAGAATGGATAAACAACAAGGTCCTACTACACTGCACAGTGCACGGCTCAGTTGCGTCCGACTCTTTGTGACCCTATATCTGTAGCCCACAATGCTCCTCTGTCCATGGGATTCTCCAGGCAAGAATACTGGAGTATTCTGGGTAGCTATTTCCTCCTCCAAGGGATCTTTCCAATCCATCTTGGGATAAACCATACTGGAAAAGAATTTTTAAAAGAATGTATATATGAATTAACTGAGTCCTTTTGTTGCACAACAGAAATTAACACAACATGGTAAATCAACTATACTTCAATAAAGAAATAATTTTTAAAAGTTCTGAACCAGCAGGATGTGGAGGTTTGGGGGAACACCTATGATATTCCCCTGGGGGGGTGCCTCTTGGGGACCCAACGCAGCAGCGTTGGGAGCTTACCACACGATCCAAAGGCAATCTTTTTATTATCTTTCTGCTGGCTCTTCATAAGACAGCACTCATTACCACATGATTATTTTATTCACTATGAGCTGCAGGAAGGGTCGTGTCTTCATATATATCTTATGAGCCCTTATATCCCCAGCCCCCAGCACAAGGTCTCAATAAGAATTGATTGAGTGCATGAATGAATGATGACTTGTTGGCAGGGTAAAAGGTTTCCAAAAGCTCCTTTGAACCACTGCCGAGAGGCAGAGACCAGTCAAGGGGACCAGGGAGGTGCCCACAGCCACAGGCTGTCACACAGAAAGCATCCGAAATTGATTTGAGGAGGTTTCAACCTGAAAGCAAATTGCTGCCTGAGCCTTCAACGTAGATAAGGGGTCTGTGTCCCGTGATAACGAGCCCCTGGGAGCCAGGGAGGCGCTGGGCAGGGATCAGCACACACCCGGTCCCATGGATAGACCAGGGAGGGGTAAATATAGAACAGCATGGGAGCAGCGCCTGCTGAGCCCTCCTTTCTGACTGTGTGACGGTCAAATATGACCAGGGGAGGGCTGTTGACTCGTCCCTCTCCAGGCCAATCGTGCCCGCTCTGAATGAAGCCACGGTGACCTGGGACAGTGACAGCAGAGTGGACGTGTGCCCTTGTCAATCTCTCTCGCAAGAAACATTCAGACCAGCTGGTTCCTGGCCAGTGAGCACACACAGCAACACTGTAATATTTCTCTTCAAACTACATTATACAAACCCACATCAGGGATTGCCAAATCCTTTCACAAACACCGTTCACAGAGTGCTCTCGTGTCCCAGCATCCTCTCACAGCGGCTCCGTGAGGCGGTACAGCATCAACCCCACAATGCCTAAGGACCCAAGGTGCAGCGGGGGCACATGTATTAGCCAAGGTCACGCAGCTGGGAAGCAGCGCTCAGGGCTGTCTGGGGCTAAAGTTTGCGCTCTAACCATGACACCCCACCTCCAATTCCACCAGCCTGAGATTGTCTGTGGGGAATCTCAGCTTTGGGATCTCAGATGGATCTAGGCCTAGCCTCTTGCCTGAACTGAGACTCATGGAAAATGGGAAAGGGAAGTAACATTTGTTGAGTTACTATTAGTGTACTAATAGTACACTATTAACTCCATTTTACAGTCAAGAAAATCAAGGCTCAGTGAGGTGGAGTAAACCCCCCAAGCTCTCACGGTGGCAGAGCTGGGATAATAATATAAGGCAGTGGGTGCTAAACGCAGAGCTTGATCCATTACCCCACAGCCCTCCCATGGAAGGCCTCCCTACCCTCCCTGCTCCAACGCCCTCTGCTCTCCCAGCCAAGTCCTTGTCTGTCCCACAGGGACTCCTTAAGGGCTGGTCAGTTACAGGCTCTGCTTGCCTGTGGCATAGGATGTGGCTGGTCCTCCCACCCTGGTCAAGACCAGCTAGAGACGGATTCCAGGTGACCACAGCCCTCAGGAACCTCTCCTATAGACTCAGGGTGAAGCTGCTCTGCATATAACCAATGAGGATTGACAAGGCCCTGGGGTGAGGTCACCACCCCTATCATAACCACCACCACCAGCATCACCACTACCACCACCATCACCACCACCATCACCACCACCACCACAACCATCACCACCAACACCACCATCACCACCACCATCACACCATCACCACCAGCATCACCACCACCACCATGACCACCACCACGACCACCACCATCACCGCCACCACCACTACAACCACCACCAGCATCATCACCACCACTCCACTGGTTAAGAAAACCACCATTCCTATAAGAATGAACAAACAGCAGAATTACCTAGAATGTGGAAAGGATTCAGCAGATCAAAAGAAAGTGTCTACCTGGAGGAATTAAAGTTAAAGTCACCTGGGAGTTCTCTATTGGTTCAATGGTTAGAACATGGTGCTTTCACTGCTGGGGACCGTGTTCGATCCCTGGTAAGGACTGAACAAGATCATCCCACAAGGTACACAATGCAGCCAAAAAAAAAACCCCAAAAGCAATCAGTTCAGTCCAGTCGCTCTGTTATGTTCGACTCTTTGCAACTCCATGGACTGCAGCATGCCAGGCCTCTCTGTCCATCACCAGCTCCCAGAGTTTGCTCAAACTCATGTCCATTGAGTCAGTGATGCCATCCAACCATCTCACCCTCTGTTGTCCCCTTCTCCTCTGCCTTCAATCTTTCCCAGCATCAGGTCTTTTCTAGTGAATCAGTTCTTCACATCAGGTGGCCAAAGTAATGGAGTTTTAGCTTCAGCATCGGTCCTTCCAATGCATATTCAGGACTGATTTCCTTTAGGATGGACTGCTTGGATCTCCTTGCAGTCCAAGGGACTCTCAAGAGTCTTCTCCAAAACCACAGTTCAAAATCATCAATTCTTTGGCACTCAGCTTTCTTTATAGTCCAAAAGGAATAATCTCCCTTAAAATGTAATCACTGAAAGGTCAGAAAGATGTACGAAGAAGGCAATGGCAACCCACTCCAGTACTCCTGCCTGGAAAATCCCATGGACGGAGGAGCCTGGTGGGCTGCCGTCCGTGGGGTCGCTAAGAGTCAGACACAACTGAGCGACTTCACTTTCACTTTTCACTTTCATGCGTTGGAGAAGGAAATGGCAGCCCATTCCAGTGTTCTTGCCTGGAGAATCCCAGGGACGGGGGAGCCTGGTGGGCTGCCATCTATGGGGTCGCACAGAGTCGGACACGACTGAAGCGACTTAGCAGCAGCAGCAGAAAGATGTATGTAACATCTTTACATTCATACAGGGATATATGTAACAAGTTGTCATTTATCTTCTCAGTAAGATCTGAAAGGACACAGCCTTTGGAAAACAAGGTTGAGCAGTAATGAAAAGAAAATAATCTGAGAATCAGAAAAACATTCTAGAGGGTGAAAATGATGATGATCAGAAATTTTAAATGTCATGGAGGAAGCGACAGGAATTTGAATACTACAAAATACTAAATTTATGAATTAAAGAGGAATTCTCTCAAAACACAGAGAAAAAGACTGAAGCAAGGCCATGAAGGGGAGGGTAGGAAACATGGTGAAAAGCCCCACAGACCCGTCATGACACAGCTTGTGTGCACTGGAAAGAGAAACAAGCACAAAAGAAAACTCGGAACAGAACAAGAATCAGAGAGCTAGCAGAAGGCCATTTCTCACCTGAAAAACGCTTCACTCATCAAAGATAAAAAACCTTGAAAAATTAGAACAAATCAATCAGTGTTTGTCAATCAAATATTCTGCTGAAGTTTTTAAATTTAAAGTTTCCTTCCCATTAGCCATTGAAAAAATTGGTTCTCAGAAGGATGAAAAACTAAGGTTAATGTCAATCCGCTTCCTTAGAGTAGAAGACAGTGCTGGTGGCGGTACTGCGTCAGCCAGCTGTTTCTGCATAACAGCCCTCCTCCCAACCCCAAGAATGGTTGCAAACAATAAACATGTATTATTGCTCTTGAGTTTACTAGTCAACTGGCCAGTTTTCTGGTCTTGGCAGGGCCTACTCACGTCAACTGAATGTTATCAGCTCTGTGATCATGGCTGGCCTCACTATGTGTTTGGGGCCCCCTGGCTGTGGGACGGTTTGGGATGACCTGAGCCGGTAACTGGGCTCTCTTATAGTCTCTCATCCTCCAGCTGGCTACCTCTGGCTCACCCTGATGACAGTGATAGGGTTCCAACAGAGCAAGCAGAAGCAGTCAAGATCTCCTGAGGACAAGATCAAAACTGGCACACCACTTTATGAGATCCTACTGGAGTAAGCAAGCTGCAAGCCCAGCCCAGATTCTAGGGCTAAAGAAATAGACTCTACTTCTTGATGAGAGGAGCAGCAAAGTCACATTGTAAAGGACATGGATTCAGGGAGAGATGGATCAGTTCAGTTCGGTCGCTCAGTTGTGTCCAACTCTTTGCAACCCCATGGACTGCAGCACTCGAGGCCTCCCTGTCCATCAGCAATTCCCAGAGTTTACTCAAACTCATGCCCATTGAGTCAGTGATGCCATCCAACCATTTCATCCTCTGTCGTCCCCTTCTCCTCCTGCCCTCAATCTTTCCCAGCATCAGGGTCTTTTCAAATGAGTCAGCTCTTTGCATCAGGTGGCCAAAGTAATGGAGTTTCAGCTTCAACATCCAATGAACATCAGTCCTTCCAATGAATATCAGGACTGACTTCCTTTAGGATGGACTGGTTGGATCTCCTTGCACTCCAAGGGACTCTCGAGAGTCTTCTCCAACACCACAGTTCAAAAGCATCAATTCTTCAGAGCTCAGCTTTCTTCACAGTCCAACTCTCATATCCATTCATGACTACTGGAAAACCCATAGCCTTGACTAGATGGACCTTTATTGGCAAAGTAATGTCTCTGCTTTTGAATATGCTGCCTAGGTTGGTGATAACTTTTCTTCCAAGGAGCAAGCATCTTTTAATTTCATGGCTGCAGTCACCATCTGCAGTGATTTTGGA
>NW_011494873.1:2016668-2017191 GCF_000754665.1 Bison bison bison
CATCTGGAAGTTCACGGTTCACGTATTGCTGAAGCCTGGCTTGGAGAATTTTGTAGCATTACTTTACTAGCGTGTGGGATGAGTGCAATTGTGTGGTAGTTTGAGCATTCTTTGGCATTGCCTTTCTCTGGGATTGGAATGAAAACTGACCTTTTCTAGTCCCATGGCCACTGCTGAGTTTTCCAAATTTGCTTGCATATTGAGTGCAGCACTTTCACAGCATCATCTTTTAGAATTTGAAATAGCTCAACTGGAATTCCATCACCTCCACTAGCTTTGTTCATAGTGATGCTTCCTAAGGCTCATTTGATTTCGCATGCCAGGATGTCTGGCTCTAGGTGGGTGCTCACAACATCGTGATTATCTGGGTCGTGAAGATTTTTTTTTGTACAGTTCTTCTGTGTATTCTTGCCACTTCTTCATAATATCTTCTGCTTCTGTTAAGTCCATACCATTTCTGTCCTTTATTGTGCCCATCTTTGCATGAAATGTTCCCTTGGTATCTCTGCTTTTCTTGAAGAGA
>NW_011494873.1:2017291-2017995 GCF_000754665.1 Bison bison bison
AGTGATTTTGGAGCCCAAAAAAATAAAGTCTGCCACTGTTTCCACTGTTTCTCCATCTATTTGCCATGAAGTGATGGGACCAGATGCTATAATCTTTGTTTTCTGAATGTTGAGCTTTAAGCCAACTTTTTCACTTTCCTCTTTCACTTTCATCAAGAGGCTTTTAGTTCCTCTTCACTTTCTGCCATAAGGGTGGTGTCATCTATATATCTGAGATTATTGATATTTCTTCCAGAAATCTTGATTCCAGTTTGTGCTTCATCCAGCCCAGCATTTCTCATGATGTATTCTGCATGTAAGTTAAATAAGCAGGGTGACAATATACAGCCTTGATGTATTCTTTTTCCTATTTGGAAGCAGCCTATTGTTTCATGTCCAGTTCTAACTGTTGCTTCCTGGCCTGCATACAAATTCCTCAAGAGGCAGGTCAGGTGGTCTGGTATTCCCATCTCTTTCAGAATTTTCCACAGTTTATTGTGATCCACACAGTCAAAGGCTTTGGCATAGTCAATAAAGCAGAAATAGATGTTTTTCTGGAACTCTCTTGCTTTTTCCATGATCCAGCAGATGTTGGCAATTTGATCTCTGGTTCCTTTGCCTTTTCTAAAACTAGCTTGAACATCTGGAAGTTCACGGTTCACGTATTGCTGAAGCCTGGCTTGGAGAATTTTGAGCATTACTTTACTAGCGTGTGGGATGAGTGC
>NW_011494873.1:2018095-2023512 GCF_000754665.1 Bison bison bison
TTCTGTTAAGTCCATACCATTTCTGTCCTTTATTGTGCCCATCTTTGCATGAAATGTTCCCTTGGTATCTCTGCTTTTCTTGAAGAGATCTCTAGTCTTTCCCATTCTATTGTTTTCCTCTATTTCTTTGCACTGACCACTGAGGAAGGTTTTCTTATCTCTCCTTACTATTCTCTGGAACTCTGCATTCAAATGGGTGTATCTTTCCTTTTCTCCTTTGCTTTTTGCTTCTCTTCTTTTCACAGCTATTTGTAAGGCCTCCTCAGACAACCATTTTGCTTTTTGCATTTCTTTTTCATGGGGATGGTCTTGATCCCTGTCTCCTGTACAATGTCACGAACCTCTGTTCATTAGGCACTCTGTCTATCAGATCTAGTCCCTTAAACCTATTTCTCACTTCCACTGCATAATCATTAGGGATTTGATTTAGGTCATACCTGAATGGTCTAGTGGTTTCCCCTACACTCTTCAATTTAAGTCTGAATTTGGCAATAAGGAGTTCATGATCTGAGTCACAGTCAGCTCCCGGTCTTGTTTTTGCTGACTGTATAGAGCTTCTCCATCTTTGGCTGCAAAGAATGTAATCAATCTGATTTTGGTGTTGACCATCTGGTGATGTCCATGTGTAGAGTCTTCTCTTGTGTTGTTGGAAGAGGGTGTTTGCTATGACCAGTGTGTTCTATTGGCAAAACTCTATTAGCCTTTGCTCTGCTTCATTCTGTACTGCAAGGTGTTTCTTGACTTCCTACTTTTGCATTCCAGTCCCCTATAATGAGGAGAAGGAAATGGCAACCCACTCCAGTGTTCTTGCTTGGAGAATCCCATGGACAGAAGACCCTGGTGGGCTACAGTCCATGGGGTCTCAAGAGTCAGACACGACTGAGCAACTGAACCACCACCCCTCTAATGAAAAGGACATCTTTTTTGGGTGTTAATTCTAGAAGGTTTTGGAGGTCTTCATAGAACCATTCAACTTTAGCTTCTTTGGCATTATTGGTCAGGGCATAGACTTGGATTACCATGATATTGAATGGTTTGACTTGGAAACGAACAGAGATCATTCTGTCATTTTTGAGAATGCATCCAAGTACTGCGTTTCAGACTCTTTTGTTGACAATGATGGCTACTCCATTTCTTCTAACAGATTCTTGCCCACAGTAGTAGATATAATGGTCATCTGAGTTAAATTCACCCATTCCAGTCCATTTTAGTTCACTTATTCCTAAAGTGTCAATGTTCACTCTTGCCATCTCCTGGTTGACCGCTTCCAATTTGCCTTGATCCATGGATCTAACATTCCAGGTTCCTCTGTAATATTGCTCTTTACAGCATCAGACCTTGCTTTCATCACCAGTCACATCCACAGCTGGATGTTGTTTTTGCTTTGGCTCTGTCTCTTCATTCTTTCTGGAGTTATTTCCCCACTGAGTAGCATATTGGGCACCTATCGACCTGGGGAGTTCATCTTTCAGTATCCTATCTTTTTGCCTTTTCATACTGTTCATGGGACTCTCAAGGCAAGAATACTGAAGTGGTTTGCCATTCCCTTCTCCAGTGGACCATGTTTTGTCAGGACTCTCCACCATGACCTGTCCGTCTTGGGTGGCCCCTACATGGCATGGCTCATAGTTTCACTGAGTTAGACAAGGCTGTGGTCCATGTGATCAGATTGGCTAGTTTTCTGTGATTGTGGTTTTCAGTCTGTCTGCCCTCTGATGGAGAAGGCTAAGAGGCTTATGGAGAGAAGGATAACTGGCACTAATTTGCAATCAACCTGCCGCAGATGTTTAGAATGTAAATCCCGAGAGCTCTGTAATCGCTATGTCTTTACCAATGGAGCTGAGGAGGGGGACAAGGTCAAGGGTGAGTCTGTGGTTCAGTTACTTGGCTGACCATCTTTTCTGCTTCACTGTGGTAAGATACACCATAAAATTTACTGTTTAACCATTTTTTTAAAGTGTGTAGTTCAGTGGCCCCAAGTACATCCACATTGTTATGCTACCGTCAGCGTCATCTTTCTCCAGAAGTTTTTCATCCTCTCCAACTAAAATGCTTTATCCATCAAGTACTAACTCCCCATGTCTACTGCCCCCAGTTGCTGGAAACCAGGGTTCTACTTTCTGTCTCCATTAATTTGACTACTCTAGGGGGCTCATATGAATGGGATCGTACAGTATTTGTCCTTCTGTGACTGGCTTATTTAAGCATAAAGTCTTCAAGGTTCATTCATCTTGTAGTATATGTCAGAATTTCCTTCCATTCTAAGGCTGAATAATATTTCATTGTGTATATATTCCACATTTCATTTACTCCCTTATCTAACATTGGACACGTAGATTGTTCCTACCTTTTGGCCATCATGAATAACACTGCTATGAACACTGGTGCACAGATATTTTTGACTCCTATTTGCTCTTCTTTCCAATATGTATGCAGATGTGAAATTGCTGATTCATATGATTATTCTATGTTTCATTTTTTGAGAGGCTGCCATACTGTTTTCCACAAAGGCTGCATCATTTTACATCCCAACCAGCTGTGCAAAAGTGTTTCAGCTTCTCTACATTCTCATCAACCTCCACCTCCTTCTTTTTTTTAGATGGTAGCCATCCTAATGGATATGTGGTTTTGATTTGCATTTCACTAATGATTAATGATGGCTCAATGGTAAAGAATCTTATTGCCAAGACAGGAGACGCAGGAAACACAGGTTCGATCCCTAGGTTGGGAAGATGCTCCAGAGTAGGAAATGGCAACCCGCGCTAGTATTCTTGCCTGAAAATTTTCATGTACAGAGGAGCTTGGAGGGCTGCAATCCATGGGATCACAAAGAATTGTACACGACTGAGCCACTGAACACACACGCACACAATGATTAATAGTATTGACTGTCTTTTCATGTGCTTATTGGCTTATTTGTATATCTTCATTGGAGAAATGTCTATTTAAGTTCCTTTGCCCATTTTAAAATCCAGTTTATATATATATATATTTTTGAAAAGTTAGTTTATTTATTTCTGGCTAAGTCTTGCTGTGCACAGGCCTTCTCCAGTTGTGGAGCAAGCGGCGGCTCCTCTTGTTGCGGAGCACAGACTCTGGGCACGCGAGTGTCGTTAGCTGGGCCCACGGGCCCCAGACCAGGGATTGAACCTGTGTGCCCTGCATGGACAGGTGGATTCTTAGGCACTGGGCCACCAGGGAAGTCTCTAGTTGTTTGCTTTTTGTTGAGTTGTAAGCGTTTTCTGTATATTCTGCATATCAATTCCTCATTAAATATATGATTTGCAAATACATACTCCCATTCTGTGGGTTGGCCTTTTTATACTATTGACGGTGCCCTTTGATGCACAAATGTTTTTAATTGGGATAAAGTCCAATTTACCTAATTTTTCTTTTGATACAAAATTCTCTCTTAACCTGTTGTCTAGGAGTGCTCCATTAATGCTGACGTTCTCTCTAGTAGCTTGGTGATGCTTTTGGAACTTCAAAATTCAGTGTGAGGGCCATTCTCCAAAGGGACCTCAGTGTTGAAAACACCTGACTTCCCAATGCCCTCTGAAGAGGGTGATGCTTCCAGTACATCTTGGAACAAAATCCAGGGTATTTCTGGTAAAAAGATTAGGAACATGAAAAGGAGCAAATATCTGGGCATGGGAGCTAATTGCTGGCGAGGCCTCACCTGCTGCAGCCCCTGAAGCTCACCCCACTCTTGACTCTGGACTGCAGGTCCCAGAGGCTGCGGATGAAAGAGCGGAGCAGACGGATTCCAGCATCTTCATGTCAGCTCCCAGCTTGGACAGCTGCATGGAGCAGGCCCCTCATTCCACCAGGGGAAGGCGGCCTAGCCGTCTGGTTGGCGGGAGTCAGGCCATGATTAGCATCTTATAAAGGCCATGCTTAAACCAGGTTCTCTGGCTTTGAAGATGATTCCTGCAGGACCAAAGAGTGCATTTCCTTGACAGGAGATGCTGTCAGGGTTTAAACCCATCATTCTCCAGTGAGGCTGGATGGCTCTCTCCTTGTCTGTAAACACTGTTAAGGTAGAGCTTGGTTTCAGTTCTAATAAGATGAAACTCTATGCGCTATACACCAGAAAATAATTTTTAATTGAAATTTTTATTGATTCACAATGTGTTAATTTCTGCTGTATATCAAACTAATTCAGTATGGTCTGTACAGTGATATATATGAGCATATTTACATATGGGCTTCCCTGGTGGCTCAGACAGTAAGGAATCTGTCTGCAATGCAGGAGACCCAGGTTCAATCCCTGGGTCAGGAAGATCTCCTGGAGAGGAAATGGAAACCCACTTCAGCATTCTTGCCTGGAGAATCCCATGGACAGAGGAGCCTGGTGGGCTATTCCCTGGGGGTCACAAAGAGTCAGACACAATTGAGCTACTAACACACTCTATACATATATATATATACACACACATGTACATGGGCTTCTCTGTTGGGTCAGACAGTAAACAATCTGCCTATAATGCGCAAGACCTGGGTTTGATCCCTGCGTAGGGAAGATCCCCTGGAGGACGGCATGGCAACCCACTCGAATATTCTTGCCTGGAGAATCCCTTGGACAGAGGAGCCTGGCAGACTAGAGTCCAGGGAGTCACAGAGTCAGACACTATTGAGTAACTAAAACTTTCCAGTTTTATACATATACACATATCTTTTTTAAAATATAGTTTTCCATTATTATTTATCCCCAGATTACATACTTAAAAAAAATCAAAATATATATGACATGCCACATTACATTAGCTTTAGGTATGCTACATAGTGATTTGATATTTGCAAGCCATACACTTAACAGGGACGGGACAGTTCATTTCAGTTCAGTCACTCAGTCGTGTCCAACGCTTTGCAACCCCATGGACTGCAGCACGCCAGGCCTCCCTGTCAGGAGTTTACTCAAACTCATGCCCACTAAGTCACTGATACCATCCAACTATCTCATCCTCTGTCATCCCCTTCTTCTCCTGCCCTCAATCTTTCCCAGCATCAGGGTCTTTTCAAATGAGTCAGTTCTTCCCATCAGGCCAAAGGACTGGAGTTTCAGCTTCAACATCCAATGAACACCCAGGACTGATCTCCTTCAGAATGGACTGGTTGGATCTCCTTGCAGTCCAAGGGACTCTCAAGAGTCTTCTCCAACACCACAGTTCAAAAGCATCAATCTTTGGAGCTCAGCTTTCTTTATAGTCTAACTCTCACATCCATACATGACCACAGGAAAAGCCATAGCCTTGACTAGATGGACCATTGTTGGCAAAGTAATGTCTCTGCTTTTTAATACTCTGTCTAGGTTGTTCATAACTTTTCTTCCAAGGAGCAAGCATCTTTTAATTTCATGGCTGCAGTCACCATCTGCAGTGATTTTGGAGCCCCATAAAATAAAGTCTGTGCTGTTT
>NW_011494873.1:2023612-2035783 GCF_000754665.1 Bison bison bison
GTTTTCTGAATGTTGAGCTTTAAGCCAACTTTTTCACTCTCCTCTTTCACTTTTATCAAGAGGCTCTTTAGTTCTTCACTCTCTGCCGTAAGGGTGGTGTCGTCTGCATATCTGAGGTTATTGGTATTTCTTCTGGCAATCTTGATTCCAGCTTGTGCTTCCTCCAGCCCAGCTTTCTCATGATGTACTCTGCATGTAAGTTAAATAAGCACAGTGACAATACACAGCTGTAATGTATTCCTTTTCCTATTTGGAAGCAGTCTGTTGTTCCATGTCCAGTTCTAACTGTTGCTTCCTGGCCTGCCTACAGATTTCTCAAGAGGCAGGTCAGGTGGTCTGGTATTCCAATCTCTTTCAGAGTTTTCCACAGTTTATTGTGATCCACACAGTCAAAGGCTTTGGCATAGTCAATAAAGCAGAAATAGATGTTTTTCTGGAACTCTCTAGCTTTTTTGATGATCCAGCAGATGTTGGCAATTTGATCTCTGGTTCCTCTGCCTTTTCTAAAACTATCTTGAACATCTGGAAGTTCATGGTTCATGTATTGCTGAAGCTTGGCTTGGAGAATTTTGAGCATTACTTTGCTAGCGTGTGAGGATGAGTGCAATTGTGTAGTAGTTTGAGCATTCTTTGGCATTGCCTTTCTTTGAGATTGGAATGAAAAATGACCTTTTCCAGTCCTGTGGCCACTGCTGAGTTTTCCAAATTTGCTGGCATATTGAGTACAGCACTTTCACAGCACTTACACAAATCTTTTAGGATTTGAAATAGCTCAACTGGAATTTCATCACCTCCACTAGCTTTGTTCATAGTGATGCTTCCTAAGGCCCACTTGATTTTGCATGCCAGGATGTCTGGCTCTAGGTGAGTAATCATACCATCGTGATTATCTGGGTTGTGAAGATCTTTTTTTGCACAGTTTTTCTGTGTATTCTGGCTACCTCTTCATAATATCTTCTGCCTCTGTTAGGTCCATGCCATTTCTGTCCTTTATCGAGCCCATGTTTGTGTGAAATGTTCCCTTGGTATCTCTGCTTTTCTTGAAGAGATCTCTAGTCTTTCCCATTCTATTGTTTTCCTCTATTTCTTTGCACTGATCACTGAGGAAGGTTTTCTTATCTCTCCTTACTATTCTCTGGAACTCTGCATTCAAATGGGTGTATCTTTCCTTTTCTCCTTTGCTTTTTGCTTCTCTTCTTTTCACAGCTATTTGTAAGGCCTCCTCAGACAGCCATTTTGCCTTTTTGCATTTCTTTTTCATGGGGATGGTCTTGATCCCTGTCTCCTGTACAATGTCACGAACCTCTGTTCATTAGGCACTCTGTCTATCAGATCTAGTCCCTTAAATCTATTTCTCACTTCCACTGTATAATGGTTAGGGATTTGATTTAGGTCATACCTGAATGGTCTAGTGGTTTCCCCTACTTTCTTCAACTTAAGTCTGAATTTGGCAATAAGGAGTTCATGGTCTGAGCCACAGTCAGCTCCTGGTCTTGTTTTTGCTGATTGTATAGAGCTTCTCCATCTTTGGCTGCAAAGAATATAATCAATCTGATTTCGGTGTCAACCATTTGGTAATGTCCATGTGTAGAGTCTTCTCTTGTGTTGTTGGAAGAGGGTGTTTGCTATGACCAGTGCATTCTCTTGGCAAAACTCTAGTAGCCTTTGCCCTGCTTCATTTCTAATTCCAAGGCCAAATTTGCCTGTTACTCCAGGTGTTTCTTGACTTCCTACTTTTGCTTTCCAATTCCCTATAATGAAAAGGACATCTTTTTTGGGTGTTAGTTCTGAAACGTCTTGCAGGTCTTCATAGAACCGTTCAACTTCAGCTTCTTTGGCATTGCTGGTTGAGGCATAGACTTGGATTACCATGATATTGAATGGTTTGCTTGGAAACGAACAGAGATCATTCTGTCATTTTTGATATTGCATCCAAGTACTGCATTTCGGACTCTTTTGTTGACTATGATGGCTACTCCATTTCTTCTAATGGATTCTTGCCCACAGTAGTAGATAATGGTCATCTGAGCTAAATTCACCCATTCCAGTCCATTTTAGTTCACTGAGTCCTAAACTGTCGACGTTCACTCTTGCCGTCTCCTGTTTGACTACTTCCAATTTGCTTTGATTCATGGACCTGATATTCCAGGGACAGGGCACCACGGGAGACAGGTGGGCAGTCGGGTCATGGACGCCTCCAGTTTGGTGTTGTCATCTTTTGCTTTTCATCTGTGTATTGTGTGTTAACCAATGCAGCTGCGCTCTGTCCAGCATTCCCACTCTTTTAAGGGCACACATATCCTCAGCCCTGTGATGTACCTCTAGATAACAACCATTCATTTGCCACATATTTATTGAGCACCAACTGTGTACCAGGTAGTGATGACTCAGACAGAAGCAATAGAGTCCAGTGAATTAAAGAATGGGCTCTGGACCAGCATGCCTGGGTTCTGAGTTCAGTCCTGGCTCTGCCCCTTACTCTTGGTGTCCTGTGAGCTGAGACTCTGGACCTTACCTATGAAAAGAATAAGGATGATGTCCAACTACAGAATTATCATGAGGATTCAATAGAACGCTGCAAGTGCAACCTGACACTTCGTAGTCACTCAATAAGTATTGGCTCTGATTGCCAAGTCCTTTCCCTCCTGGTGCTTATAGTCTGGAAGGGAAGGCGATATATCAATGCACCTGCAAACGTGTAACCACAGACTCTAATAAAGTTGCTGAAATAGAGGACATGGGAGTACCCAGTTTAGACCAGGGCTCAGAAAGTTCTTCTCTGGGAAAGCTGCATTCAAGCTGAGTCCTGAGGGAAGAAGACACAGGCTACAAGTGAGGCAAGGAACATCATGGGCAGAAGAGATCTGCAGGAAGAGGCTGAGGAAAAGCCAACGAGGCAGGAACTGGTGATCAGGAGTGAGCAATAGGTCTAGAGTAGTGGGCAGGGCCAGCTGCCCAGGCAAGGAGTTCAGAATCCCCTACAAGCAAGGGGGATACCTGGAGGACCTTGTGCAGGTAAGTGATAGCATCCAATTTACAGTTTCTGACAGGTCACTCTGACTACTGAGTGGAGAACAGACTGTAGGGAAGTAGATTCATCTTCTGTTACAGTGAACAGCAGCTTAAAATAGTAGAGATTTATCATCTTACAGCAACGAAGTCGGAAGTCCTAGAATTGAGGTGTTGGCACAGATGCCTTCCTCCGGGGACTCCAGGGAGAGTCTGTTCCTTAGCTTTTCTACTTTCATGAGGTTGCTTGTATTTGTTGGCCCCTGGCTGCATCGCAGCAACCTCTGCCTGCTGTCCTCACATCCCCTCTGACTCTCACTGTCTGGCCTCTTGTAAGGACCCTCGTGGTGACATGGGGCCCACCCAGAGAATTTAGGACAATCTCGCCATCTCAAAACCTTTATGAATCATCCGCATGGGTGTTTGCTTCCTGTTGTTGGTTTGGTTTTTTGTGTTTATTTTTGTTTTGGCACATTCACAGGTTCTGGGGATGAGGGCATGGGCGTCAGTGGGGGTCATTATTCCCTTTAACACAGGGAAGCAGTGTGAAAAAGTCGGGATCAGCTAGAGGCCACTGTGGTCAACCAGGCCAGAGATATGGTAGCCTGGACCGAGCTGGGAGCAGGGGAAGTGGAGCAAAATCTGTGAGATGAAGTGAGATTTACTGATTGTCCTGGCAGAGGAAGAATGACAGATAGAACAGCACTCTGGCTCCTAAAGCTTTCATCCGAAAGTGGCATGTTGATACTGTTTCTGCTCACAAGTCACAAGGCCACGCTAAATTTAATGTGATGGGAAAAAATGAAGTCATGTTCTGTGCCCCACGAAAGGACAAATAGAGTATAACTCAACTGCCCCGCCCCCATGACCACCCGCCTGCCACCATCTAAGGGCCATGAAAGAAAGGATTCCCAGCTCGCTCCTCATTACCCTTTAACTACATATCCTCCTTCCTGCAATGACCATCTACTAGTTAACTGTATCCACAATAATGCTATGAAACAAACCTCCTCACCAAATCCAATGGCTTGAAAACATTAGCTTTTCTTGTTCACACATCTTTGGGTTGGCTGGAGTTTGGTTAAGGAGGTTGGATGGAGTTTGGCAGAGGCTTGGTCCATAGGTCAGGTCCAAGAGTCTCTCTTCCTCCTTAGTCCCGTGGGCTGGCAGAGCTGTCTCTTCCCATGGCAATGGCAGAAACATAGAGGAGTAAGCCCCTCCTGGAAAGCACATGTCAAGCCTCAGCTTGTGTCATATCTGCTAACATCTGTTTATCAAAGTCCAAAGTCAAGAGTCAGAGAAATTTGAGTCTGGGTAGAAATACTGCACAGGGGAATGGAGACTTGTAACCACCAAGTCAATCTGCCTTATGCCTATGAGACTGACCTCTTCAAGCCCACATCATATTCCTCCACCCCCCACCTAACCACCTAACCTCTGACCACGCCTGCTGTTTCTGGAGCATGTCAAGGTCATTCCTACCCCAGGGCCTTTGCACAAGCTGCTGCCTCCGCCTTGAACTCTCTTCCCCAGATCTTCCCACGGTTGCTGCAGCTAAACTTTCAGGACTTCAAGGTCACCTTCAGTGTGTGACTTTGCCAGACCACAAAGTCTAAAATGCCTCCCCTAGACTCTTCCCTGCTGATCCAGTAGTTAAGAATCTTCCTGCCAATGCAGGGCACTGGATGGGTTTTTTTTTTTTTTAATGTAATTTTATTTTTAACTGGAGGATAATTACTTTACAATATTGTGATGGTTTCTGCCATTCATCAACATGAATCAGCCATAAGTATACATATATATATATATATATATATATATATATATATGTCCTTTCCTCTTGAACCCCTATCCCACCTCATACAACAAATTCCCACTGGCTATCTATTTTACATATGGTAGTATATATGATTCAATGCTATTCTCTCAAATCATCCCACCCTCTCCTCCCACTGTGTCCAAAAGTCTGTTCTTTATATCTGCTTCTCTGTTGCTGCCCTGCAAGTAGGATCATCAGTATTCTTTTTCTAGATTTCATATATATGTATTAATTTATAATATTTGACTAAGTTCATCTACCTCATTAGAACTGACTCAAATGCATTCCTTTTTATAGCTGAGTAATATTCCATCGTGAATATGTACCACAACTTCTTTATCCATTCATCTGTCAATGGACATCTAGGTTGCTTCCATGTCCTAGCTATTATAAATAAAGGTTACAATGAAACTCAAGGATGTTTTTCAGTTATGGTTTTCTCAGGGTATATGCCCAGTAGTGAAATTGCTGGGTTATATGGTAGTTTGTCTCCGGCCATATCAGCCTGAAGGCGCCCGATCTCGTCTGATCTCGGAAGCTAAGCAGGGTCGGGCCTGGTTAGTACTTGGATGGGAGACCACCTGGGAATACCGGGTGCTGTAGGCTTTTAAACAGAGAAGGCAATGGCACCCCACTCCAGTACTCTTGCCTGGAAAATCCCATGGACGGAGAAGCCTGGTGGGCTGCAGTCCCTGGGGTCGCACAGAGTTGGACACAACTGAGCAACTTCACTTTCATGCATTGGACGAGGAAATGGCAACCCACTCCAGAATTCTTGCCTGGAGAATCCCAGGGACGGGGGAGCCTGGTGGGCTGCCGTCTATGGGGTCGCACAGAGTCGGACACGACTGAAGCGACTTAGCAGCAGCATGGTAGTTTTATGGGCTTCCTGGGTGGCTCAGCAGTAAAGAATCCACCTGCAATGCAGGAGATGCAGGAGACACAGGAGGCACAGGTTCGATCCCTGGGTGGGGAAGACCCCCTGGAGGAAGGCATGGCAACCCACTCCAGTATTGTTGCCTGGAGAATCCCATGGACAGAGAAGCCCAGCGGGCTATAGTCCATAGAGTAACAGAGTTCGACATGACTGAAGCGGCTGAGCACACATGCATGGTAGTTTTATTTCCAGGTTTTTAAGGAATCTCCATACTGTTCTGTACAGGGGCTATATCAATTTGCATTCCCACCAACAGTGCAAGAAGATTTCCTTTTCTCTACACGCTCTCCAGCATTTATTGTTTGTAGATTTTTTTATGATGGCTATTCTGACCAGTGTGAGGTGATACCTCAATGTAGTTTTGATTTGCATTTCTCCAATAACAAGCGATGCTGAGTATCTTTTCATGTGTAGATAGAAGACATAGACATCTGTATATAGGAGGCATCTCTATGTCTTCTTTGGAGAATGTCTCTTTAAGTCTTCTGCTCGCTTTTTAATTGGGTTGTTTGTTTTTCTGATATTGAGCTTTGTGAGCTGCTTGTATATTTTGGGGATTAGTTCTTTGTCAGTTGTTTCATTTGCTATTATTTTCTCCCATGCTGAGGGTTGTCTTTTCACTTTGCTTATAGTTTCCTTCGTTGTGCAAAAGCTTTTAAGTTCAATCAGGTCCTGTTTATTTTTGTTTTCATTTCCATTACTCTAGGGGGGTGGGTCATAGAGGATCTTGCTGTGGTTTATGTCAAGAGTGTTCTGCCTATGTTTTCCTCTAAGAGTTTTGTAGTTTTTAGTCTTATTGTTTAGGTCTTTTATCCATTTTGAGTTTATTTTTGTGTATGGTGTTAGGAAGTGTCCTAATTTCATTCTTTCACACCTAGCTGCCCAGTTTTGCTGGTACTATTTATTGAAGAGACTGTTCTTTCTCCATTGTATATTTCTGCCTTCTTTGTTGAACATAAGGTGCCCACAGGGACGTGGATTTATCTCCAGGCTTTCTATCTTGTTCCATTGGTCTATATTTCTATTTTTGTGCCAGTACCATACTGTCTTGATGACTGTAGTTTTATAGTAAAGTCTGAAGTCAGGCAGACTGATTCCTCCGGCTCCATTCTTTCTCAAGATTGCTTTGACTATTCAAGATCTTTTGCGTTTCCATACAAATTTTGAAATTATTTGTTCTAGTTTGATCCCTGATCTGGCAAGATCCCACATGCCACAGAGCGGCTGGGCCCACACGGCACAACTACTGAGGCGGAGCGCCTAGAGCCCGTGTTCTGCAGGAGAACCACTGCAGTGAGAAGCCCACGCACTGCAACAGAGCAGCCCTGCTCACCGCAGCTAGAGAAAGTCCACGCAGCAGTGAGGACCAGGGCATCAATCGATCAATAAAAATGAAGGAAAATACCTCTCTCCCTACCCCCGGGCTTCCTTTGTGGCTCAGCTGCCACAATGTGGGATCTGCCTGCAGTGTGGGAGACCTGGGTTTGATCCCTGGGTTGGGAAGATCCCCTGGAGAAGGGAAAGGCTACCCACTCCAATATTCTGGCCTGGAGAATTCCATGGACTGTATGGTCAATGGGGTCGCAAAGAGTCAGACACGACTGAGGGACTTTCACTTTCCCCCTACCCCCACCACCTACCCGCTCCCAGCAGCCACTGTCATATTATCTAGCCAAATTTGCTTCTCAGCAAGATAATTGTCTTAAATAAATCTTAAATATTTATCTGTTTACTGTCTCCCCATCAGAACCAAAGACTCATGATGGCAGGGATCTTACTCTTTGGTGGGCTCCCCTGTGCCTTGCACAATATTTACTAAATATGTATTGAACCAATTTCAGGGCTGCCAAGGAGGAGCAGAGGAGGGAAGTTTGAAAAGGTGATGAGTAAGTTGCAAATAGGCATATTTAAAATTCTTTTTCCAAAATGGGCAGAAAATCTAAATAGATATTTCTCCAAAGAAGACATATAGATAGCCAAAAACCACTTGAAGATGCTCAACTTCACTAATTATCAGAGAAATGCAAATTAAAACTACAATGAGAGACTTCCCTGGCAGTCCAGTGGCTAAGACTTCGAGCTCCCAAAGCAGAGGGCCCAGGTACAATCCTGGTCATGGAACAAGATACCACATGTAGCAACTAAGACTTCATATTCTGCAACTAGAGATACCAAGTGCTGCAATGCAAGATTGAAGATCCCTGCATGTTCCAACATGGTTCTAAGGCCCGGTACAGCCAAATAAACAAATAAATATTAAAAAAAAAGAAAAGAAAAAACTACAATGAGGTATCACCTCATGCCAGTCAGAATGGCCATCATCAAAAAGTCCATGAACAACAAATTCTGGAGAGAGTGTGGAGCAACGGAGCCCTCCTACAGTGTTGGTGGAAATGTAGGTTGATGTAACCACTATGGAGAAGGGTAGGGAAGTTCCTCAAAAAACTAAAAACAGAACTCCTATATGATCCAATAATCCACTCCTGGGCATTTATCTGGAGAAAACCATAATCCAAAAGCACACATGCACCCCAGTGTTCACTGTGGCACTGTTTCAGGAAGACCCCTAAATGCCCATCGACAGATGAACGGACAAAGAAGGTGTGGTGCGTGTATATGACGGAATATTACTCAAAAGAAAGAAATAATGCTATTTGCAGCAGTATGGATTGGCCTAGAGATTATCATACTAAATGAATTAAGTCAGACAGAAAAAGACAAATATGATACTGCTTATATGTGGAATCTAAAAAAAAAATGTTATAAATAAACTTATTTACAGAACAGGAATAGTGTCACAGATGTAAAAAATAAACTATGGTTACCAGGAGGGAAGGGGAGAGGGATAAATTGGTAGATCGTGATTGACATATAAGCACTACTATATACAATATAGATAACTAACAAGGACCTACCATATAGCATCAGAGAAGGAACTGCAACCCTCTCCAGTATTTTTGCCTGGAGAATCCCACGGACAGAGGAGCCTGGCAGGCTACAGTCCAGAGGGTCACACTGAGTTGGACACGACTGAAGCAACTCAGCCCGCATGCATGTATAGCACAGGGGACTCTACTCAATACTCTGTAATGGACTATATAGGAAAAGAATCTAAAAAAGAGTGGAGATATATATATATATGTATAACTGATTCACCTTGCGGTACAGTAGAAACTAACACTATACTAACATTATACATAAACTACACTCCAATTAAAAAAAAAAAAACCCACAACAGTAGGGACAACCAATCACAAATAGCCAACCGAGTAGACTTTAAAGTACAGCCAGTCAGATGGTTTCTCTGTGTTGCTTCTGCAATTCCTCAGTAGAAGTCTTTGCCCTGGTTCCTTTGCTTCTAGCCACTTCCAGTTTGGTGCTGCCTTATCTGAATTAATCTTTGCTCAAATAAACTCTTAAAATATTATTTTTCCGGAAATGCAACTTTTAACCTTGCAAGTCAGAGTAAGCAAATCAGTTCCTTCATTCAGGCAGTGCATATTTTTAAAGAAATATCTATTTATATCTTCATTTGGTTGCGCTGGTTCTTTGTAGCATGTGGGACCTTTCATGGCAGACTCTTTACTTGTGGCGTAGGCTCAATAGCTGCAGCTCACAGACTTAGTTGCTCCTTGGCATATGGGATCATGGTTCCCCCACCAGGGACTGAATCCATGTCCCCTGCATTGCAAGGCAGATTCTTAACCATTGGACCAGCAGGGAAGTCCCTCAGGCACTGCGTATTTATCACATGCCTGCTACCAGCAGGCTCTGGGCAGGGTGGGCACACACTTCTTTCCTACATGGAACCCACACTTTAGCAGCAGAGAGAGCATTACAACGGGACTTACAAATGCCATGAGTGTGAGAAGAAGTACAGGAGATTATGGATCTGTAGGTGTACTGCTTCCCACAAGCAGGCTTTATTCATTCACCTATTCATTCATCAGATGAGAGCACCTACTCCGTAGCCTGTTCCTTGTTGAGCACTGTGGGCGCAGAGATGAGTCAGACACTATGGTGACTGCTAAGTTACAAAGTCAATTCTCTAACAACGGTGGACACTCTCAGAAAGGAGGGCCATATGACATGGACCTTGATGGATGGGTAGGATCAGGAGGTAGAAAGAAGGAACTTCAAATACAAGACTATATATTTGTGAGTGTATAACAGAAAGTTCTGTTCTAAGACAGTTAGATCAGGGGGTCATCATTTTCTAAAGAAAACACATACCAGAAAAAAAGCATTTAAAATAAACAGACTCCAAAAATGTAAAAAAAAGAAAAATTCTAGGAAAAAAACAGAAAGATAAGTTTGGAACATTGTCTTAAAAATGAAATGAAAAATTAGGAGAATAAATTTATTTATAATCAATAAATATATTTATAGTTGTTTTAGTTCTATTTTAAAAATGGAAATACAGTTGGTTCACAATGTTGTGTTAGTTTCTGGTATACAGCAAAGTGATTCAGTTATATACACACACACACACACATATATATCTGTTCATATTCTTTTCCATTACAGTTCATTATAGGATGTGAATATAGTTTCCTGTGTTATACAGTGGTCCTTGTTTGTGTATTTTATATACAGTATTATGTATATCTTAATTTCAAATTCCTAACTTATCTCTCCCTCCCCACTCCCCATCTATTCCCTTTGGTGACCAAAGATTTCTTTTTTGTGTCTGTAAGTCTATTTCTGTTTTGTAAATCCGTATCATTTAAAATTATTCCACATATAAGTAATATCACATGGCATTGTCTTTGACTTACTTCACTTATAAGTATTAGAAGTGAATAATAGTATAATAATGCCTAGGTCCATCCATATCACTGCAGCCGGCATTGTTTCATTCTTCTTTTTGGCTGGATAATCTTAGGTTGTGTGTGTGTGTCCATTTATCTGCTGGTAGGTATCCAGGTTGTCTCCGAGTGCTGGCTATTATAAACAGTGCTGCTATGAGCATTGGGGTGCACATGTTTTTGACTTTTCAGCTTTTCTGGATATATGCCCAGGAGTGGGATTGTAGGATCATATGGCAAATTTATTTTTAATTATAATAATAAATTTAAATTTATTTAAATTTTTAATTTCCTGAGAGACCTCCATGCTGCTCTCCATAGTGGCTGCACCAATTTACGTTCCTACAACAGTGTAGAGAAAGGTTCTATTTTTCCCACAGAGGATGCAATTTTAAATACGATAGTTGGATGTGTTTCATAAGGCAACATCTCAGTAAAGACTTGAAACAGATGAAGCATCAGCCAGGCAGATATCTGGGGAAGGTCATTCCAAGTAAAAGGAACAGTCAGTGCAAAGGCCCAGAGGCAGGAGTGTGCCAGCCTTGTGTGGTAAACCTACCCTAAGAAGCCGAAGGCAAAGGAAACTACTTTGGGGTGAGAGGCAGAATTAAAGTGAGTCAGTGCGGCAACTGAGATTTCTGTAGGCTGGAATTTGGGTGGGGTGGGGTTCGTTGGTGGTGTGCTGGAAAGAAGAGGGTTTGGTGTTAGAATTCAGCTAGGCTGCTTCTTAACTTCTTCAACAGGGCAAATGACAAAACCTTTTATAGCCTCCAGTGGACAGAGGGCCGGATGAAACTTTGGCACCCTGTAAACTCCTATGCACAATTGCACTCATCTCACACGCTAGTAAAGTAATGCTCAAAATTCTCCAAGCCAGGCTTCAGCAATACATGAACCATGAACTTCCAGATGTTCAAGCTTGTTTTAGAAAAGGCAGAGGAACCAGACATCAAATTGCCAACATCTGCTGGATCATCAAAAAAGCAAGAGAGTTCCAGAAAAACATCTATTTCTGCTTTATTGACTATGCCAAAGCCTTTGACTGTGTGGATCACAATAAACTGTGGAAAATTCTGAAAGAGATGGGAATACCAGACCACCTGACCTGCCTCTTGAGAAACCTATATGCAGGTCAGGAAGCAACAGTTAGAACTGGACATGGAACAACAGACTGGTTCCAAATAGGAAAAGGAGTACATCAAGGCTGTATATTGTCACCCTGCTTATTTAACTTCTATGCAGAGTACATCATGAGAAACACTGGGCTGGAAGAAGCACAAGCTGAAATCAAGATTGCCGGGAGAAATATCAATAACCTCAGATATGCAGATGACACCACCCTTATGGCAGAAAGTGAAGAGGAACTAAAAAGCCCCTTGATGAAAGTGAAAGAGGAAAGTGAAAACGTTGGCTTAAAGCTCAACATTCAGAAAACGAAGATCATGGCATCTGGTCCCATCACTTCATGGCAAATAGATGGGGAAACAGTAGAAACAGTGTCAGACTTTGTGTTTTGGGGCTCCAAAATCACTGCAGATGGTGATTGCAGCCATGAAATTAAAAGACGCTTACTCCTTGGAAGGAAAGTTATGACCAAC
>NW_011494873.1:2035967-2044003 GCF_000754665.1 Bison bison bison
GAAATGGCTGGATGGCATCACTGACTCGATGGACATGAGTTTGAGTGAACTCCGGGAGTTGGTGATGGACAGGGAGGCCTGGCGTGCTGTGATTCATGGGGTTGCAGACTCGGACATGACTGAGCGACTGAACTGAACTGAAACGCCTATGGAGTCTGGTTCAACCCTACTCCCCTCTGGGGCTCCAGCTGGAGCTTAGGATTTGGGCAGAACAGGTGGACTGTCCCTGAAGCGTCCCCCCCTCGACTCCCCTTGCCGTCCGTGCAGGCAGCACTGGCAGGAGCTGGCTGTGTAAGTCACAGGGTGGCTCCTCTCCGTCTGAGCTCTGCCACTTGTGTCCCCAGTAACTCTCCCACCTTCTCCTCCTCTTTCCCTCCCTTTGCCCTCCTCCCCGCTCCCAGGGCCCCTAGGCTACCAGGCTTGTGCTCAGCCATTGCATCCTAGCAAGCACACAGAGACCCTGAGATGGAAAAGCAGGCCCTGGAGAGGGGAAATCTGACTCCAGCTTCTCCCAGGCCATCAAGAGAGGAGCCTGCAGAATCAGAGGCCTCTGGGAAAAGATGCAGTTCTCCAACTTGCCAGATGATGAGAATCACCTGGTTACAAATGTGGTTTTGCAGGCGCCTTCCCCAAGGAGTCCAACTCAAGGGAGCTGGGGCAGGGAGGGGGTTGAGGTTGTCCCAGACTCCAGCAGTTTGTGTCTTTAGGCAACTTTGGGAATCCCTGAGAGTGGTTCAAAGAGCCAGGCCTCTATTGGAACCATCTGGATTCCCCAGGATTCCCCAGGCCACACTGCCAGAGTGGCGTTAGGTAGTCAATGTCCTTAACTTCTCTGAGTTTCAGTTTCCTCCTTGGGAAATGACAGAATGAGATTCGCAGGTTCAGCACTTAGCCTTGGGCCTGGCACAAAGGAAGCAAGAACAGATGTTAGGCACTAATCCCCGCTGTTATCCTCGGCAGCTGTGGGTGGGAGCGGGGTGGGGAGCACGTGGCTCCGGGGAACCAGCCTGCCAGGACTGCTCACTGCCCACGCCCCTCTGCAGTAAGCTCTCCTGAGAAGCATCTGAGTGGTGCAGGGCAGCCGCCCCCTCCCCGCATCCAAGCTGCCCTGCCTTCCCCACTGTGAGAGCTTGGGTGGGCCGCTTCCACATGCCTCAGTCTCCTCTCCCGCCCCAAGTGAGGAAGAATCATGCTTACCTTGTGTGCTTGATAAGTCTGGCACACAGAAATGTTTGCAGAGTTGTCAGCTAATTTTACTGCTGTATCTACCCTTCAATCAATCAACAGACATTTTTGTGCCTACTCTTTGAACTGAGGATGAAATGTTTCCTTGCTCTTGGGCTCTGGAGTCAGACTGCCTCGGTTTGAAATCAAGCTCTGGCTGTGTGATCTTGGGCAAGTTATTCCTCCTCTCTGGGCCTAAGATGGATTCCTCAGCAGAACTCAGAAATGTAAAAGACGGTTAGATGGGTTTATTTTAAAGAGTTAGGACAATGCTTGTACCACAGTAAGCTCCACAGATGATAAACAAGTGAAATCTAAGCTGCGGTCCCTTTTTCCAGGAGCCCCGTCTAGCAGCAAGTCAGCAAGACCCGGGGCTAGGTGGGTCTGTTGGCTCCCCAGGGGCCAGCAGCCTGAGCTGGGAACACCTCCCAGAGGAGGCAAGGGCCCGCCCGGCCAGGACCCAGGACGGGGGAGCCTGCCCGGTAGCTGCACAGGTTTTCCGGCTGATGTTAAGGCGTCAAGCTGGCAGGTCTGCTGCAAATTTGTTTAAATACAAGTATTGAAATGGGCTGCATGGCATCGATTTAAGGGGAAAGCCCTACAAAATAAGATGGGGGCTATTCTGATTAGGCAAAACCTGTGTCTGCTGGCTGGGTCTGGGCCTCCAGCGCGGTGGAAAGGGGAGAGGCTTGTGGGCCCGGTCTCTCGTTCTGGGGACCCCCAATCGGGGCTCTCCTCTGCTGGCTTGTGCAGGGCGGCGCTGGGCTGAGGGAACCGCATCCTAGCCTGTGGAGCCAGCTTTTTTCTTTTAAATGTCACTGCTTATCTCTCAATTTTTAACCACAGGGGGTTGCTGTTGTTCAGTTGCTCAGTCCTGTCCGACTCTTTGCGACCCGTGGACTGCAGCACGCCAGGCTTCTCTGTCCTTCACCATCTCCCTGAGCTTGCTCAAACTCATGTCCATTGGGTCGGTGAGGCTGGTACTTGTTTAATTTCTTTTTTTAAATATTAGATATAACTACTTCTCTACGTGCACCCTCAGAGCCCTGGACATAGGGAGCCCGCCACACCATCCTTATCTCCGCGCGCTTTGCCACTTTGGAGGCGCCCGGGGTTTCTCACTTTTCTGTCCTGGTTGAAATTTCTCACTCAGCATGCGTCGTTTATAGGATATACTTGGAAAACAAATCTGCCGATTTGCCTTGGGAAGGGATCGCTACGGGAAGGCAGGCGTCGTTAGTTTAAGATAGTAACGACCCCTTGACCCTCAGCCCTCTGGCTCCTGGACCCCACACCCTTAGCCGGCAAGAGCTGTGTGCTGCTTCCCAGGGCTCCGAGAACTACAGTTTGTTCCATAATGAGCCTGGATACCAAGCCTGAGATCCCCACCCACTAGTGAGAGTGTGGCCTGGCCCAGGGTGGAGAGCAGGGTCCCCTGCATCTTCAGGAGACTGACTCTCCCTTCTTAAACGCTGTCCCACCCTGCCTTTCGGTAGCTGCCTGGTGGGTTTCCCAGCTCTGTGCTTAGGGAATGTATGACCTTGACCATTGCCTTAACCTCTGGTCCTCAGCTTCCCGGTTTGCAAATTAAGATGGATTAGATCAGCAAACTCCCCCAAGCATTTAGCCTGTGCAGCCAGAGTCAGCCAGCCATTCTTATCCCTTTGTGAGAGACCCTGGAGTCACTCTGCTGGTCCCCGAAGGATGACAAAGGAGAGGGAGGCATCATAGAAAAACCTTGCAGGATAATATGAGAAAGATTTTTTTCTCTCTAATGTTACTGTTTCCCAGGTGGTGCAGTCAAAAAGAATCCACCTGCCAATATAGGAGATGCAGGAGACATGGGTTCGATCCCTGGGTGGTGTCCCCTGGAGTAACGAATGGCACCCTGCTCCAGTATTCTTGCTTGGAGAATTCCAGGGACAGAGGAGCCTGGCGGGCCCCAGTCCATGGGGTCACAAAGAGTCGGAAACGACTGAGCGACTGACTACACACACACGGTGTTACTGTAGATGAGTGTAAGGTGAAAAAGGCCCAGAGGTGTGCAGGACCCCCAGGAGGTAGTGGACACTGACGAAGGGCAAGAATGTGGGTGAGCTCCAGGTAGAAGGATCTCCCTGGTTGTGTGAGTTAGGCCACCTGCTGTGGCTAGCCCGGTAGGAAAGGGTTATCTGAATTAAGAACTGGTCTGGTGCCCTTCCAGGAGATGGGACTGCCACGTGCATCTCAGAGAGTGCTGAAGGCATGAAGTAGGGTTGTAGGCACAGGAGGCAGAACGCAAGCACTAGGCTGAACACATCCCCCTCCCGCAGCCCTCGGCATGTGCCTCACAGCAGAGAGATTCAAGTCTGAGGGCCTAGAGCCCAGCTCTGAGGCAGCACGTCCCCCTCTCCTTACAGAGCTCAGCCCGTACACCCCGCATCCCTGTATCACAAGCGGCATCCAGCTTGGCTGTTAGCACTTAGTCTCCTGGCATCTTCCCCTCTCCCCAAAGGTGGTGGGGTGAGCCTGAGGGACAGACGGCACCACCGGCATTGGCAGAGCTGCTTGGTCCTCAGCTTGACAGCAGGATGGCCCCAGGCCTGGCTTGGGGGCTCTTCCCAGCATAGGAGGTTAAGATATGCCAGGAGTAATGTTTTGTCTTCCACCAAGAACTCTGGGGCCAGACAACCGGGCTGGTACTTTCCAGGCAAAATCCAGAAAAAAACCCATATTCCATAGGAACGCAAAACCTCTGACACTCTCCCACTTTCCTCCCTTTTAGAGAATTGAGTGGAACTGGAGGTAAAGGAGCTGCAGTCAGCCCCTTCGGACTGGTGGTTCAGGACTCAGAGCAAGTATTTTTGTTATTCTTATTTTACTGATGGGGGAAAAATGGGCATACAGCCAGAAACTCCCATAGTGAGCAGGTTTTTAGCTTGATTTCACTGAGCCTCAATTTTCTCATCTGTAAAATCTGTACAGTAGCGGTCGTTGGTCAGGGTTAGGACAAAATTCGTTAAATGCTGAAAAAACTGTCAAATGGGGGAGAAGGGTTCCCTGACCACGTGAACTTATGGGGCCTGGCCGCAGAAGGAGGCAGTTGCGGTCCTTCAGTTACCTCTTCGTGGTCCAGGCTCCGCTCTCTCCCCAGCAGAGCAGCGGAGAGGCCAGGCCACAGGACCCATGCTGCACTCGCATTTGGCGTATCTGAGTATCGCTGGGCTGGGGCATTCTGAGAACCTTCACAAGGGCTTTGGTTCTGGGTTTTTCCATCTATAAAATGGGCCGCAGGCAGCGTTATTCTAAGAAGGATGAGTTCGCGTGCCCTGCAATTTCGCGGGACTCAGGTACTTTTACTCTCCATTTAATGCCCCCTACCTGAAACAGTGCCAGGAACAGTAGAGTTTAAGGAAGTGAGGTTGGAACCTCTGGGCTGTGTCCTCAGTCTTTGCAGTGAGACCCAGAATCAAACCTCAGTTCTCCCAGCACTGGCTATTTGTTCCCAGACAAGTCACTAAATCTCTCCAGTCCTGTCTGCTAACCTTTAAAACAGAACTTCCCTCTCCCGAGTTACTGAGGATGACATGAACAACCCCAGAAAGTACCTAACATGGGACCCAGCACAGGAGAGCTTTTATTTATATCAACATCAATGTGCTCAGTGAATACCTATTCCTACAACTCAAGGTCGGCTCTCTGCCCTCCAAATTCAGTTTCTGAAAAATGGGCAAGCTGAAAGAAGCACACGGCCGGATCAGCGCACTCTCTTTAATGGAAAGGAGATTCTCATTTCTTACAGAAACAGGTAAAAACATAAATACGGGTGGGGGTGGGGGGCAGCCGCAAGGCAGCAAGGGCCCGGGCGCCCGGCCCAGGCTTGGGGAAAGGCGGCCGTTACGAGGCTGCTGCGCCCGGGCTCCCAGTCCCAATGGGCTGGTGTTCGGCCGGTTAGGGATGCTCCTGGGCGCTCGGAGGGCACTCCTGGGGCCACAGCTAGGCACCAGGCTGCCTTTTCACTCACCACAAGCTGCGTAAACCTGGCCACAAACTCTCCCTCTCGGGGAACAAAGGCGCACGGGGCGGGAAAAGCTCCGAAGCCTCCGTGGGAGTGCATGTGACATCCGAGGGATCGCAGGATCGTGTCCGGAGCCCTCCCTCTCCCCTCTCTAGTCAGTGTCTCTCTTGAGAGGTGGGATCGGTCGGAGGCCTCCCAGACCGGTCCCTTCTCTACCAGGCTCGGATGCCGTGCAGCGTGGACACTCCCGAGTTGCCCTGCGGAATCCCGGGGCTCTGTACCGCGTTCAAGTCCCCGACGCCGAAGTTCACGAAGTTGTTGTTGGCTGCGGCCGTGGCCGTCTGCGTCGGTGGCGGCCCGGCCGGGTAAGCAGCGGTACAGCTGTAGCCGGGGCTGCAAGCCGCGCCCCCGTACCCGGGGTAGGCAGGGTAGGCGTTGTAGCCGTAGGCGTTGAGGCCCACGCCGTAGGCTGGCGCGTAGGGCGCCGAGTCCCCCAGGCAAGGCTTGCCATCGCGCACCAGCACTGGCACCGCGATCCTGCGGGCCGGCGGCGGCGGCGGCGGGGGCAGCCCCACCAGCTCCAGAGTCTGGTCTTGTCGTTGTCGCTTGCACTTGTAGCGCCGGTTCTGGAACCAGATCTTGACCTGCGTGGACGTGAGCTTCAGCACGCTGGCCAGCTGGTCGCGCTCGGGAGCCGACAGGTACCGCTGCTGCTTGAAGCGCCGCTCCAGCTCGTAGACCTGCGCCTGCGAGAAGAGCACGCGCGGCTTCCTCCGCCGTCGTGCGCGGGGTCGCTCGGCGCTGTCCGACTCTGGCTTCTCCAGTTCCACCGCCTTCTGCAGTGCGCACAGCTCTGAGTGGGGAACAGAAAAGCAGAGAGACGCTGTGTCACGGCCACCCAACCCCCCGGAGCTCTCGCCGGCTGATGGGCTCCAGTGGGTGCCACCCCTGTCCAGCCTGAAGCCCCTAGCTTGGCTGCGGCAGACTGTACGGTACACTGGGCTTCCGCTCGACAGCCAGCTTTTGTTGATTGCCTACTATGTGCTGGGCACGGCTGTTGGCACTGGAGAACAAGAGAGGTCTCTGTTCTCGGGTAGGTCACATTCTGGTGAGACAGATGGACAGTGACTTAAGATAGGCGGCAAAGAAAATAAAGCTCAGTGATGCGCTGGAGTGAATGAGATTAGGAAGACTTTGGTTTGCGAAGTTAAAGGAAGGAGACCTAGGCCTCACCCTAGGATTGGTCACACTGTCTCAAAATTAGGGCAACCGAAGAAATAGAACGTCAATAGGCAGTTGGTTCGGTGATCTATCGAAGGCTCCCGTTCAAATGCTGTGAGAACTGTGCAGCGCCCAAAAAGCAGTGGGTGGGCAGGCGGCCTTGGAACCTGCCTTGAAATCGAATTGGATTCGAATCCGAATGGACCAATTGAAGCCGCAGTGCCCGCCGGCAGCTGTTCCGGGACTTTCCCTCTGCTACTAGACAAATCTTTCTAGGCTCACAAGACCCTTCCTGGGCTCACAGCGGCCCTACACCCGCGCCCCCGGCCTCCCCGGGTTCTTGCCAACCCCGCGTTGGGCTACGGTTTTCCCGCCGCGCATTCTCTACTGCCCGGCCAGCCTTCCCCCCGACCTCGGGATGTGCGCGGGGATACGACCACCTCCCTCAGTCATCTCTTCCATTGCTACAAGCCTTTCGTCTCGAGACACTTTCTATTTCCCGGAAAGACCCCCTAGGCTCTGGCCGCGTGAGGAAATTGTTATGGAAAAAGAAAGCTGCTAAAATCATTCTTGAGTCCGAGGTATCCCATTTTTTAAAATTCAAGATCCTTGTTTTCAATGACGCCACTCTCCTGGCACAAAGGAGGAAAGACCCCAGAAACCCCGGGTAAACGGGTGGGCTAGAGAAGGTCTTGGACCTCCTCCAATTGTGCGTAAAAGTACTTCTGGTGTGCAGCAATTTAATTGCAGCGGTTTTGGTCAGATCCTCAAGAAGACCTTTAAAAAAATAGAATCTTTCTCGCTGTGTCCACCACAAACAGATCGCTCAACTTCAACTTCATAACAGATCCAGGAGCAGGGCTGCGGCGCCTGGGGCTTTGTTAGGCCGGAAAAAATATATAAATATTTTCCCTTTCTTTCCTCTCCTGTTTCTGATAACCACGATCCAGCATTTCCTCTAAACCTCCGACTGGACGCCCAGGGGCCCTGGCAACAACCTCACTTCTCACATTCGGAGACCCCTTTGCTCCACCATCCGCCCAGGCACTCGCCTCTTCTATACTCACGCCAGAGTTTCTGGGCCGCGAGGTTTGGGGACGAAAGCTATCCCAGAGAAGTGAAGGAGCTTGGGTTTTCTCCTCACCTTTCTTATCGGCTCGATGGTCCTTGGCAGGGTCGGGGTCGCCATAGGCACGCGGATAGAAGGCGGGGGCGGCTGAGAAGGCAGGCGCGCACTTGGCCGGCGAGGGCGCGGGGCCCAGCTCTGCGCGCAGCTCAGGGAAGCCGGGCGCCGCGGCCTCCGGCCCCGCGTAGGCCTCGGGCTTGAAGGCGGCCAGCATGCAGGAGGCGGGCGCCAGAGTGGCCTCCAGGCGCGCCGAGAGCTCCCCGGCGGCCAGGCTGCGCTGCTGCTGCTCCAGGTTCAGGATGTCTTTGACCGAGAACGGTGTGGGCGTGAGCGCGGGGCTGGGGAACATGGTGGCAGCGCGCGAATCACAGCGCCAGGTGGGCGGCAGAGAGCGGCGCTGCCCACGGCCCCTGGCAGCCTCCCTGCATGGTGCCCGCCGCGCGCCCGGGCACCCGCCCTCCAACTCGG
>NW_011494873.1:2044103-2046835 GCF_000754665.1 Bison bison bison
GCCCGCGCCCCCGCCTTCCAACTCGGGATGTGGCCAGGCGGCAGGTAGTGCGGGGCGCAAGGGGCAGGAGAGGCGGGACCAGGCCGGAGGAGGGGGACTCAGCCTGCCATTGGGCCGGGGGCCTCGTTGACAAGAGCGATGAGCACTTTCGTGTCACCTAATATAGTCATACGGCTCAAAAAAAAAAAAAAAAAAATCCCTCTGAGCTTTTTAAAGGGGCCGCGACACATTTGGAAGACTCCTTTCGCTCCTGCAGCCTTTAGCGTTAGCCTGAAAATCCTACCAGGATGCAAGCATAGGAAAGAACGCGATTATTCTCCGAATCCGACCTTTAGGCCGGGTTGGGTGGATCTGGGATTTGAGGAAATGTTGCTCAGCACCTGAAACAGAATAGGAAAGTGAAGGACTGGGTGGGTGGGGCTTCGGGGATGGAGTTATTTCCAGGCGTTTATTTATTACTGATGGTATGGTAGAAGAGTCTGAATAGGAAGAGACGCATTGGGGAAAGAGTTTGCTCTGGGGTGACGGCCGGAGGGAGGCGTTCTGGAGAACTTGGGATTCTGTGTAGCTGGCTCACAGGCCGAGTGGTGGCCTTTCTCCAAAAGGCCAGGCCCTGGGAACTCCTGGAATGAGTCAAGCTGGAGAGCGAGGTGGGTGGTTGCGGGATGGGGGAGCACCGCTGACAGTGCAAGTTACACAAACACAACTGCAGGGGGCGCCAGTCTCCCCCCAGAGAGACGGCCCTCCTCTTAATAACGAAGCGAGGCCAGCATCCCAGCAGGCCAACTCGGCGACTCGGAGTAGAGCCGTCTGCTAGGGAGTCCTAGCTCAGGGCCCGCCAGTCATTCTGGCCTCCCTCTCCCCACCTGCCCTCCCTGCCTAGGCCTTTGTCTGCATGGCCTCTGTCCCCAGCTCAGGTTTAGGTCTCAGGCAGGCGGGGCTCCTCTGAACCCAGCCGCCCACGATTTCTCTGGGCCGGCTGCGAGTAGGGTGCCCCTGCGGCGGCGGCGGCGGCGGCGGCGGCAGGGGGCCAGGCAAATGCGGAGAGGGCCTGAGGCGGATGTTACTTTTTAGCCCAGGGTCAGTAAAGTAGGGATCTTCGGTCAGACTAGTCTTTGAGTGTTTCAGAACAATCTACCCGCTCAGATCTTGGGCTAGCTCTGTGCTAGTCCGCCTCATCCCTCTGGGTCCCTTGGAAGATCTGATTAAAACTTGTAGGGCCTTCCGCTCACCCCCAGAAAACTGTAGCAAGGCATTCTGTTTTGTGTACAATTTCAGGAAGGGTCCGGGCAGACAGAATGGCCCCAGGTTAAGGTCTCCGCCTTATCCTATCTTAGCGATGGCCAGGCTTGTCAGGGGGAAAGCACCGATTTCCCACGACTCAGGCTTCTGTGGGAAGTCTGGGGGAGCGCGCAGACTCTGAGAACGGAGGCTTGTAGGGCTCGGCTCCTGGCGCAGGACTAGTTGGGAACTGGGGAAGAAGCGTTTGGCCCAGAAGAAAGGCGCACAGGGCGAAAGGCAACCTAAGGACAGGGCTCAGGGCCTTAGGCTCCGCATTGCGCGCTCAAGGCGCCCCTCAAGCCCGACGGTGAACCATTGCACAGCGCCACTGGGAAGGGCGCGAGAGGAGTCAAGCGTAGGCCCAACACTGGGGCTCAGCCAGCCCCTCATCAGATCCGCACTCCCGGGACCTGTGGCCCCCGGGCTAGGGCAAAGGGGAGCGGAGCCTCGCACAGCGATCGCGGAGTCTCGGGAGCCCTCCGACTCGGCTTGCAGGCGCCAGCCGTCAGTGCCAGCGGGGGAGTCCCGCTTCAAGTCTTTCAGCCGGGGACCGCGGTCGGTTCTGAGACTGTTAGCTTGGTCTTTCGTAGAGATGACTTTTTTCAAATGTGGAGAATTCTCAAGCCCCAGGAACCCTCCTCATCCACCCACCTCCCAACCCTTGTTCTCCCTCGACGAATCTACAGATCAGTGGCCTCTCTTCGGCCCTACCTTGATACGGGCTTTCCGCCAACAGTACAGTAATTGCCCTCAACTAACCCAGCTTGGGGGCCCACCTCTCCTTTCAAGAATGTTTTTGGGGAGTGGGAGAGGATGCCTATCGCCGAGGCGGTGACGTCTGGCAAACGAGGCACATCCGATTCAATTAAACGTCTCGCTGAAAAGAGCTGGGAGCGAGGGTCCTGGGAGCGCTGTTAAGTGAATGGGCTGGCCGGGCGGCTGGCGATGACAGTTTGAAAGATTAGTGTGAGCCGACGCCTGAAATATTACCGTTTAATGGGGGACATTGAGGCTGCATCCGGGATCTCTGTTTTTAGTTTGTGTGTGTGTGTATGTGTGTGTGTTTTAAGAGAGAGTTCTGAAGGAAGAGAGAAATTCAGCATGTCCTCTGCAAATCAAGGCGGTGAAGATTTATCACCTATTTTGGGGCATGGAGGGGGTCCCTAAGGCTGACAAATAGTTTTGTGGGTCAGGTGTCATGAAAAGGAGAGGAAAGAAAACCTTCCATATTTGAACAAAATCGATAACTTTCAACCCCTTACACCCTCTGTGAATCTGGTAATATTTCCTCTTGGGTCTAAAATAGGCCTTAGCGCTGCCAGAGAGGAAAACAGGACAAAACTGGATAAATACGTGCAAAATCAAAATTGAGGTGACCCATGTTGGTCTGCAGACAAAGAATAATTCATAAGAATAATTGAAGAGTAATTCCTAACCTTTCTTTGCAGTCC
>NW_011494873.1:2046935-2055745 GCF_000754665.1 Bison bison bison
GGGAGGGAGGAAACTTGATTCTCCCCACCAGGGATACATCTTCTTTCCCAAGGGCGACTGACCCAACCTGGCCGCCTCTCTAAGCCGCACTTTGGCCAAACTAGCAGGACAAACAAACAGCCTTCAGTCCAGAGAAAGGCAGAGACAGAGAGAAAGACAAAAGGGGGCAGAGAGGAGAGATCGAAAATCTATCCATTTCCTTGCCTTTTAAAGAGTCGGTGCTTTAAGATGAGCCAAATTCCAGGGTGACTGGAACGCGTTCTGCGCACATAAAATATTATTAATTGAAAAGCGATCGGAGCGGCCTGAGCCGGCCCCCGCTTTCCTGCAATCAGCACGGCCGGCCGCAAAAGGTATATATGATTAATTGAAAGATAAGCTGGAACTATCACCGGGAATGTCATTAATGCGCCGGGGAGACGTCCATTGGAGACAGGCGGCGTTATCCTCGGCTTTATCTTCAACAACGCCTCGCTCTCGGCCCGCGCCGGGGAAACAGATGGGGATTTCTGTCTGGGACGCTCGCCCCGTGTTTATATTTTGGAAAGAATCGCAACTCGTGGGAGTCCCCGGCAGGCCCCCTGATAAATGAACATTAGCACTTTTTCGGACTACTGTATCAACAAAGGGGCTACGGCACGGCAATAATTGGCGAGAAAGCAAACAGAGGGCCGAGAGCGCGCCTCTGCTCTTCGTCCGGCTGATGGATGAGTAGCGGCGCTGCGGCCGGTTCCCGGCCCTGGCCCCGGCTCCCTGGCTCCCCGGCCGCGGGGCCCCTCAGCCGTCCTGGCTTCCTTTCGGGCCGGGGCTTGAGACTTGGGGGCATCTCTCGGGGCTGCCGCCCTCGCTCGGGCTCCGGAAGAGTCCCAGCGGGCTCCGCGGCACTGGCTTTTGCCTGCCCCGGACTTGCCTTGTTCCAGGGGCTCAGCTGGTTCCAGTGTCTTGCGCTCCCACTGGAGGAGCCATTTGCCCTCGAACGTCATCCCAGATCTGCTTATCTCGATCGCTCCCGAGAGGAGAAAGACACTCAGAGAGGTGACGTGACTTGTTCAGGGTCACACAGACGGAAAGGGACAATTTCAGGATTCGAACACAGGATTAACTACAGACCTGTGAATCATTATGGCAGAAAGCAAAGAACTGTACAGCCTCTTGATGAAAGTGAAAGAAGAGAGTGAAAAAGTTGGCTTAAAGCTCAACATTCAGAAAACAAAGATCATGACATCTGGCCCCATCACTTCATGGAGAATAGATGGGAAAACAGTGGAAACAGAGATATACTTTATTTTGGGGGCTCCAAAATCACTGCAGATGGTGACTACAGCCATGAAATTAAAAGACGTTTACTCCTTGGAAGGAAAGTTATGACCAACCTAGACAGCGTATAAAAAGAGACATTACTTTGCCAACAAAGGTCCGTCTAGTCTAGGCTATGGTTTTTCCAGTGGTCATGTATGGATGTGAGAGTTGGACTGTGAAGAAAGCTGAGCACCGAAGAATTGATGCTTTTGAACTGTGGTGTTGGAGAAGACTCTTGAGAGTCCCTTGGACTGTAAGGAGATCCAACCAGTCCATCCTAAAAGAAATCAATCCTGAATATTCATTGGAAGGACTGATGCTGAAGCTAAAACTCCAATACCTTGGCCACCTGATGTGAAGAGCTGACTCATTTGAAAAGACCTTAATGCTGGGAAAAATTGAGCGTGAGAGAAGGGATGACAGAGGATGAGGTGGTTGGATGGCATCACCAACTCAGGGGACATGAGTTTGAGTAAACTCAGGGAGTTGGTGATGGACAGGGAGGCCTGGCATACTTTAGTCCATGGGGTCGCAAAGAGTTGGACAAGACTGAGCGGCTGAACTGAACTATGAATTGTTATTGTTTTTTAAGTGCACATCGCTGAAGTATCATCTGGAGAGGAAGCAGAACACTACTCCTTCCCCCAGTACATACCCCACGTAGCTAGAGAGGAGGGCCAGGCTGCTGGACTGGGGTTGCTGGCTTCGCCAAAGCCAAGGGGACTTCTGACATATAGTTCACCTGAGTGAGGGAGAGAGGGGAGGGAGACATTTAAAATTCCTCCTCCCCCTCTTCTTCCATTTCCTCCACAATCTCCTCCATTTCTTACCCCCTCCACCTCCCCCACATCCTTAATCTTCTCTTCTTCTTAGGTAACAACTTTATTGAGAGATAATAGATATAATTCATCCATTTAAGGTATGCAATTCAAGGACTTTCAATATTTTCACAGTTGCAATCATGACACAACTAATTCTAGGACATTTTTTTAATCATCTCCAAAGGAAACCTGTAGGCTTTAGCCACCAACTCCAACGCCCTCCCCTATCTCCCACCTCCCCAGCTCGAGATCACTACTAATTAATCTACTTTCTGTCTCTATACATTGACCCATTTTAGACATTTCAGACAAATGGAATCACGTAACATGTGGCTTCTTTCACTTAGCATAATGTTTTCTTCAAGGTTCATCCATGTTATAGCACATATCAGTACTTTGCTCCTTTTTATGACAGAATGATATCCTGTTGTATGGGTATACCGTATTTTGCTTCTATATTCATCAGTTGATGGACATTTGGGTTGTTTCCACCTTTTGGCTATTACGACTAATCCCCCAGTTCACTTCTACCCTAAAATCTGAGCTGTAGAAATCTGGGGTGGGGGGGAACCCTTCTCCTGCCTGCCCCTTTAACTAACCCTGTCCTTCCCTGAAAGCTGGCTTCATGGGTCTGCCAACTGTGCACTCACACGGGCCTGAGCTTAGAAGGGCTCTGTGTTCTGTTGTTGCTGTCTGAAAATTCTTGGTAAGTTTTGAACAAGAGGCTCCACATTTCATTTGTTGTGCGCTGGGCCCCACCGATTATAAACTGGTCTTGATTTCTGGTCAGTCTGAGTAGAGTCTTGGAAATACTATCTCCATGTCTCCCAGGCCCCTGTAATCTCTCAGCCTTGTGGCTTCCTTTGCCCCAGGGTCTAGCCTTCTCTAGCCAGCTGGGACGGCAGGAAGTCCTCTGGGCTGCTTTAAAGACTGTCTGTCCAAAGTTGTTCAGCCATAAGAAGGACCTGGAGCACACAAAAGTGGAGAGAGCAGGCAGATCCGCCTGGCTGCTAGGTGGTGTGTGAGTTTATGTTGAAGGTGCGAAGATGGGTGGGGGAAGCCCGGAGAAAGGCCTAGAAGAATGGGCCAGAACTTCCACCCAGCCTCCAGGTGACTCATTAGTCACTAATGGATACTTGGCCTGATTTCTACATCTCTTCTTTAAAAAGTTATTTATTTATTTGTTTTTGGCTCTTTGGCTCTTCGTTGCAGCATGCGGGATCTCTCACCCCGGCACACAGGCCTCTCTCTAGCTGTGAGGCATGGGTTCCAGAGTGCAGGTTCAGTCGTTGCCATGTATGACTTGACTGCCCCCTGGCATGTGGGATCCCAGTTCCCCCATCAGGGATCGATCTCACGTTCCCTGCGCTGTAAGGGGGACTCTTAACCCCTGGACCACCAGAGTCCGTGCATCCTTGAGTCACACTGACGGACTGGGGTTGCACAGCCCCAGACACACAGACCCTGAAGGAGGCAGAGTTGTACCAGATGAGTACTAGACAGTGAGCCAGTTCTGGGTTCTAGCCCTGCTCCTCTGACTGGCTCATCTTGAGCATGTTCTTTTTCTTCTCTGGTTACTGGTTTCATCTTTGTATCCTTGGTGTTTTTTTCCCCTCGCTCCCCTCCCTCCCTTCCTGAGAGCACTCAGGATCTTACTTCCTCAGCCAGAGATTGAACCTGTGCCCCCTCCTTGGTGGTTTTAGGTGTACTTAGGGTCCCTTCCCAGCTGTGCTGAGAAACATCCCGTGTTGTTACTTGGACTCACCTGGGCAGTGGGGAAGGGCGGAGAGGCATATTGGTGGTTGTCTAACTTACAAAATGAAACTGGCTAACATGGTAAATAAGGTACCTGTTAATTGTGACATTATGCTATTTGGGGGAGTGTGGTCCATACAGCAACACACATTCCACATAAATTGAAAGTGATGTTAGGGAAAGGTAAATGGATTATTCTCACACGGTGCTGTGCTGTGCTTAGTCATTCATGCCCAACACTTCATAATCCCATAGACTCTATGTAGCCCACCAGGCTCCTCTGTCCATGGGGATTCTCCAAGCAAGAATTCTGGAGTGGGTTGCCATGCCCTCCTCCAGGGGATCTTCCCAACTCCGGTCTCCCGAATTGCAGGCAGATTCTTTACTGTCTGAGCCACCAGGGAAGCCCAAGAATACTGGAGTGGGTAGCCTCTCCCTTCTCCAGGGGAAATTCCCGACCCAGGAATCAAGCCAGGGTCTCCTGTATTGCAAGCAGATTCTTTACCAGCTGAGATACCTGGATAGCCTTAATCTCACACTACATATATTTAATTCCAGAGAGATTAAAAATTTAAACTTAAGAAATGAAACATAGCAGTGCTATAGATGACTAAGATAATAAGTTTGGAGTGTTTGGAAGAGTGGATAAGCAGAACTAAAGACGTAGAAATTGAATTGTATCACCTGATGGCGTAAAAATAACATGTGTACAGCAAAACAAAAAACAAAACAAGATCAGAGTGGAAGGACTCCCCTGCTGGTCCAGTGGCTTGATCCCAGTGCGGGGGCCCAATTTGATCCGTGGGCAGGGAACTAGATCCCACAGTGCCACTATGAAGGATTCTTGTGCCACAACTAAAGCTCCCACATGCTGCAACTGGGAGACCTAAGGAAGCCAAATAAATAAATACATAAATATATATTTTTTTAATAAACAAAACAGAATAGAATCAAAGAGAAAATGACACACAGTTTAAGTGCTAGAAATAATGACCAAAACCCCTCTGATTTCCACAGTATGAAAAGAGTTTCTGTAAATCAACAAGAAAATGACTCAGCAAAACAATTGAAAAATTGGGCAGGAGTAGCAGAACTTTGCTAGTTTAAAGGAATGAAAGAAGGAAGAAATTAAAAACCACAAACCATGAGGCAAATGTTTTCACTCACCAGCTTGATAAAGATCACAGAATCTGATAATTACTCTGCCTCGTCACTCTCTTACATTGTTGATTGAAAGTGTGAATTGGTAAACTTCAGAGCAATTTAGTGCTATCAAAATAAAAAATATATAAGCCCTTTGAACAAATACTTCCACTTCTAGGAGTATTCTATACACACACATGTATGTATAGAAAAGTATTTTCATTGCAGTTCTATTTTTTTTTTTTAAGAATCAAAACATTTTTTAAAAACCAATATATCTATCTTGGAAGACTGATTGAAAAAAATTATGTTCACCAATAGAACACAAAACTAGCAGCCATGAGAAAAAATTACTTCATTTATATGTATTCTTAGGGATACATTTTGAGACATTAAATATCAAACCAAGATGTAGAATTTCTATTTTAAATATGGGCATATGTGTATATATATATATATGTGCTTATATGAATTTCTTTTTTTGGCAGGATAAGCAAAATATAATGAAAACTTCTGGGGAAGAGTAATGGGGGAGGGGAGGTCAGGAATAAAACATGACTTTTAGTACATTTTTAAGGACAACTTCCTTCTTTTGTTTTTTGTTTTGTTGCCTACCACATGCATCTATTACCTTTTAAGAGACTTAAAACCAAGATAAACCCCAAATATAATGAATCACGTTATACCTTTACAAAAGGGGAAGAGATTCCTGGGCTGTGGAAACAGCTAGGCCAGGATCCCCTGCGGGTACATTTAAAAAATGCACATTTAAACGGGCCCCACCCCTCATTTTGGGAGCTTACAAATCAAAGGTGTGTCTAGTTTGAAACTTCTGCCCATGCAGCCATCCAATGAAGTCTCCAGTCTGAGAGAGAACTGGAGCTAAGGCATTAGTGGTAGGAAGAGTGAGGAGAGTGGTCAGTGGGGCTTCAGACGGAGGGGAGTGGGGTGACCTTTGTGCAGCACTACCAAGAGACAAGCTTCCCAGGTGGTGCTAGTGGTAAAGAACCCACCTGCCAATGCAGAAGACATAAGAGACCTGCGTGGGTTTGATCCCTGGGTGGGGAAGATCCCTGGAGGAGGGCATGGCAACCCACTCCAGTATTCTTGCTTGGAAAATCCCATGGACAGAGGAGCCTGGCAGGCTACAGTCCATAGGGTCACAAACAGTCGGACATGACTGAAAGGACTTAACACACATGTGTGGAGGAACAGGACCTCAATGGTCCCAAATAGCACTCAGCAAATTGGCCCTCCTGATTTCTCCCTGACCTTGGGTCCAGGGCTAGACCCCGGTTTTGAGGGGGTCACTGGGAATGCAGCTCCCCCACATTAGTCAGTGCCCTGGCTTGTTGCTTGACGGTGATGTTGGTCTGGTGGCTGTGAGTGTGGCAGTCGATGAGGCTGGCAGGAAGGCTTGCTAACCCCACGCAGGCCCTGCTCCCAGGCTAGCTGTTCTGGCAGGTCCTGGATTTTCTGGCTCCTGGCCTTGGACCCACTGTCCATCTGTTTCTTGAGGGCCAGCCTCCAAAACTCTATCTGAAACAGCTCTGAGTCAGAACCAGATCTGGAATCTGTCCTAACAAGGCCAAAATGACTCTTCCCTATCTTGCAGGCGATAAATGGAGGGATATTATATCTGGTTCCCCACACAGAGGTGGGACCCTTGCAGTCACTGCTCTCCATAAGGAGGTGGGCCAGGCCCTGGGTCCACAGAGGCTGCGCCCCCCGCGGCCGGTCTGGGCTCCGTAGATTCCGCAGGCCTGCTTAGCCTCAGCGAGACCTTGCTTCCGTCTTCGGGAGGACTCTTACGGTGTTCGGGATCTGGCCTTCTCCCGGCGGCGGCGGCGCAAGGGACCACCGCATCTTTGCTCCAAGCGGGATAGTGCTCTACTCGTGGGATACCGGGCACAGCAGCCAGGAAAGCCGCGCGTGGCCTTGCGTGGAGCGCTCCCGTGGCTGGTGCCCTTTAAGTCCTCCAGTCCTCAAGGAGATGACAACCACCCACACCACATGCAAGCACCAGAAAAGTTTCGGGTCCTCATTTTCCGTTGGTATCTGGAACACAGGAGCAAACAAACAAGCAAGCGAAACAAATCTGAACATACCTTAAAGATGTTTCACTTTCCCAAATATTTTCTGGACTTGGGCAAGGTGCACTTTTTCTTATTCCTACAAGGAGATGTAATAACATCTTCTTCCATTTGTTGGTTTCCTTAACAATAGCTTTATAGTCACATCAGGGAATATCCTCATTATATATCTTGAATAAGTAATACACCGTAAAAACAAAACAATGACGAAAACCCAAAATAAACACATAAAAAGGGTAATACAATGCAGAGTATCCCAGGCCTCTCCCTCAGCCACCCAGTTCCCATCCCTAAAGACAAAGTTGTTTCTGAGTTTATTTATTTATTAAAAAAAAAAAACAACTCTATTGAGGCATAATTAACCTAGAACAAAACGAACACAGTTTAACTGTACTGTTTGATGAGTCTTGACATATGAATAAACCCGTATAAGGAACACCACAAAGTTACAAAAATTAAAAAAAAATACAAAAATATTTGCATAAATTTAAAAAGGCTTCCTTTTGCCCCTTCGCAGTTAATTCCCACCCCACACATGTGGTTACTGGCTGAAAACAAACGTACATCCTTCTAGAGACATTTCCTGCAAATTTAAGTATTATTATACGTTAAAAAATATTTTTTTGTTTTCTTTTTTTCAGAGAGGAACTACCTTTTCCCGAGGCCTTTGCATTTCTGACTTGACAGTTTTTGTTAACAGCATCTTTTGGGTAAGCCACCTTCTCCTGCTTTGGGGAGTCTATTTCTATAACCGAATTTGTCCTGCGTCCGTGGGTGTGACCTCTTTAAAACTCGTGTTAATGTTTCCCAAATCGCTTTCAAACTTCCGTTGTCGTTTCGTGTTAATTTCGTGCTTTCTCTTCTGTCCGGCGGTCCCCCGCCTCCCCTCCCTGCTGCAAACCGCTCCAGCGAACACAGAGCGGAGCGGCGGAGAGAACCGAGACGCCGCTACAACTAGTCACTCAGGATCCCATCGCTGAAGAGCACAGCTGGAAAAGTCAGGTGACATTCGAGCTGGGTAGACAATGATTCGGAAAACCCTGAAGAAGGAAAATGGATTTTCTAGGGCCGGGGCACACCTGCGCGGTGGGTGGGTGGACAGCTCGCGAGCCGCGGCTTTGGAAGAGCCTTTGGCAAGAACGCGAAGCTTTGGGAGGAAGCGCCCTGGGAGAACCGCTGCCTGTTTTTGCCCATAGCTCGAGGGTGGGGGAGCGTCGCGGGGTCAGCAGTGCTGGGGCTCCGGCTGGGGTCGTCAGCCGAGGCTTTCCGGAGAGGTCTTCGAGAGTCTGTGAGGCCTCCCTGGCTCGCGCTGACACCGCGGCCCCCGGAACTTCCACCCTGGATTGCTGCGGCCTGGTCAGTGTCGAAATGAAGCTGGAAATGGGCGATCGCCACCTTTCTAGGCCCGCCACCTTTCCTTTTTCCTTATCTTCCTTCCTTGTCCCGCCTTTAGCCTGCTCTGCGAAATGCGGCAAAGTTTTCACAGCCGAGCACATTGCGAAAGCCTAGATTGCAAATTGCTGCATAGAAAAAAAAAAAAAAAAAAATTCGATTCCGTGAAATTCGGTTCCGTAGGTATTTCTTAAAAGCTTCCCTGGGGCATGGCGCAGGGGACCCGGCGGACAACAAACTTCGGGATTCCAGAGCAGATTCAGTGTCAGCAGAGGGGATACGGCTGATGGCATTCTGCGCTCGCAAC
>NW_011494873.1:2055845-2064131 GCF_000754665.1 Bison bison bison
TCGCAACAGATCGGCGAGATGCGCGAATTCAGACGCGAGAAGAGCACACGCTGAACTTTAGAGTCTAAAGGGCCGTGTTGACGCGTCCCCAGTCTTTAAGTGTACACATGACTGTTGTAGACTTTCAAGCACTTAGAAACAGGACAATGGAGCGTTTACTTTTGAGACGTGTATCTACGGAATACGTTCCCAGAGACCAGTAAAACCCGCTTTGAATGCGCTTACTGGTGTGCCTTAAATTTGCTGAAACGACACGGGTACCCAGACACGTATTTTAAGTACATAGGCACTTTCTTTGTGTGTGTTCTAAGTGCACACGGTCAAAAATATTTCAAAGGGCACAGCGGATGATCCTGTAAAATTCCCCTTGCTTCCTTGTCCTCTCCGGCCCTCCAGAGCCGTGCTTGGCACACACGCCGGGGTACGTGTGTCCCTGCGCCCTCATTGGGCGTCGCGTGTGCAGACCGTCCCCATGTGTGTGGAGGGTTGTGGCCTTGTATCTCTAGGTAGGGAACATCTTTTGTCTCTCGGCAAGAAGCTTTCCTCCGGGAAAGATAAAGTAATCGATAGGGTCTTTTAAATAGCTCCGCGTTTCCTGTTGGGAGAGGAGTATCAGCGCGCGCACCAAATCTGCTCTGGTATGTCACCTTATCTCCCGTCCCCGCTGTTGTCCCCAAACGCCGCCTGTCAAGGGAGACGCCACCCGCATTAGGACCCAGACTGGGGCCCTTCCGCTCGGGGTCACGCGCAGCGCCCTCGGCCAGGCCCCGCCGCCCCTTCGGGGTCTGGGAGGGTGGGGAGAAGAGGCGGGGGCCAGGGTGAAGGTCCCGGGAAAGCGGGGGCTAGAACTCGGGCCCAGGACGAAACTGACAGGCTGAAACCGACCCGTCTAGGGGAAGCCTTGGGGTGCCTATTACTCGCGAGGGAGGGGGTGATTTCTTTTTCCTTTTCTAACCACGAAAATAGTTGTTGAGAGCAGCGCTTTGGCGACTCGTGGGCAACCTTGCTTGCCCGCGTCCGGAGGAAAATCAGCTTTGACACTTGGAGGAGGCAGACTGGGCTTCTTGACCCTGCGGCGCGCCAGGCTATGTTTCGCACCGCAGCCTGCGGGCTCCGGGCGGCTCGTGAGGGGAGAGGCTCGAACCCTTCAAGCCCGGAGAGTGAGTGGGACCTCCGAATCCGGCCGCCGTTCTAGCCTCTGGCGGCGGCGCCTCGCCAGCCTACGACCGGGTCTGAGGACAGGGCGCAGAAGAAAGAGACCGCGCAGGTTGGCTAGTCTTCTAGCCTTCGCAAAGGCCCTGGGGTCGCTCTCGGCTTTCCCCTCCGACGGTGAACCCTGGGCGGAGATCTGCAGGCCAGGCTTGGCGGGGAAGTGTTTTTAGATGTGATGACCTGCCGGTGGGCCCTGACCCTCTAAGCCCGGTTACCCCAATCTCCTCATTTTTCTCTTTCTGTATCAAAGGCGGTTGTATCTGGCTTTTTATTTTTTTTTTAAGAAAAATAATCCAATAAAAATAAACAAATACCTTTCGTCCCTTAAGGATGCACACAGTCACCAACCATCTAGATAATGTGAAATTCAGCCTCCCTTAATTTCCAGTCTCGTGATTCCTTACAGGGTTTCTTTCTTAACCCTGGGAGTCTGGCGGGGGAGCGGCGAGTGGGGAGCGGGGAGGGGGGTCGCGGGGATTACTTCTTGGCTTCCTTACAGACTTGCTCCCTTCCAGCTTGCCCAGGATCGTCAGGATTATCCCAACTGCTGAGGAAGGACCACCTACCAAACACATCCAGGGGAGAAATACAGGCCTTGGGAAAATTTGGGTTCTCACTTACCAGGATTTATTTATTCAAATAAAAATTATTGCGGGGAACTTATGTAGGGGAAACACCGCCTTTCTCACGGAGAGGAGCAGGCATTTCTGAATCTTCCTGGTTCTTTAACGCTTGGTCTGGATTTTCCTGTTCCTTGTGGGCCTTTCCATTTTATTTTATGTGTAATTTAAGAAATACCAAATTGATTGTTATACATTTTGTTGGTGACAGTAGAGGGGAGGCTCTAGCTGTGCATTCTTTCGGGGTGGGTCACTGACTGTGTTGAAATTAGCAGAATGTGAACTGCACCCTGCCGTGACATCTTTGAACCAGTGGCCCAATGCCTCCCATCTCTTGGCCATTTGAGTTACACGGTGACCTAGTTATTCAATCCTGGGTTGATCTGGAGCTGGTCCTCCTGGATGGGGGGTGGAGCGGGGAGAGGGCTGCTTCCCCCATGCCCCCAGGCAGGGGCCCTCACCAAAGGCTATTCCGAATGAACTTTCCGCAGCAGGAATCCAGGGTGCTTTGTTTCTTTTCTTCTAACAGGAATGTGTGGGATGAGAGTTGGGAAAGTTGGGATGTTTAGAGTTGAGAGTGGTGAGACCTGCCAAGTGTCGATCAGGTGTCGATCTTCAGTACACTGCTCTCTTCCTGGATATGGCTATCTTCTTCTAGAAACTTTAGGCTGTTTTCTTAAGGGGAAGCTGTATTCCTCGTCCATGAGAAGTGGCGAGAGAGGCAGCACTGGGGACAGTTCTCAGCCAGTTCTTGGGTCCTGAGCAGTGACTTTGGAAGACACTCTTTGGGGTAAGAAAGTGAGCCTTGTTCCCATGACAAACCCTGGGGTGTCCTAAGCCCTAATCCAGTCCAGCAGTGTGCATGCTACCCCTCACTGAGCATGTGTGTGGCTTTGCAGGTGTCCCAGTTTTTGGAAACTTTTTATTCCAGCATCACACAGGAGTGAACAAAAGTAAACAGCCCTGTGAATTTTCACAAACTGAACATAGCTGTGTAACTAGAACCCAATTCAAGAAATGGAACATGACCCGTAAGCCCCTTCCATTTTCCCACAGGATAATTACTGTTCTGACTTCTAACAACATAGATTAGTTTTGCCTGTTTTTGAATGTCACATATAGCTAATTATGTAGTATGTATACTCTTCGTGTCTGGCCAGTTTTTATTCAATATATGTTTGTGAGATGCATCTACATGGTTTGTAGTTGTAGTTAGCTCATTTAATGTCTAACACTTGGTTGTATGAATCCACTACTATTGACCCATTCTCTATTTCTCTCTCTCTTTTTAAAAAAACTTTATTTATTTGGCTGTGTCAGATCTTAATTGCAGCTTGCAAGATCTTCATTTCGTCATGCGGGATCTTTCATTGCCAGCGCACAGACTCTCTCGTTGTGGCGTGTGGGCTTGGTAGATGTAGCACGTGGGCTCTGGAGCACTCTGGCTTCAGTAGTTGCAACAGGTGGGCTTAGTTGCTCAGAGGCATGTGGGAACTTAGTTCCCCGACTGGGGATTGAACCCATATCCTCTGCACTGCATGGTGGATTCTTAACCACTGGACTACCGGGGAAATCCGCCCCCCCATTTCCCCCCCTCTCTAAATTGAAATATAGTTGATGTACAGTATTGTGTTAGTTTCAGTTGTAGAGCAAAGTGATTTGGATATATATAGTGATAGTGAAGTCGCTCAGTTGTGTCCGACTCTTTGCAACCCCATGGACAGTAGCCAACCAGGCTCCTCCGTCCATGGGATTTTCCAGGCAAGAATACTGGAGTGGGTTGCCATTTCCTTCTCCAGGGGATCTTCCCAACCCAGGGATCAAACCTGGGTCTCCTGCATTGTAGGCACACGCTTTACCTTCTGAGCCACCAGGGAAGTCCTTGGATATATATATGTTCTTTTTTTAAAAAATTCTTCTCCATTATAGATTATTACAAGATATCAAACGTAGTTCCTTGTGCTATATAGTAAATCCTTGTTTATCTGCTTTATATATGGCGCTATATCTGTTAATCCCATGCCCCTAATTTATCCCTCCCGCTCTTTTCCCATTGGTAACCATAGTCTGTTTTCCATGTCTGTGAATTGGTTTCTGTTTCATAAATAAGCTCATTTGTATTATTTTTTAGATTTGTGATATAAGTATAAGTGATACCATATATTTGTCTTTCTCCCTCTGACTTACTTCATTTAGTATAGTAATCCCTAGGTCCTTCCGTGTTGTTGCAAATGGCAATATTTCATTCTTTTTAGACCTTTTCTCTCTTGCTTACAGTGTTTGACTGTTATGAATAATGAGTGCCACTATGGACACCCTCATACACGTCTTTTGTTGAACATGTATACATCTCTGTTGGGCATATTTCTAAGAGTGCAATTGCTGGCCCATAGGATACTCATAAATTCAGTTTTAGTAGATTCTACTCAACAGTTTGCTGATTTACAGTTGTACCAACTTATGCTGGCAGTGTTTGAGAATTACAGTTGCACGAGAATTACAGTTCTTGTCAACACTTGGTGTGATCTGTTTTAATTTTAAGCCATTCTGTTTGGAGTGTAGGGCTGTCTCAGTGTGGTTTTATTTGCTTTTCCTACTGACTAATGAAACTGAGCAACTTTTCAAATGTTCATTGGCTGTTTTAACGTCCTCTTTTGTGAAGTGATGGTTTAAATCTTTTGCCTTCTTCTTGATTTGTGGGCATTCTTCACATATGTGGATAAAAATCTCTTGTCGGATATTTACTTATTGCGAAAATCATCTCCCAGTTTGTGATTTGCATTTTTACTCTCTGAATGCCACAACGTCTATTTTTGGCTCTGGCCTAGTGACATGCTTCTGACCTTGAAGTAGTAGCACTGCTGATGTATATGTCTGCAGTATCTGTGGCTTAGTATCTTTTTGGGTTCTGGGCAACCAGCTCTACCATCCATGGTAAACTCCTTGGATACATAACATATGCTTGATTCTGCTTATTTTCCTTATAGTTGCTAGAGCATTGCTTTTTCTAAGAATATTTTAGTCATTCATTAGATAGGGGAGACTCCATTAAAACTCTTTGGATTTGAAGGAGAGGGCTGAATTCACTTTTATGTATCTTTTTTTTTTTAATAAATAGTGGTGGATCAAATCTTTATATAGCAATTTAAGTGGAATAATTTAAGTTCCGTGAGTTTCTAAAACATAGACAATGTAAATATAGAGCTCTAGATGAGACATCCTGTCCCCCTTTAAGGTCCAATCCTTGCCTCGCCTCTCCCAGGTACTTTCTGCTGATTACTGCAACTCAGGAACAGCTGCTCTCCTCTTGGAACTTGGGTTACACATGAGTATAATTGTGTATAAGCCTTCTGGAAAGCAACTTGTGAATTCTCATTTTATGAATCTTTGTAACTATATGAGGTGAAAACACCAGACTATAATTCTTTTAAATTATTTTAAAATGTTTGTAATCCATTTGTATTTTTCATTTAAAAATGTACCACCTATTTACATCTTCTATTTATCTATTGAGATCTTAGTTTTTACTTACTGATTTTTATGAGATCTTTAAATTAGCTAGTATCCCTTTGTAATTTCATCCAATGCTACAAATATTTTTACCATTTTCCCTTTTGTCTTTCTAAAGCTTTCATTTTTTTATTTTAAGGCACCTGATATAATAATATATAAAGGGGATACTCAAATACTGGTGGGGTTTTGTTTCCCAGTTAGGACTGGCCATGGGCCAGTGGCCGAGTGAATGCTCAGGGCTCTAGCCCACCAAAGCAGCTGCCCTGAGGCAGTGGGGATTCCACAGGACAAAGGCCATCCCTCTCTGGCCTAACAGACCATGAGGAGTCATAAGTAGCTGATATCACAGATTGGTCAAATCTGGAGGGCTGCCTTCCTTGAAATTTCCATCTTGGGTCCTAGAGCTGGTGAAGATGGGATGGAGGTGGAAGTATCATTGGCTACTTCCAGGACAGAAGGAAATTCAGAGCAAGTAAACCAACAGAAAGAGGTGAGGAAAGGAGGGTCCTGGAATTTGGGCTGGGGGTGGTTTTGGGGAGCATCCAGAGCAAAGGAAGGCATCATAAATGCCAGGCAGTGAGTCTTAGGGGTATGATTTGGAGCTCAGGCTTTGGAGTACAGGTGTTTGGATTCTTTAGCTTCCCTGAACCTCAATGTTCCCATCTGTAAAATGGCAATAATACTCATGCTTCCTCAAAAGATTATTGTTTGGGAATTAAAGAGGATAGTGTTATAAAGCAAAGATTCTCTGACATTTCTCCCATGGGGTTGGCTGGGAGGGTGGTTATTTCCCTTTGAATATGGGCAGGTTTGTCACTGCTTCAATCAATGTAACCAGTAAATACTCTAAAAGTGACACCACATGACTTATGTGGTAAGATCAGAAAAAGCCACATAGCTTTTGTTTTGCTGTTTGCTGGAATATCTCCTTTTGGAGCCATGTAAGAGGTCTGACTGGAGAAGGCAATGGCACCCCACTCTAGTACTCTTGCCTGAAAATCCCATGGATGGAGGAGCCTGGTAGGCTGCAGTCCATGGGGTCGCTAAGAGTCAGATATGACTGAGCGACTTCACTTTCACTTTTCACTTTCCTGCATTGGAGAAGGAAATGGCAACCCACTGCAGTGTTCTTGCCTGGAGAATCCCAGGGACGGGGGAGCCTGGTGGGCTGCCGTCTATGGGATCGCACAGAGTCGGACACGACTGAAGTGACTTAGCAGTAGCAAGAGGTCTGACTCCTCTGAGGCCACGCACGCTGTGAGGAAGCCGGAGCCTTGGGAGGAGAGCATGTGAAAGCTGCTGATTGACAGTGCTGCGTGAACCCACTTCACAGTTACTCCAGGAGCCAGACCTGTGAATGATGATGTTTCCAGATGACTCCAGCACCCAGCTGTTCCAATTTTCATAACTAAGGTCCCAGACCTCATAGAGCAGAGGCAGGCCCTCCCCGCTACTTCCTGTCCAAATTCCTAACTCAAAGAAGCAGTGAATATAATAAAATGGTTGTTTTCATACAACTAAGTTTTGGGATTTTTTTGTTGTTAGGCAGTTATAGATAACCAGAGCTTTATTCAAGCAAAATGATTTAGCCTACTGTTTGCTTGGTAGTAGGTACTTAATAAGCAGCATCACCGATTCAATGCATGAACTTGAGCAAACTCCAGGAGATAGTGAGGGACAGGGAGGCCCGGCATCCTGCAGTCTATGGGCCGCAAAGAGTCAGACACAACTGAGTGACTGAACAAAAAAACAATAAACAGTGATTCTTAGTAGTATTATTGGTGACAGGCTTATCCCAGAGTGAAGAATACAAGGTGTTAAGGGAAAAAGAGCTGAAAGGCCTGCTATGGGAAAGTTACCCAAAATGGTTTCAGGCCTTCCTCCTGGACTGATCTTCATTTTGGCTCCAATGTTAGATCATCGCCCCCTCCCTCCAGAGTTCCAAACTGCAAATAGCCACAAAATGAAGTGGCTGGAGGGCCTTAAAATTTTCTCTTTTTGCACCACCACACCCTCCTCTTTTAAAAAAAATAAAAAAATTTTTTGTAGAGGAGTGTTCGCAGGGGTTGTAGGCTGGAGTGGAGCTTGGGGAATGTAGGGGTGAGGACCAGAGGAGGTGTGAGAAATCATTTTATTGCTTGAACTATAAAACCATAGTACCACGGTACGCATAAAAATAATTGTGCAGACTAAGAGTAACCTTTTGCCTCTGGGTGCTACTTGTCATTTTATTAAGTCTCTGCATTACCTTGTCTTCAGGTATTTGAAGGCAGAGAATACATTCTAACACACTCCGGAGCAGGTCGAACAGGTCGTGGGTGTACAACAAATACTTTCGGACTGAGCATTGGAAATCCAATGCACAGAGACTTGAGAGCAACTCCATGCGCGTGCGCAGCCCCTCCTGCCTAGGAAGGGGACCTGTTTGTGGTTGGGATTCAGAATTCCAGCGCGCTCTGGTCGGGTTTACCTGCTTAGTTACATCTCCCTCCCGGGAAGGTTCAGGGGAGACAACTCAGGGGTGTACCATATGAGGAGTCAGACCAGCAGAAGGGAAAGGCTTGGGTGAAATTAACGTGGCCAAAGTTTGAGCAGCAGCAGAACGCTTGGAGAAGGTGTCCAGGCCCCAGCAGCATCGTGGGGGCAGGGGGTTTCCAGGAGAACTGGGCCTGGGCCTGGAGTGCCGAATCTTCTCGGTTTCCGTGGTGAACGCCGCCCAGCACTCCATAGATCAAAGAGGCTTCTTCTCCCTCTGAAGAGCACTAGGCAGAGCAGCACCGAGACGTTTTCCCGAAACCGCGAGAACCTGCGGACAGCGGTCACCGCGGCGCCGCCCGCGCCCCGCTCTCGCCGTCCTCGGCGCTCCGCGGTCTCTTGCATCTCACCCAGCCCTGGCTTTCGGAGGCCGCCCCGGATAAGGGTTCGCCTGCGAAAGCCAGGG
>NW_011494873.1:2064231-2064449 GCF_000754665.1 Bison bison bison
TTAACGATGGTGAGAGGGCCTTTTAATCAGCTAAATGTGGCTGAGTGGGGGTGAAGTAGGCAGTAAATCATTTTATGTCCGAGGGAGCTTTTCTGTGGGAAGGGGGTGGGGTAGGGGAGCCCAGCATTCGCGAGGTCGCCATCTCAAGACTAAACAGAGTGGAAAGGTTACTTTCTCCCTCCACACCTACCTCCCTAAACCCGCTCAGCCTCCTGTCT
>NW_011494873.1:2064682-2083028 GCF_000754665.1 Bison bison bison
CCTGTCTTTTTTTTTTTCTTCTTCTGTACAATGAGGATGATCACACCTCAGTTGACACCTCCGGTCAATTTCTGGTTATTGAGTTTTAGGAGAAAGATGTTATACACATGGAAGCAATGATTTTTCACTGTTAAGAATATACCTTTGAAGAAATTGCCTCGGGGCCCCCACCACCCCTTTTAATAGTGAATTGCACGTTTGGTATGTTTAAAAAGAAGACAGTAATGAGGACCCTATATGCAAGACAGCAGAAGAGACACAGGTGTAAAGAACTGACTTTTGGACTATGTGGGAGAAGAGGAGCTTGGGACAGTATGAGAGAATAACATTGAAAAATGTATGTTACTATGTAAAATGGATGACCAGTGCAAGTTCCATGCATGAAGCAGGGCACGCAAAGTTGGTGCTCTGGGACAACCCTGAGGGATGGGATGGGGAGGGAGGTGGGAGAGGGGTTCAGGACAGTGGGGCACATGTACACCCATGGCTGATTCATGTCGATGTATGGCAGAGCCCACCACAATATTGTAATGAGCCTCCAATTAAAATAAATAAATCAATTACAACAACAACAGCAACAAAAACCACATAGATAGAAGATCTCACCTTAAGGGAGAACCTTTCACCCAGATGTGCCAGTGTCATCACTTGGGTGGTGAAAGTGGAAAGAAACACCTTTTGCATTTCCACGGCAGGCCCAGGGGCCGAGGGCAGGCACAGACCCCTCAGCCTCAGCTTTCTCTGATTTGGAGAGTTAGAAGCAGGGCTAATTCTGGACAAGGTAGCCTTTACCAAGAGGTGGCCTGTGTTGAAGTTGTGAGGTCTTTAAGCATCTTTCAGCACATACAGTGGAAGATTGTCTTCAGGGTGGGACAGGGCAAATTTTGAGTGGGTTTCCTGTCTTCCACCAGGTCTTGGCAGTATGTTCTAGGTGGAATCAGATTCTAGCTAGGAACCTGGCAGTGGAAATCCGGCTTGAAGAAAAAGATATCCTTTTGTGTCCTACTTGGGCTTAGGAATCCCCTGGAGTTCTTGGGCTCCGCCTCAGAAACTCCTGTCTTGTGGGGCTCAAGACTCCACACTTTAAAACTCTCTAGGCTATTTCGGTGGCACTGGTTTGCCTGTTGGCCCTTTGACAGAGCTTCAGCCTGAGTATTTGAGGGCACCGTACTGTTCCTCTGATGCGATAGACTCCTTAGGAAGGCACCACGGCTCCCCATGGCTCCCCATTTCTAGATGGAGAAGCAGCCAAGTTGGCACTGAGGAAGCTGACTTATTGGGCAGGTTAGTGCAGCCCCATAGTCCCTGAGGCTGGTGGGGGTCAAATTTTTTAAAAAATGGAAACACTCTTTGACTGATGAATTGATTTTAATACTGTTTCTTCACACCTCATTAATAGATTTCATTAGTTTCACATCTCATGTTCTGGCTGCTTTAAAATTTTTTCCAGTTCTTGTTTTGTAAACTTATGTAAGCTCCAAAATCACTGCAGATGATGACTGCAGCCTTGAAATTAAAATATGCTTGCTCCTTGGAAGAAAAGCTATGACCATCCTAGACAGCATATTGAAAAGCAGAGACATTACTTTGCCAACAAAGGTCTGTCTGTGTAGTCAAAGCTATGGTTTTTTCCAGTAGTCATGTGAGAGTTGGACTATAAAGAAAGCTGAGCACTGAAGAATTGATGCTTTTGAACTGTGGTGTTGGAGAAGACTCTTGAGAGTCCTTTAGACTGAAAGGAGATCAAACCAGTCCATCTAAAGGAAATCAGTCCTGAATATTCATTGGAAGGACTGATGCTGAAGTTGAAGCTCCAATACTTTGGCCATCAGAAAAGACCCTGATTCTGGGAAAGACTGAAGGCAGGAGGAGAAGAGGACAACAGAGGATGAGATGCTTGGATGGCATCACAGACTCAATGGACATGAGTTTGAGCACATTCCAGGAGTCAGTGATGGACAGGGAAGCCTGGCATGCTGCAGTCCATGGGGTAGTGAAGAGTTGGACATGACTGAGTGACTCAACTGAACTGAGGTATTGAATATGTTCTCGTTGTAAAAAGTTTCAAAATCCTATACTAATCACTCCATTTTTCTAATTCCACTTTCCTCTCCAGAGATAACTTGTTACCTGGTGTGCATCCTTCTGGCCTTGAGCTATCTTATTACCATAGCCATAAGCCACGTGTGACTTTTGAGCCCTTGAAATGTGGCTTGTAAGAATTGAGATTGCTGTAAGCACAAGTTTGAGAAATTAGTACAAAATAAATAAAGTTAATTATATTTTATGTTGATTTACATCATACTTTGGATACATTGGGTTCTATAAAATAAATTCCACTTTGTAAAAATATGGATCTAGAAAATTTAAAATTACATAGTGGCTCACATATTCCTGTTAGACTAGATCTTTTGTACATCTATACTCATAGTTACAAAGAAAAGAAAACTGGATCATTCATGTTGCAATGATCAACCGTTTGCTATTTTTCTCTTACCAAACTGCCTGGAGAACTTCCCTTGTTAGTATATATAGATCTACCTTTTTCTTTTAAATTGATGCAGAGTATTCCATATTACCAGCCTGGATTGATTAGACCATTTTCTATTGATGGACTGTTGGGTTGTTTCCATGTTTCCTTGTTACAATGAACATTGCTGTTCTTTGTTTTTTAAATTTATTTTATCTCTTTGTTTCCTTTTTTTTTTTTTGAATCCCCACATCTGTTGACTTACAGGGCTATCTAGGGCTTTCCAGATAGTCCTCCATGTTTAAAAAATCTTACTGAAAAGCATAGGGGTGACCAGGCCAGGGATAGAGGGACTATCTAGGTTATTGTTCAAACAGGGACTTTTGAGAGTGAAGGCAGTGATATCATTACCAACCCTGGGGCAGTAGGAGAAACAAACGGGGGCTGTCCAGTGCAGAGTAGACATACAGTCACCAAGGCCATAGGGGTCCCCGTGTGCGTCTTTACGAGATGAGGATGGGAAGCTCATCTAAACCCCTCTTCCATACTAATGCTGGACTTTAGTCTCCAATTCTACCCTTTCCTCCTTTCTGATAATGGGTGGGCAGGTACTGGGGCCATCTTCTGAGGCTGGTGGTGAGAGAAGGATCAAAATCTCCAAAACGAATTGCTCCGTGAATGGGGAGGCCCCTCTGCTGGAGGCCCCTTCTCAAGGAAGCTCTTTGTACAAAGTATTAATAGATGGTGGACAAGTCCGCAGAGGGTTTGCTGAGGGTGATTTTATTCTTGACCACTCAGTGCTAACTCAGGGACAGTCTGAGCTGTCGTGACCTCGAGGTGAAACAGCCCAGATCTTGTTACTGATTCCTTCAGGAAACCTCCACTCTCTTCCCGCCCTCCTCTGTGTGACTAATTTCTGAAATCTCTGTAACCGAGAAGGCATTGGATGAGGTTTCTCACTCTGGGAGGGTGGTGGGTGCCGGACTGGAGCGGGGGTGGGGTGGCGTGATGGTGGGTGAGGGGTGAGACTCCTGCATGCTCACATGCTGTCCCTCAAGAGCAGAAGCGGAGGCCTCCGGATTGGGTGGCAGCAGCTGGTGGGGTGTTGGGATAATCTTGCTGATGACTGGGTAGATATGAACCTCTTGTGTTAGTAGATTCCAGAAAGCAACATGCTCCCTGATGAAAAGGCCATGGTCATTGTCTTGCGGGATTGGCCTGGCCTGGCTCTGACAGTTCTCAGCTGCTCCATAAATCTCGCATCAGTTCCATCTGGCCAAAAAGATGTCATCACCGTTTTCTCATAGCGACGAAGAGGAAAAGGTAAATAATGAAACACCCTGCCACCCCTGTTCAAGCCAAGCAGGATGAACTTAATGTTTTCAGGGAAGGGGAAGTCAGTGTTATGTTGGGTTGTTTATGCTGTAATGGTAATTTATATCCATATGTTAGAGATTATTATAGGGAGAGTGATTATAGTTTAGGTATTTTTGACTATATTCTGGGCACCCAGATACTTAATACACAAATTCAGGTGTCTGAAAGTTGGAAGGAACCTTGGCTGTCATCCAGTTCAGTTGTTTTCAAAGTTTTGCTTTAAGACAGTGGAACCTTTATTGCAAATGATCTTTTTATGCAGAATCCCAGTTCCGAAATAGAAAGGCTGAATGTAGGACAGTCTTCCTGTCCTCATGGTGGTTCCTGTTTGGAAACTGTTGTGTTTAAATTCTCTATCTAGTTCCTAAATCCCGTAGCGATTGGTTGTTAGTGTCCGAGCTCTTGCAGGCATAACTCCAGTAAGAGGGCTTCACCACTGTGGGAAGCTGCCTCTACAGTGCTACTGCTGCTAAGTCGCTTCAGTCGTGTCCTACTCTGTGCGACCCCATAGACGGCCGCCCACCAGGCTCCCCCGTCCCTGGGATTCTCCAGACAAGAACACTGGAGTGGGTTGCCATTTCCTTCTCCAATACATGAAAGTGAAAAGTGAAAGTGAAGTTGCTCAGTTGTGTCCGACTCTTTGCGACCCCATGGACTATAGCCTACCAGGCTCCTCTGTCCATGGGATTTTCCAGGCAAGAGTACTGGAGTTGGGTGCCATTGCCTTCTCCGCTACAATGCTAAGATCCAGTCAATTTTCAGAAAGACCTGTATTAATGCCAGTAAAGTCCTCTGATCTTCTCCTCTCCCAAATTTGTGCCCTTCAGGAGACTCTGGAGTCCTGCATTTAGTCCCTGACTTGGAGATGGTGAATATCCGAGGCTGCTGAGCCGTTTTTTGTGCCAAACAAAGATGGGTCTTTTTGTTGGATCATGGGGTTTATCTAGAATCTGCAAAAGTTCACCTTGACTGGGACTGAATGGACACTGTCAGGGGTCTCACATCCACTCCTCCATCAAGAGCTGGCCCCTGTGTGTGTGGTGGGAGGGAGGTGGGAAAGGCTCTGAGTCCCAGGCGCTGTTCTCGAAGTGACCCCTCCAGCCTGAGGCTCCGTGGTGCATGGGGACAGTGCAGAATTTCGTGTTCCCCTGCCTAGCACTTGGCTGGCAGTATTCAGACAGGTCACAAGCTATCCCACTAATTTCTAGAATAAACAAAAACAAAAAACCAGAGGGGCAGTCATCAGATGGGACTCAAGGGGAGCTTGGGAACTTAACTGTATCTGCCTCTGGTTTTTCCTCAGGGTTGCAGAGCACAGCGGGGCTGGAAGGCAGGCATTCTTACTGCCATCTGCGTGATTTTCACCTAGCAGTATTGTCTCATTCTGCTTTTTTAAAAAATTATAGATTATTTTATTTTTAATTGAAGTATAATTGACTTGAGATGTTGTTTCTGGTGTACAGCAGTGTGATTCAGTTCTTTATATATATACGTATGTATATATACATATACATACATATATATATATTCTTTTTAACATTCTTTTCCCTTATAGGTTATTACAAAACATTGAGTAGAGTTCCCTGTGCTGTACAGTAGATTCTTGTAGGTGATCTGTTTTATATATAGCAGTGTAACCTTTGGTAACCATAAGTTTATTTCTATGTCCGTGGGTCTATTTCTGTTTTGTAAATAAACTCACTTCTTTTTCCACGTATAAACAATATCATATGATATTTACCATTCTGTTTCTTTTTCCTTTTGGTCAGAGCCGTGTGGCATGCAGGATCTAGTTCCCTAACCAGGGATCAAACTGGTGCTCCCTGCAGTGGAGGTTTGAACTCCTAACCACTGGACCACCAGGAAATTCCCTACCATTTTGTTTCTTGATCAATGATGCAAATTTAAGTTCTGGGCTGAGGATAAAAAAAAAAACAACACAAAACCTCTAAATGGGCTCTGCTACTATTTTTTTTTTAAGCCTTAAAAATATTTTATTTAATGTGAACTTTCCCTTTCGCTGTTATTTTGAGTAACAAATAATACTTAAAACAAAAATAAAAGAGTCCTCTGGTTCTTCTGGTCCTGCTCCCAAAAAGGGCTTGCCGCCTTCCTGGCTTACTCCTTGCCTGGCCTGCAGAGTCTGTCAAGCAATACTAGCTGCTCACATTCCTGTCCCCTTGACGGCTGGCATGATTTTGTCAGGAGTGTCAAGACTATTTCTACCAAATTCCTTTGTGAAGGAGAGAGTTTTGTGTTCAGGTGAATGACCGGCGATGAGGGAGCAGTGAGATGGAGCAGGGAGGGGTACTTTGGTCTCCTTCAAGCCAGTTTCTTGGGCTTGTACGGACATGTGATCTGCTCCTTTTTGGCCGGGGATTCTTAACCTTGAATGAGCAGAAGGACCACCTGGAGGGCTTGTTAACACCAGATTGCTCGTCACCATTCCTGTGTTTCTGGTTCGCTTGAATTGGACAGGACCTGAGAGTTTGTGTTTCCAACAAGTTCTCAAGTGACGTTCATGCTGCAGGTCCGGAGACCACACTTTGAGAACCTCTGGCTTAGAGCTGTCCCCTGAGCTATGGGGCTCAAGCTGAAAGATCTTTAATCTTATTTCTTGTAGTAGATTATGTAATAGTCATAGATTCTTCCCAGCCTGGTATACACACCCCCTTGACTGTGACCCTGCTGCTTCTCCCCAGCACAGGTGGAATCTTTCCCCCACTGCCTAGAATTTGGGCTGACCTGTGACTTGTTTTGGCCAATTGAGTGTGATGGAGGCAACCTTGGATGATTTCCAGAGTTCAGATCTCAAGAGGCCTTGCAGTTTCCACCCTAGCCCTTTTGGGACTCTGCCCTGAGCCTATGATGGTAGGAGGTTGGGCTAACCTCCTGGGGGACGAGAGGAGAGCTGCTGAGGCCCCTAGCTGACTGCCAGCACCAATGCCAGGCACATGAGTGAGGGCATCTTGAATTACTTGGCTCAGTTGACTCTCTAGCTCGGGTTTCTCAACCTCAGGACTATGGATATTTGGTTCCTGGGTACTATAGGATGTTTTTCAGCAACCCAGCCTCTACCCACTAAATGAAACTAATATCCACCAACCATGTCTCTAGACATATCCAGGTGTCTCTTGGGTGGGTGGAAAGATCACTCCTGGTTGAGAACTGCTGCTGTAGTTGAAAGCAGATACACAAATGAATTCAGGGGGAACCAGCAGAGGAACCACTTAGCCAGCCTACAGAGTCAGGAACAGTAATAAATCATTGCCTTCAGTCATTACGCTTTAGGTGGTCTGTTTTTCAGGGGTAACTGAGCTCCTTCTCTAGGAGTCTCTCCCAGAGCTCTTTCTCTTTGTAAGCCTTAGCATCAGGTGCTAAGACTACTAATTACTTTTGTTGAAGTGTTTGCCATTTTTTCATTCACCTTTTATATTTATCATTTGACTTTCCCTGAAGTGGTTGAACAGACATTTAAAAACCAATCATTAGCAGAGAAAAATGAGGAGCAAGACATTAAGTAACTGCTCATTCACATAGCTCTTCAGAATAGCCAGCATCTCTGATTCCTAGCCCAGCATAATCTAGACCCTGAGGTTGGGCTTCCTCACAGGAACTTTACAGTAAATAACATCTTGAGCAAGCCACTTAATTTATCTGATCTTATTAGTTTCTTCATCTATAAAATGAGGAAAGTAATATCACTTACCTCATGGGATTTTTAATTTTTAAATAATTTTTTTAACCTTAGGGGTTTTTGAAAGTGAAGTTGCTCAGTTGTGTCCGACTCTTTGCGACCCCATGGACCTATAGCCTACCAGGCTCCTCTGTCCATGGGATTTTCCAGGCAAGAGTACTGGAGTGGGGTGCCATTTCCTTCTCCAGGGGATCTTCCCAACCCAGGGATTGAACCCAGGTCTCCTGCATTGTAGGCAGATGCTTTACCATCTGAGCCACCAGGGAAGTAGGGGTTTTTAGGCATTTTTTATAAAATAGAGCACAGATTGATAAACTTTTTCTATAAAGAGCCAGGTAGTAAATATTCTTGGCTTTGCAGACCGTAAGGTTTCTGTTACAATTGCTCAGCTGCTGTTGTAGGTGAAGGCGGCCATAACCAATGCATATTTGAATGGGTGTGGCTGAGTTCCATTAAGATTTTATTCACATTTCCAGCTTTGGGCCAGATTTGACCCATAGGCCATAGTCTGTCAACCCTGGTGACAGAGCATGGAAGGATCTTGGCCTTTGTCTAGTATAAGGGAAACACTCAATAAATGATAGCTATTATTATTATTATCCTATTATTATTACTTTATCCATTTAGCAGTCCTGTTCTGCTTTATATTTTTGTACTTTCTCTTTCAGCCTAGTTATTTGGTTCCATCCATTAGGAAGGGAGGAAAAATTCACCTCTGCTCTGGCCAACTCTGCTAGCTGGTTCCCCAGATGGCCCTCAATGATCCTTGCTTCCTGGCATTCTGGAAAGATGAGGCCAAGTGGGGAAGAACTGAGGCCCCCAGCCCTCTCCACAGTGAGTAGGGCTGGCCTGGTAACCAGTAAGGAATTAGAAATGACCGTGTGATCTGCTCTGCTCGGTCGTGAAAGACATCGTGACTTTACCCTTTCTCTCTGTCAGATCATGTGCTCTGGGGGGAGCTAGCTGCCACATTGTGAGGATGCTCAAGCAGCCCTGTGGTCCTTATGGCAACTGATGAAGGCCTCCTACTAACAGCCAGCTTGAACGTGCCAGCCAGCCGAACAGTGCTGAAAGTGAGCATTTCAGCCCCAGTCAAGCCTTCAGATGGCTGCAGCTGACTACAGCTTCCTGAGAGACTCCCAAGCCAGAACACCCAGCTAAGTTGTTCCTGTATTTCTGACCCACAGAAACTGTATGAAGTAATAAATGTTCATTATTTTCTAAGCTGCCAAGATTTGGGATAATTTGTTAGGCAGCCATAGACAGATAATATGCCGCTGTCATAGCTGAGAATTACCTGCATTAGCTGACTGCTCAGAGAAGGCAATGGCACCCTACTCCAGTACTGTTGCCTGGAAAATCCCATGGACCGAGGGGCCTGGTGGGCTGCAGTCCATGGGGTCGCTAGGAGTCGGACATGTCTGAGCAACTTCACTTTCACTTTTCACTTTCATGCATTGGAGAAGGAAATGGCAACCCACTCCAGTGTTCTTGCCTGGAGAATCCCAGGGACAGGGGAGCCTGGTGGGCTGCCGTCTATGGGGTCACACAGAGTCGGATACGACTGAAGCAACTTAGCAGCAGCAGCTGACTGCTATACGGCCTGCATCAAGGCATTCAGGCTACAGTGAGCTGATCCCTTTGAGTGACAGAACAATTTGCAAAGCTGTGGTCATTTGGCCACTGATGCTACATGATTTTGAGGGTCCCCTGACCTCAAGTGTTCTGACTCCAATCTAACTATCTAGTCACATTTTCCAGAAATTTCTCATGCATCCCATATTCTAGCCACATCAAGTGATTAAAAAATGGTTACTGTATACATGTGTAATTGTAATGAATTCATATTAATAAAACTACCATTTATTTCACACACATGGTGTGCTTTGCCCATTCTCATTTAATTCTTCACACAGCCCTAAGAATATAGTAGCATTAGTTCCATTTTTCTCAGGTCAAGAAACTACTTTTCAAAAGATTACAGAGCTAGGGGCTGAGCTGCAATTTGAACACAGCACTCCTGACCTCTGAGTCTTGGCTGTTGACGCTGTGTGTGCTCAGCTGTGTCTGATCTTGCGACCCCATGGACTGTAGCCCACCAGGCTCCTCTGGCCATAGGATTTCCCAGGCAATAATACTGGAGTGGGTTGCCATTTCCTTCTCCAGGGCATCTTCCCGACCCAGGGATCGAACCCATGTCTCGTGTGTCTCCTGCATTGCATGTGGATTCTTTACCACTTGAGCCATCAGGGACTCCACCCTTTTTATTGCTTCTCTCTCTTTGTTTGAACTAGTCCCTCTTTTGGGTGTTCCCTTCCTCCTTCTCCAGTAGGTGAACACTTAATACACAGCTGAAATATCATTAAGCCTCTCCCCACTGACACCTTCCCTGACATTCTTAGCTGGTAACATAGATGTATCAAAAACCTGTTCAGTGACAGTCACTGCTCCACAAACTGAGATACAGTAATAAAAATAAATCACACAGAAAGGAAAAGAACAACAAAGTTCCTGCATTTAGGAAGAAAGATTACTGGTGGAAGAAAATGAACTCACAGACTCAAACTCATCAACAAGATCATTTTGGAAGTAGAGCCCAATGTGGTGGAGATAGGGTTTGGGAATAAAGGAAAGAGAACTGAGGATAACACCTCAGTACCTCAGTACCTCAGTGCCTGGCTTAGGTAACTAGCAACATCTCCTGGGGTGGGGAAGACTTGACGAAAATCAGGTTTGTGAGTGTATGTGTTTGAAAGTGAGGTATGGGATATGAGGCAGGCATTCAATAGTTCTCTTTTAGATGTGTTACTTTTTAGATTTTTGTAGACATCCAGGTCTCTAATAGGCAGTTGTCAAACTCCAGGGTTTAGTGGACTGATCTGGGTTGGGTGTGATTTGGAGTCCTTCAGGGTACCTATGGTATTTAAAGCCATGGCAATGGATGAGATTAAGCAGGGAGACTGTAGAGAGAGAAGAGGGCTCATGACTAGTCTTTTCTTTGTTCAAGTTAGCGTCCTCCTCCTTGTAACTCCATCACACCTTATTTTGGTACTTTTTGAAATGGTTTGTTCCTCCGCAGACCGGGAGTGTCTTACGGGTGGGTGCCGTATCTTACCTCTGCGTTGGCCACGCTCAATGCGCTGCCTGATCCGTGACAGGTTCTCACCAAGTGTTAGCTGGTGACCTACGATCAAATGATCGAGTGAGGAACTACTGTCTTCCTGGAGCTCTAGGTTTGCTATGGTCAAGTTCGAACTTCTGGTCTTCTAAAATATAGCTACACTCCAACCTTAAGGCAGTCGAGTATCTGATGCATCACTGCAGAAAAGAAAAGTCACCTCATATGCATGGCAGTCAGGAGGTAGGGTGGCCAGGTTGGTGAGTTCTGCCTTAGAGGGGCTATAATCGAATAATCCAGATACAGGACCGAGAAGGAGAGCTCAAGAAGAAGGAACCAGTCAGGATGGTGAGATGGGATAAAGCCCACAATTTCCCCAGAAAATTTAAATCTGTGTAATAGAGCCAGAGTTCAGCAAATCACTCGGACTTGAACTGTACAAGAATAAACCAGAGAAGGGTAAAAGTATTTGTCAATGATGTTTATTTGAGGGGATATCAGAGTCTCAGGGAGGAGGAAACAAAATGAGGGAGCAAGAATTCACTTTTGTTGAGCTACCGAATACCAGATGCTAGGTATACATTTTCTATTAAATCTTTCTGTTCTGTGTTGTACAGAAAACTAGCAAAGACTTGACATTTAATGGCAAGTGTTTGGATTCAGGTTTGTGAGCCCTGGAAGCCAGTAAGGAATGAAAGCTTGGGAGGCAGCATAGTTTAGCAGAAAGAGAACTAGACTTGCAGTCGGGGGGCGTTAAGTTCTTTCGGCCAGCTGAAGATGCGGTCTCATCACCCTCTTGTTTCCACTGTTGCTGTCAGCTGACTGCCTGATTCCTGCTCCTTTTTTAGGTAATCCATCTTTTCCCTCCCTCTAGCTTCTTTTAAGATTTTCTCTTCATCCTTGGTTTTCAGCAGTCTTTTAAAACAGTGTCCAAAGTGTGGGTCTCTTTTTATTTATCATGCTTGGGATTTGTAAGGCCTTCTTGAATTTGTGGTATGATGATGTCTTTCATCACTTTTGGAAAATTCTCAGCTGTTATCTCTTCAAACATGGCTCCTGACATTTCCCTCTCTCTCCTCCCTGGGCCCTTAATAACGCACATGTTGGATCTCACTGTCTTTTACGTCTCTTGGCCTGTCTTCTGTATTGCTATCCATCTGTCTTTCTTACTCTTTTCTGATAATTTCTTCTGACCTAACATAGTTCACCATTTTTTTAAACTAAAACTATCCTTTGAATTGTTACCTTTAGTTATTATATTTTCCAATTCTGACACATCTGTTTTTTTTTAATAGTGTTCAGTTCTCTGTCAAAATTCTCAGTCGTATGTTTTATTTCTTTTATTTCCTAGAATGTGGTAGCACAATTACTTTAAAGTCTCTGGTAATGACGACATCTAGAACTTCTGTGGGTCTGTTTCTATTGTGTGTTGATTTTTCTGTTTTTTTTTTTTTTCAATACTGCTTTATATCCCTTTTGCCTTAGTATTTTTTGTTGTGCTTTGGGCACTGTTTTTGCAAAATTGCTTGCAGAATCAACTTGAGACCTCCAATGAAATTATTTTCCTTCTAAGAAGGTTTCTGTCTACTTCTGCCGGGCTCCTGGGACACCACAATCCAGGATTACTTAAATCTAATTTCAGAGCTTTGGAATACTTAATGCCAAGTTGTAGTCTCTGCAATTGCCTGTCTACTTCTGATTCACACTTACTTGGAGAAAGCATCCCTTTGTAGTTCCAGTCCAAAGCAAGTCCCAGTCCTACTCTTGGTGGGTCTCAGATTCCACCTCTGCCCTCTTTTCCCGTTGAGGATGTCAGAAGTGCCACTCAGCCACTACTTGCAGAATTAGCAAATGCCCCCAGGCCTTAGAGCAACTCAAAGAATGGGCTCACTGCCGCCTTTCTCCTCTGTGTCCTGGCTGGTAATTCTTCCTTATTTTGTTAGCTGTCTGTTGTCTTTAAGCAGGTTTTTTTGTGTGTGTGTGTGTGTTTTTTTGTTGTTGTTGTTGCTTTTTTACTTTGAATATTACCAGTTTTATTAAAAGCATAAACAGATGTTTATGGACTTTCCAGGTGCTGCCATGATAAAGAATCTGCCTGCCAATGCAGGAGATGGAAGAGACAGAGGTTCAATCCCTGGGTTAGGAAGATCCCCTGGAATAGGACTTGGTAACCTGGTATTCTTGCCTGGAAAATTCCAAAGACAGAGGGGCCTGGTGAGACATGTTCATGGAGTCGCAAAGAGTCAGACATGACTGAACACACACACAAACAAATATTTATAAATAATAACAATGTAAGGTGACAATATATTTCACTGGATTTACCCCTTTCCTTTCTCAAAAGATATTCTGGCAGACAAAATTCTTACAATGAAACCACTTCTAAAACAAGTACATATAGATTTTTCTTTCCATTTATTCTATCTTTGCATGCTTTAGTGATAAAGCCTTACTCCTGAGGCAAAGCCATCACTATTTAGGACTAATAGTAATAATACAAATAATACTTATGGCTTGACATTTACCAAGAAGAAGGGCAGGGTAATTTTGTTCCTGCCTTTGAGTCTATTAATAATCTTCTAATTTTAAATGTGCCAGGGAACATAACAGCAGAGCTTTGCCATATCTTCTTCTTTATGTATTTCCCAAAACTCGTGAATTCCTCCCGTTTGTTCAATTAAGAATGTGCTTGTTCCTCAGCTTTGCCATTTGTCCTTAGCAGAATGGCAGGTGGTCTGAACGACCTAGTTTGCTATAACTGGGATGAGCGTTCAAGCCTCCAGATTGTAACTGCAGTCTGAGCTCTGCCACAGAGTAGCTGTGGGACCATGGGGCCCTGGGCTTTCCTTTCCTCTTCAGTTACAAGAAGACAATAAGGGGATTCCCTGGCAGCCCAGTGGTTAGGACTCGGTGCCCTTACTGCTGAGGGCCCAGGTTCTGTCCCTGGTCCGGGAGCTAAGATCCTGAAAGCCGCATGCTGCAGCCAAAAAAAAAAAAAAGATAATAGCAGGCTTACTTGCCTCACAGATTACTGAGGGAACAGATGAGATAAGCTACATGGAAACATGGCATCCAACATTAATGAAAAGTGCTAAAGTCCATTTTGCCTTGATCCTCATCCTGAAATTTTCAGTGGTCTCTGAACTCTTCTGGAAGATGGGCCCACGCTGATTCCAAGCCAGGGGTGGTGGTGCCCACGCAGTTTGCGTGGCAGGCAAGAAGGCATAGAAGGCAGGCCCTTCTATGACTTTCCAAGCATCAGGTCAGTTAATGATATGCAGTTCATTACAGCAGTCAAATCTTAAACCTGGATCATCAGATGCGTTTTACTAAACGTTTCTTCACGCCTTTGAAAAAATAATTGTATTTCTGGAAGCATGCATGGATTATTATTATTTTTCTTTCATTTTTATCCCTAGTAACTTTTCATGAGCGGATCCACAGCGTGCAGCAGCAGGGAACCTCAGCTGAGAGCAAGCCTCTGTGTCGTGACCTCGCTCGGCCAGCCAGGTCTGCCAGCACAGGGGCCTCTTTGGGTCTCACTCTTATTTTGGCCCTGGTGCGCCGTGCAGACGCAGGGCTGACCCTGCCCATCTGTGGATGTGTGGCCAAGACGGGTCCCAGTGTTCTGCGTGTGAGGGGAGTCTGTGATGCAGTGATGGCATTTGTGACAGGGTGAGGGAAAGAGATTGCTGGCTGGGGCTCTGAGGGGTGTGATTAGATTACAGCTGGAGTTGCCGTCTGGCAGAGACGGAAGACCTGGGGCCGTTGGTTTCTTGTGCAGTGAAACCCATGTGTACATACTGGCCGGTAGGCGGTCACCCAACAAGCACAGAGCCGGGAAGCTGACTGCACTGTGCTGCCCCACGTCTTTCCTTTTGAGCCTTTGCTTTAGTTTCTTTCTCTTTCTTTTTCGGAGTTCATGTGTCTTCCCAGTGCTGAAATATCTGGGGAGAAAGGTTATCAGTCACCTGGAATCTTGTCAACCCCAGCTCCTGTTCCCTTCCTCCTCTTACCCCTCATTGCTTTTTGTATATAGGTAAGTCTTTTCAGAGGCAAGAATAGTTTGGTGCAAAGACCTTGGGCTTGGGTGTCAGATTCAACAGATCTGAATCTTCGCTTGACCATTTTCATCTGGATGACCTTGGACACGTCTTCTAACCTCTCTGAGGCTCAGTTTTCTCATGTGAAATAGACTGTCTGAAATCCATCTCTTAGTTGTGAGGGCTACATTACATAAAATGTAACCTGTCTCTAGTATGCTTTTTCATGCATTGTATGTGTTCAACAAATGGCATTTCCCTTTATCCTATTGTTATTTGGGGGGTTGTCTTCTGCTCAATATGTAAAGAAAAACCTTTTTGATGAGGAGTAAGATATTTAGATACAGTCAGAACGCACTCTAGTTATGATCGCAAATGTCAGCTTTTTTTGCTGTACCACACAGCTTGTGGGACCTTCCTTGACCAGGGACTAAACCTGGACCACCACGGTGAAAGCCCGGAACCCTAACCCCTAGGCCACCAGGGAAGTCCCTCAAGGGTCATCTTTGACATCAGTCTTCTGGGGGCTGTTCCCAAGGGCTGTGGTGGATGTGCAACGTGGGACGGAGGTTGAGGCTGACGGGACCAGGCAGGGGCTCTAGTGGAGCCTCATGCATTCGCCCACAGTTGAAGAGGGGGCGGAGTGTCACCCCTGTTTAGGGGCCTCTGACCTTCCACGCTTATTGTGGAGCTCTGTCCATCTCTCTCATTTTTTCTGTCCTCCCTTCTTTGAGGGCAGGAATTTCAGGAGTGGAAATGGATTATCCCTCACCAAGTCAGACATTGGTACATACTTAAAATTTTTTTTTTCTTTTTAAAAATTAATACCTTATGTAGAGTTTCCTAGACATCAGTTGTTTGCCACAACTAGGCAAAATATTATTTTTAGTATTTTAATTTAATTTTGTTTAATATTTTAATTTGACTGTATTTTTTAACTTGAAAACTTTTTTTGAGCCTTAACCAAAGCAATCATAGCCAGGAAACCGTGGGTTTCTTTAATGCACAAATGACAGGCCCAGTGCTTCTTCTTTAGAAAGGAAAGAAACTGGAAGAAACCCACAGCATGATGGCTTCATGTGATAGAAGAAAAAAATTATAATTTGATTAAGCCAACAAAAAGCACAGAACATATTTAGTTGAGTGGCTCTGTTACCTTTTTACATGCGTATTTTTACATAGTTGAGATCATATAATACGCAATTTTCCCACTTAGTATAAAATTGTAAACATTTCCCCATGTCATCAACTACTCTTCAAATTGGATCTTGGTGGCAGAGCTTCCTGTGGTGGCCTTTCAGCCTCACAGGGCCTTCTTTCAAGGGTCTCCACTTCACATGGGCCTGGGGGCTCTGAGGTGGGCAAGCCTTCCATCTACTCTACTTGCTGTCTTGAGCCGAGGATCACACACTTGCAGAGCTCAGGGTCTGCTCTTCACTGAGACACTTTCGGCTGGACTTTATGATAGTATTCCGGGGAAAGAACACGGTGACTTCCTTCTGCAGTGACTGTATGAAAGTCTGTGTGATAAAGGGTCACGAGACTCCAAAAGAACATAGCATTATCTGTAATAAGTTGAGTTCTCCAATCAAGAGCATCAGAGAACAGCCTCTCACAACCTCGTCAGACGGAGGAGTCTGGTTCGGTGTCAGCCCTGGATTGTACAGAGATGACAAATGATTGCATTTCCTGTCCTTTCTGGTTTGCTCTGGACTGTTCCTCTCTCCTCTTTTTGGATAGACAGAGGGTAGTAATGATGGTTACTGTAGTCTGCCAGGCTCCTCTGTCCATGGGATTCCCCAGAGAGGAATACTGGGCTGGCTTGCCATTTCCTTCTCCAGCGGATCTTCCTGACCCAGGTATCGAACCTGGATTTCCTGCATTGCAGACGGTCTCCTGCCTTCTCCTGAGGATTCCTTACTGACTGACCCACCAGGGAAGCCCCATGACACTTTCATAAGGAGTCAAATGGCTTGGGTGCTCACCAACATGTACCTTTGAGGCCCAGCCCTCACCCTACTTTTGAGCCCCTCTGTGGCCTCGCCCATCACTCTCTGTCCACAGCGGCCCAGGCCGAGCTGAATCCAGGGCCTCTGGGCTCTGTCTGCAGCTGCATCTGGGCAAGAGAGCGCCTCGCAATGCTCAGAAGGGACAGATATCCAGCACCCTTCAGAAGCACACCTGGGGAGCCAGAATGAACCACAGAGAAGTGTGCAGACAGACAGGACTGGTGGCTGGGGACGGCTTGTCCACCAACCAGAGAGACAAGGAGCGCAGTAAACAGGACAGGGGAGGCCTGAGCCGCTTGCATCATCCCAGCCTGCCCTAATTAAGTGTGCTGTTTGAGCTGAACGGCTGAGGACAGCAAGCCCAACAACTTCTCCCAGATGGTTAGTTGGTGGTCTCCAAAGGAGCAGTGGCTGCATGGTTCAGAACTTCAGTGGTAACCCCTCGGGGCAGCCAGGGTGTCAGAACTGAGTTCAAGAGCTTGGGGTTGCCAATCACAGACCGACCACCCTGGCTCTCAGGACTGTGGGAGGGACATGGGAGAGGCCCTGACCTCCCAGATTGGAGAATCATAGTGACACCACCGCTGATAATAATACCCAGAATTTAAAAAAAAAGCAAACCTAGATGATTCCATGTATATCATCACATGTCTCAACTAACGCTGGGAGGCCAGGTTCACGTTTCTGCAAGCTCAGAATTCTCATGGTCTTTCTAGAAAAACCATCTCTCCCCAGGCAGAGTGGCGATTAGCAGTGTTTTTCACCAGGTCTCTGTCCTCCAGTTGCTCCCCGCCCCCCGGCTTCTGCTGGCCTACACTCTCAGCCCAGGCCACCCAGGGGCAGTGGGCTGCGAAGGGGGCAGCCCTTGCAGCTGCTCCCTCCAAATTCTCTGGGATTCCAGGCCGGGCGCTGGGTGATTACACTGCTGTTATCTGGGATTAGCTATTTTCGCTGCCTGTATTTATATCGTGGAAGCTGCAGCGTGATGCTGCCAGATGCCAACATAGGCGAACTATGCCTTCCTGCAGGACCCACCTGCTGTTCTGCCCTCCCTCGGCAAGGTGGCAGTTGCTGGGGACCAGACCTGCCAAGCCCTCACCACCCCCCATCAAATGTCCAGAGTCGTGAAGTGAGACGCACTGAGAAGCTGGGCTCTGGGGTAGCCGGCGAAGGCTGGACCCTGGGCTTGGGGGAGGTGGGGGTGGGGGCTGGCCGCGTTCCCTGCAGAGGACGCCTGTCACTGTCCTAATCCTCCGAAGCCTTCGAGTCTAGGAGGCCGCTCGCCTGCCCCCCACCCCCGTTCCACTCCCACCCGTGTGTCCTCCCACACTTGCATGGGAGGAGTGCTGAAGGGCCCCATTGCAGGCAGCCCGGAATAGTGCCAAGTGCCCGAGAGTCCCAAACTGAAGTGCAGGCGGATTAAAAGGCCTTGCTCTATTTAACTTGGTCCATCTTTCTTTCCACCCCTCTCTCGGTACCCTCCGCCTTGGAGAAGGTGGGGGAAATCCTCTTCTTTTCGGAAATGGAGAGCTTTTTCTAAAGTATGTTCTGTCTCACTAGGATTGGACTGGATGACCTCAGCAAGTGACTTGAAAACAGTCTGTCATTTAGCAAGTGGGATCTGCTCCTGGC
>NW_011494873.1:2083128-2099777 GCF_000754665.1 Bison bison bison
CTCCTGGCCCTGGTGCGTGAGGAGGGGGCTTCTCCCACTGCCCCTGCAGGTTGCTTGCAGACTCACGCCCTCTCCTGGCTGAAAAGGGACAACACCACGCCTTGGCTGCCCACCTTGGGCACTTGAAGACCCCGTCAGGACGATGCTTGGATAGACCCTGAGAAACAGTACATTCAGTGTGGTCTCCCATTCTCCCCCAGTGGGGTTCCCCTTCCGTATGCACGTCTCCGCCCAGGCCCGCCTTTCAGGGTGGGGATTTCAAGGATGACAACGAATTGCCCCTCCCAGGTGTGCATGAAAACACTAAAAGAAATTAACACCTTAATATAATTTCCTAGACCTTGCTGTTTTTTGTAGCCAGGTAAGATAAATCATATATAAATAAAGATGAACAAACATATTAAGTAAAATAATATATTTATTAAAATAACATTTTTATTGACATGACCTACATTTTTTAACCTTAAAACTTAATTTAGCCTTACCCCAAGTAATAATGTTCAAGAAATCATGGATTTGAGACCCTTGTTGTATTTTGTCTTAATATACTCTAAAGTCAGTACTTATTTTTTACGGATGTATGGGTGTATAGGTGAATTAAAGTGTTGTATTACCACTGTATAGCAAAGTGACCCAGTTATACATAAATATAGACACATATCTATTCTTTTTCATATTCTTTTCCATTATGGTTTATCACAGAATATTGAATATAGTTCCCTGTGCTATACAATAGGACCTTGTTGTTTATCCAAAGTCAATACTTATTAATTTTAAAAAATCCAAGTACTACTATGCATTGGAAATACCATGCATTCTGGCCTAACTGAAAGAAAGGTGGGAAAATATGGGAGATTTATGGAGCCATTGTTGGGTTGGCACGGGGTGGGACATATCTGGATGGGGCTTAGTGGTGGACGTGAACTGGCCAGAATGCTGAGCGGGTGTTGGCAGAGGAGAAGACAAGGCCGCATTTTATTTGGGCAACATTCAGTCCTTAAGGAGAGACACACTTAAAGCTCCAACCCTTTCCTACGAAGGTTCAACTCTGATGCCATTACCTTAACCTGGAACAGCAGTGAGTTCCCGGCTCAGCTACACGGGGCCTGGAGGTCATCAGGGGGCAAGCGGAAGAAGGGCAACAAGAAGGCGGCATCGGGGCCCAAGGGATTCCAAGCAGAGGAGAGGAAAGTGCAACTCAGCCCTGCTCTGTCCTCCCTGCTCGGAGTCACTCTGACATGAACCACCTTGCAGGTACCTCTGCAAGGAGGTGAGGGGCTATGTCTACCCCTCCCCTATCCCATCCCCTCCCCTATTATATAGAAGAATTACAAACTTGTTGTCATCATTCTGGGAAACAGAGAAGCAGAAGAAAAAATAATCCTACTGACAAACAGCACTGCTGATATTGAGGTGTGGCACTTTTTCATTTTATTTCTTTTTAAAAAAAGTATTGATTTAGTTCTTTGCTGTGCCAGGTCTTAGCTGTGGCACACCAGCCTGTCGAGCTGTGGTGCATGGACTCTCGTTTGGCTCACAGGCTCAGGAGTCGTGGCGTGTGGGCTCAGTTGCTGCAGCATGCAGGATCTTAGTTCCCTGATCAGGGGTCAAACTTGGGTCCTCTGCATTGCAAAGTGGATTCTTAACCACTGGACCACCAGGGGAGTCCCTTCTTTATTTTCTATACGTGTTTTTTACGTAGCTGAAGACACACTGTATTTCTGATCTAATTCTTCCACTTAATATAAAATCATAAGCATTTTCTCATGTCATGGAATACTTTCTGTAAATTTAATCTTTGTAGCTAAGCTTCCTGTTTTTGTGCATTAAGGGTTTCTTTCTTTAAAAAAAAAAACTATAAATAATGCTGCAATTAATATCTCTGGTCATACAACAACATTTCTAGTTATTTTCTAAGAATAGATTCTTAAAAGTGGTACCACTGTAGAATGTTGGGCGTAGAATGTAGAAAACTATTTTGTGTAAATAAGAAGCAAATATAAGGACCTATATTTATATTTGCATAAAGAAATTATTAAATTAAAAAGCAGAGACATTACTTTGCCTGCAAAGGTCTGTATAGTCAAAGCTATGGTTTTTCCAGTAGTCATGTATGGATGTGAGAATTGGACCATTAAGCAGGCTGAGCGCCAAAAAATTGATACTTTTAAACTGTGGTGTAGGAGAAGACTCTTGAGAGTCCTTTGGATTGCAAGGAGATCAAATCTAAAGGAAATCGATCAGTCAATCCTTAAGGATATCAACCCTGAATGTTCATTGGAAGGACTGATGCTGAAGCTGAAGTTCCAGTACTTTGGCCACTTGCTGTGAAGGGCTGACTCATTGGTAAAGACCCTGATGCTGGGAAAGACGGAAGGCGGGAGGAGAAGGGAATGACAGAGGATGAGATGGTTGGATGGCATCACCGATTCAATGGACATGAGTCTGAGTAAGCTCCAGGAGATGGTGAAGGACAGGGAAGCCTGGCATGCTGCAGTCCATGGGGTCGCAAAGAGTTGGACATGACTGAGTGACTGAACAACAACAAAGAAATTATTGAAAAATCCACAAGAAACCAATAACAGTATTACCCAGGGACTGAAGGTAGCGGGGTATCTGGCCAGGTAAACTTAAAATCAAAGGAGAATTCTCATAATACGGATTTTAAAAATTATTTTTTAATTTTTTGGCTGTGCTGGGTCTTTGTTGCTGTGCATGGGCTTTCTCCAGCTGTGGTGAGTGGGGCTCCCCTCTAGTTGAGGTGCACGGGCTTCCCATTGTGGTGGCTTCTTGCAGAGCATGGGCCCTGGGCGCACTGGCTTCAGAAACAGCAGCTCGCGGGCTCTGGAGTGGGCCCCACAGTCGTGGCAGCTCGCGGGCTCTGGAGTGGGCCCCACAGTCATGGCACGTGGGTTTTGTTGCTCCACATCATGTGGAATTTTCCCGGACCAGGGATCGAATCCGTGTCCCATGCATTGGCAGGTGGCTTCTTATCCTCTGTACCATCAAGGAAGTCCTTTGTAATATACATTTTTGCATATTTTGAGTTTTGAAACATGTATGTATTACACTAATTAATTAAGGACACACTTTCACTGGTGCTTGGCTGTAGAACTGAATGAAGCAGGGAGTCCCTCTGTAACTGACTCCTGTGTTTCCCCGTCACGTCCGGTGCCAGGAGTTCAGTAAACACTTGGATAGGACAGACCAGGAGCTCAGGTAGGAGCCCCTCCCTGGACCGTGGGGCAAGGAGACAGCTCTGCTCACCTGCATTATCTGGGGACTCATTCCTTCTGTCTTGTTGGTCATCATGACTGTGAATCAGCCTGTGTGATGGGGGAAAGAGAGAGGAAGTGGAGTGTAGGTAGTTTTCTTTTGAGGAAGTGATATGAAAGTCACACACATCACATCTTCCCAAGTCATTGCAAGCGATGGGTCAGCGGTCACCCCTGGCTGCAAAGGAGGCTGGGAAATGTGGTCTTTACCTGGGCAGCCAGACTAGAGTGGGGGTTCTGTGATTAAAAGAAAGAAGCGGGAAAAGAGACGGGTGGATAATTAGTGGCTTTGGCCACAAGGGCTTTTATAAGAAAGGATGGCTAGAAATTCCTGACTACACAGGATTATTTTGCCATCTTTTATTTTATCCAAACCCTTTGGCTAAAACTCTTTTACTGTGGGAGCAATTATTTGAAATTTTCTTCTGAGCCCTGCATTATCTCTGCTCTGAGTTTCTTTCTTGTTTTTGTATATTTCTGTCATTGTCTTTCATGGTCAAGATGTTCTTCAAGATTCTGGTGACTCTTGTCTCCTAGTTCATATTTAAACCAGAAAAAGCTGATCATAAGTTTTGTCTTTTAACAGAATTGAGATATAATTCACATGCTACAAAATTTATCCCTTTAAAGCGTTCAGTTCAGTTGCTTGTACATTTACGAGGTTGTGCAGCCATCACCACTCTCTGATTCCAGGGTATTTTCATCATCCCAAAGAGAAGCCCTGTGCCCGTTAGAGTCGCTTTCCACTCCACCCTCCTCAGCCTCTGGCAACCACAATATACTCTCTGTCTCTATAGATTCGCTTATTATTTTATCTAAATAGACTCACATAATATGTAACTTTTTGTGTCTGGCTTCTTTCAGTTAGCAAAATGTTTTCAAGTTTCATCTCTGTTGTAGCATGAATCAGTGCTTCATTTTTTGATAAGCTGAATTTTTGGATAAGCTGAACAGTATTCCATTGTATGGATATACGACATCTTATTTGTCTATTCATCAGTTGATGGACTTTGTGTCTCTTTAAAGAGATTTTTTCCCCAAAGTTTTCTATTTTCATTCCCTGTTCAACTTATATCTAATGTGAGAACTTGAGGCTTCCTGTTCCTGAGCCTTTTGGGGTTCTGTAGAGCAGAACCCCAAGCCCATCCTTTAGATCCCTGAGTTTGCCTTGCTTCCTCTCTGCTGGGTCATTTACATTTCTCTATGTACCCGAGCTTTTCTATATAGGAGTTAGGCTTACAGATGTTTCCTGGTTTACTGAAGATAGAGTTTGTATGTGTTTCTTTTTTGGTCCTTGGTTGATTTCTAAAAAGAAAATCTTTGTTCTTCCATCTTGAAACTGGAAGTCCTCCCATGGGTGTGTAGCTTCGTCTAAAGTACAGAACATGTTGGGACTTTCCTAGTAGTACAGTGATAGAGAATTCGCCTTTCAATGTAGGGGGTGTGGGTTCAATCCCACGGAACTAAGATCCCACATGCTGCGGGGCAACTGGAGAGCTTCCATGCCGCAATGAAGACCCAGCGCAGTCAAAACAAAAAATTTTAAATCCCAAATAAAATATTTATAAAAGAGGAAGTGCTGAATGTGGATCAGATGGTAAGTGCTAGTCATTCATTATATCAATTCATTCAACCAACACCAGGATCGTCTTCTATCTCTGGGCACTGGGGAATTGAAATACCAAGGGAGATGCATCGTTACCCTCAAGGAACTCACGTGATAAGGAGAGACCTAGATCAGTAAGCAGACAATTGCCGTGCAGCGCGAAGTCTGAGATGGAAGGGCAGAGGAGGGGTGCACCAAGGGAGAAGCACTTAGCCTAGACTCGGAATGAAGATCTAACTTTCCAGGATACTTTCACACATTCAGCACTTAGCCTAGACTCGGAATGAAGATCTAACTTTCCAGGATACTTTCACACATTCAGAAGAGTCCTGACGAGACAACAACGCTGTGTTGTGTTCTTCCCGCTGCCCGTTAAAGTCGTCCTCTAGTGGAGACGGCGCCCCGAGCGGTCCCAGCTCCCTGCAGCCTCTGGGAGATAAAGACACTTAAAAGGCCAGCTCTGCTTCTGGGAGCCTGGTTCTTCCCTGAGTGCGGGGGGGACATGGTGCCAGCTGTGAACGCTGGTGGAGGGGGCTCCAGGCAGGCCTGGCCCCCATGGCGTGTGGCCCTATGGACAGAAATGTGTTTGCCTGGCTTATTCTCAGTGCTCGGGTGTGCTAGAGAAGCAAGGTTGCTGCCCAGAAGCCCCTGGAACAGAAACCAGGACAAAGGCCGCACTCCAGGGAAGCTGTAGCAGTCAGAGAGAACGGGTTGGGGGCTGAAGCTGAGAAATTGTCAAGTGTCATGAACTGAGATTCATCACATCGTAAAGTGCCCCAGACGCAGCCGTCCTTTTCCTGTTCCATATTATGCTGCCCGTGTCTTTTCTTCTTCCATTCTGTCAGTGTAAGGCAAAAGGGGATCACTTTTGCATTAATATTTCCCGGGGTCAGGGAGGTGGCAGGGTCCAGCTGGATGCCTGTATCCTGTTCTGGGCTTCCAGGGACAAGGATGCTGAGTGGAGAGGGGGCCCTGGAGCAGGCATGCTGGGGAGGGCTCTGGGGGGCCCAGGGGCGGGGGGCTCCTCCTCAGCTTGGAAGCCCCACCGCGGGAGGGACTGGCTTTATTCTGTCTCTCTTCCAGGGCAGAAATAGACCTGGGGGCGGATGTATGTCATGAGAACCAGAATTAGCCACACGCATTAGGAAGACATTTCTAATCATGAATGTCTTCATGAAAGACAAGCCTCTCATGGAACAAGGATGGCGTCTTTGCAGTTTAAGCAATTGGCAGTTGCAAGGAAGTCAGACCAGGCCACTTTGCTCCTTCTAAGTCTTGACTCTATAATCTCAATAGTAGTTAAACAGCAACTTCTATCTGCTGAGTGAGGACATGTATAGATTTACACCTACGAACTTATTCTCACAACACTCTGAGGTAGGTATTGTTATTATCATTGGCCCATTTTACAGATGAAGAGCCTGAGGTGCAGAGAGGTTGCTGTGATGTTTTTGTCCTCTTTTCCCCCTGAGCGGTCTGGCACGGCAGAAGGCATTACGCTGTAGCAGTTGAGAGCATGGGCTCTAGTGAGCTTGACTCCGGGGGCTGTCACACTTTCCCAGCTAAGGGGCCTTGCGAAAGTTCCTTCTAGTCCCAGGCTTCTCATCTGTGAAATGGACACACTAACACTGCCTCCTTTGTGAGTCCCTGGACATATAGATGTTAGTTAAACCCAACCCAACCCAAATTGTCTCAAGAGATGAAAAATCATCTCTTTAGGCCATTTGCATGTTGGTCGACATTGATTTCATGGGCTCTGCTCACCTGAGTCCTGGGAATATGTGGTTTGAATGGAACTTCATTTTTTTTTTTTTTGATGTGGATTATTTTTAAAGTCTTTATTGAATTTGTTACAATATCGCTTCTGCTTTATGTTTTGGCTTTCTGGCTGCAAGGCGTGTGGGATCTTAGCTTCCCAACCAGGGATTGAACCCCCACCCCCTGCCTTGGAAGGTGAAGTCTTAACCGGGGAAGTCCCCTGAGTGGAGCTCTTTGAACCTGGAGAGTTCCCACTTGGGCAGCACTCAGGCCTTTGTGCCAGTGGGCTGTGTACTCTCACCCGCTGATGCTAAGAGGTGGGCAATCCAGAGGGACGGAACAGGAGACAAACCAAGGTGGAGACTAGGCCCCGCCAACGTCTTCTGACGCTGCCCCTGCCCTCCTGCCCCCCAAATGCTTTCCTTTAATCCCGCCCAGCAGCAAAAGATGCCATTCGTGCCATCATTAGGATGAAGACAAGTGTCTGGTGATACTTCCTGCTCCTTGCTTAGTGCTCAAAGCCAAGCCCAGGGCCTGCCTGCTGGGGCCGCCCTCCCCTGGGGTTCCTCTATCTGTCTCTCTGGGGAGCTCCGACTCCTTGCATGTGAAGCACAGCTTTCAGAAAGGGGGACGAACCTGGGTCCAATTCTGGCCCAGTCACAAGCAAGCAACGCAATTTTGGGCAAAGGACCTCTCGCAGCCTCCGTTTTTTCAACTATAAAAGGTGGAAACTAAATTCTACTATCTTATGAAATGGTTGAGTGTATCACGTGGGGTAATGTACATGAAGTGAGTGCCCGTGGCTCGGCTCCTAACGCAAGGGGATGCTTAATAAATGGCACGTCATTACTGAGACAAACCAGGTCTGCCCAAATTAGGGATTATTATTATGGAATAGTATCTCTTTCCATTCTCTTTCCCTCTCTTTGAAATCCTGCTTTTCTATAGTAAAGACAGATAACCTAATAAACGCACATCTTCTTATTTTCCACTGTGTTTTGATGAATCCTGGAACGGTGCTTGTCTCCTGTCTCCAGTGGAACGGTTTTTCAGCAACTCTCTGGAGAATATTTGTATCAATGCACAGATGGGTCTGTGCCGTGGATGATCTGTGACTTCAGTGGGCAGAAGTGTCAGGATTGTGTTATTATAGTGTGTGTTTTCTATTATACTAAACTCCACTAACACCCATAAAATAGTCCTGAATATTAAAAAGAATAAACACCACGGCTGCACAGCAGACTATCTGAAGCCCCCAGTCCGCTCGCCTCTTCAGTTTTTCATTTATTCTTGTTTTTTTTTCTACAAGCATATCTAATTTTTAGATGGCTGCAGTAAAAATATACAAAAAACTTGCATTCTTCTCTTCACTTAGGGAATTGTCCCAAGTTGGTGCATTATCTTCATCATCAGAATTTTAAATGCTTATTCAAGTGGACATGTTATAATTTACTTAGTTATCAGTCATTTACATTGCTTGCAATTTTTTATTACTCATAGAAAGTGAAAGTGTGTTAGTGGCTCAGTCGTGTCCGACTCATTGCAACCCCATGGACCGTGGTCCATCAGGCTCCTCCATCCATGGATGTGGATGAGTCTGCAAAGGCATCCAAAGGTCCCCCCGTTCATCTCATTTTTGCTCCGTATCTGCTGAAACCCTGTTATAGTTTTCAGCCAGTGCCACACTTAGGTGACAGGAAGCAGCATGTCTTTTGTCTCCAGAGTTGCTCTGTGTTATGAGCCGCCTAGTTCTATTGGTCTGGAGGCTGGAGAACTGAGGAGGATGAGCGCTCCTGGGCAGGTTGAAATTTGAAGCTCAATATTGCCTTCAAGTGAGAACTTGTAGGAACTGCAGGGTTGGAAGCCGGGCCTGTGCTTTGGATAGGGGTGGATGAGGGTGGGCAGAGGCCAGGGCTGGGGGTTTGGTTTCAGATGTACGGTTGAGGGAAGAGCAGTGTCCTCAGCAGTCATAAGAAGATGCCGGTTTGATTCAGAGATGGACCAGATTCACAGTCACCGGGCTGGAGACTTTCTGGATTCAGTTTTCATTCCATTCAGTGTGATGGTTGATCTTCCTTCTAGGAGAAGGAGAAGAAGGTAATAACGATGGTAATTAGTGTGGTCACCACTCATCAAATACCTTCTGTATGCTGATCTCTTCTTAGGTGGTTTGTGTATATCAGTTCTCCCCCCTCTTTTTTTTTTCTTTTGAATTTTATTGAAGTATAGTTGATTTAAAATGCTGTGTTAATTTCTTCTATACAGCAGAGTGATTCAGATTATATATATATATATATATACACACACATACACACACATACTGCTGCTGCTAAGTCACTTCAGTCGTGTCCGACTCTGTGCGACCCCATAGATGACTGCTCACCAGGCTCCCCCGTCCCTGGGATTCTCCAGGCAAGAACACTGGAGTGGGTTGCCATTTTCTTCTTCAATGCATGAAAGTGAAAAGTGAAAGTGAAGTCACTCAGTCGTGTCCGACCCTTAGCATGGACTGCAGCCTACCAGGCTCCTCTGTCCATGGGATTTTCCAGGCAAGAGTACTGGAGTGGGGTGCCTTTGCCTTCATATATATATATATATATATATATTCTCTTGGGGCTTTCCAGGTGGTTCAGTGGTAAAGAATCCATCTGTCAGTGCAGGAGCTGCAGAAGAGACAGGTTCGATCCCTGGGTCGGGAAGATCCCCTGGAGGAGGAAATGGTAACCCACTCCAGTATTCTTACCTGAAAAATCTGATGGACAGAGGAGCCTGGCCGGCTATAGTCCATGGAGTCGCAAAGAGTTGGACACGACTGAAGCAACTGAGCATGCACGCGTATATCCTCGTTCATATTCTTTCCTATTCTGGTTTATCACAGGATATTGAGTATAGCTCCCCATGCTGTACAGTAGGACCTTGTTGTTTATCCATTCCATATATTCTAGTTTCTATCTGCTAACCCCAGACTTCCAGTCCTTCCCTTCCCCGCTCTCTCCTCCTTGGCAACTACAAGTCTATGCTTTATGTCTGTGAGTCTGATCAATGCTCACTTTTATAACAATGCTCTTAGCAGTTATACCTGCTATTTGACAAAGGAGAAAATTGAGGCTCAGAGAGGTCAAATCTGTTGCCCAAAGTCACCCAGCCGTAAGATGCAGGAGCCAGATTCAATGTCAAGTCTCCTGGGTTCTGGAGCCCCACCCATCTTACTACACCCGGTCTATCTGCTGTTGAAACTGTTCGGACAGCGTTGACCTGAGCCCAGGTTGGATTGCCACACCCCAGGCCATGCCTGCTGCTTTCATAACCCCATGGGCCCTGCTCTTCACCCTCAGCTCTGCTTCAGAGGCCCTGCTGCAAAGCTTCATCTTCTGCATCAGGGCCCGGGGGCCTTACCTGCGGGATTCGAGCACCCAGCCCTCAGTAACCTAGTGGACTGTGGTGATTCCTCAAAGGCAGCCTCAGAAAAATTAGATGGTGCCGGCCTCCCTGTAGTTCGGGGTGCCTGGGCCCAGTGCCCCAGGGCTGGACCTGCGCCCTGCCCTGAAGAAGGCACCCTGCACCGGGGCCCTGCCAACTGGGCCTCCTGTGGGAGTGGTTTGGGGGAGTGGGGGATGGTTACGCAGGCAGGGCCAGCAGCAAGCCCTAAACTGCTCTCCTGATTAGGTTAAAGAACCAAGAAAGTGTAAAAAAGGAAAAGCAAACAAGCAAAAGTCTCCACAGACCCCAATTTCCAGATAACCTGTTAATTAAAAAAATCATCAATACATTCCAATGGCAAAAAAGTAATTCAACAGCATGGAAAGGCTGTAAAGAAAAAGTGCAAGCTACTTCCAAATTCACACAGCTGTGTGGAATTTCTTCAAGATTTTTCTTTTGCATAGATCACAGAACACAATCACATCACACAAACAACACATGCACGGATGCACACATATTTACAATTCACACAGATGAGGTTGCCCTACACGCATGCTCAGCCTATTGCTTTGTCTCACTTGGGGTACTGGGGACTCTCCCTTATCCGGCAGGAGCCGCAGGCTTCATAAGGGCTGCTCAGGGCTGAGCTGTACGTGCCAAGTTTGTTTTAAGCTGCCCTCTAAAGGGCGGTGGTTTGGTCGTTGCAGTGTTTCCTTCAGCACTCCCAGCCATGGCCCCCGCGCCCCAACAGCCTGTGCAGGGGTGAACTGACAGGGAAGGGCCGGTGAGGATACTGGGGTGGAGCTTGCTGACCCGGCAGCAGCCTCCTCCCCCAGCCCTGCGCCCCTCGGGTGGGCGGGTGCAGGGAGATGCTGCCCCCTTGTGGCCTGGTGAGGAGGCGCCTCCTGTGTCAGCCTGCGTGAAAGTGAAAGTTGCTCAGTCTGTGACCCCATGGACTGTTGCCCTCCAGGCTCCCCTGTCCGTGCGATTCTCCAGACAAGAATACTGGAGTGGCCATTCCCTTCTCCAGGGGATCTTCCTGATTCAGGGATCGAACCCCCGGGCATTGCAGGCAGATTCTTTACCGTCTGAGCCACCAGGGAAGCCCAAGAATCCCACTCAAATTCTCCACCCTCAGCTTATCAGCCCGTTCCCGTTGTGAGGGAGGGAGGAGCATCTTTAGTCCTCCCCCAATGGCTCATCCTGACCTGTGGCTGAATCCAACACCCAACCTTGTAGCTATGGAAACTGGCTGGAAAAAGGATGCTGGGCTGCTATTGTGTGTTTGGGGGGATGTTTGGCAGTACTTAGGTTCCTGTACTGTGCCTACTCTGGGCGCAAAAAGGTAGGAGCTCCATATGCTCAGATGGAAAGATCTCCCTGAAGTCAGGCAAACCTGGATCTACCCCGATCTCCTATTTATCCACCCACCCACTCATCCACGCACCTACCACCCATCTATTCATCCATCCATTCTTCCAGTTGTTCTGAATTACTTGTTGAGTGCTGACTTGTACACCTTAAGTGCTAAGTTTTGTGACCTTGAATGGGTTAATTCTCCTCTCTGAACTTTAGTTTCCACATCTGTAAATTGAACATAATGCCATTTGAATCATGCGGAGTTTTGAAGAAGATTAAATGAAATAATGTAGGTGAAATGGTTGGTGCATGGTGTATACTCAGTAAACGATGTTTAGTGTATCCAAGAATTAGAAAGCACCTAATCTGGAAGCTTACATTTCAGTTGGGAAGACCTGATGTGGGTACATAAGCAGGCAGAGAGTTTTAGCAAGCACACATGTTGTAAGACCACCGTGCACGCATGTGTGTGTGTGAGGTGCGTGCTTGAGCTGTGCCCAAACTGCAGGCCTGTGGGCTGAAGCAATGCAACATGAGGGTCGGGTGGTGTGGGCGTCTTGGAGAGACAAATCTTAGGCAGCTTTGCAAGGTGCAGATTGCTAAAGAGAAGATGAGGGGGTGTTTCAGGCTTCCCTGGTGGCTCAGACGGTAAAGCGTCTGCCTGCAATATGGGAGACCTGGGTTCGATCCCTGGGTCAGGAAGATCCCCTGGAGAAGGAAAGGGCAGCCCATTCCAGTACCCTTGCCTGGAAAATGCTATGGACGGATGAGCCTGGTAGGCTACAGGCTATGAAATGGGAGCCGGATGCACATGGCAGCCAGCTTTTTTATTCACTCTGTCTTGGATGTCTTTCTGTACGTTAGCATATATACCATATTCTTACGAGTGGTGCCACAGAGTTTCGTTATTTTTTAAAGTAGTCTCCTGTAGGGGGACATTGCTTCCAATTTCTTCACGGACACAAGCAGAACCACCATGAGTGTCCCAGAACCTGTAACTTGAGTCACTAGAGGTGGGGGTAGATGTTCATGTCTGGCTAATTCTTAGCTGTGGAAATGCTGAGTCGGAATGGCTGGTAGAACTTGAGTTGCATTGCTTCAGCCCACATTGCTTCAGCAAAGAGTTGGACACGACCAAGAGACTTCACTTTCCTTTTCAGGACGAAGGGACCTCACAAGCAAAAATATTTTTCTCTCACAAAAGTGCCATGCTATGGCTTTACTTAAATCTCCAGCCTATGAGCCAGTGCACCTGCCCAAAAAACAATAGTGGGCCTTGTTAAAACAATCTATTAATACAGCCTAGGGCAGTGAAACAGCCAGCCTATTCTGAGACCAAAATCAGTCACAGCCATTTTTACTGCCCTCCTCAGTCAATTGATAAAGAAATTAACTCAATGGCCTGTGTTAGTCACTCAGTCCTGTCTGACTCTTTGCCACCCCATGGACGGTAGCTCACCAGGCTCCTCTGTTCATGGAATTCTCCAGGCAAGAATACTAGAGTGGGTTGCCATTCTCTTCTCCAGGGGATCTTCCCAACCGAGGGATGGAACCCTGGTCTCCTGCACTGCAGGCGGATTCTTTACCATCTGAGTGATCCCTCACGAAGTCACAGAATTTATTAGATTGATTGCAGAGGGAATTTCCTGGATTCCGATTTAACCAATGAAGTTTGGACACTTATATGCCACGCATCAAGCTGGATTCTTCAGGTGCCTGTGAAGTCAGACTACTATACCCATTTCAGAGGAAGAGACCGAGGGTCAGAGAGGATAAATGACTTGCCCAAGACCACACAGGTAGTAGATCAAGAGTCAAGATCCCAGCTACGCCTCCTGATTCACTGGATTCTGCTTACGTCTCCTCTGTCCACGGCCATATGCTCTCCTGGAGTTTAGCTCCAGTTACCAATTTCTTTCCCATCATTCAGTCTCCCGTGTTGTTGGCCTGAGTCTCCCTCCCCATCAGGGAGGACCCAGTGACCCCTCCCCATCCAGAGTAGTCTTCCCTCTGTTTAAAAAGTAAACCCTAAGTGCAAGCTCTGAATTTTAGTCCCAGTCTTTAAAGTAACTACACCTAACCTACTGTGTAAATGATATCTGAGTGGGTCACAAGGGTGATTTTAATAGTTGGTGCCTACTTTCGGTTTATTCACTTTCCTTAGCCAATACATTGAAAAAATTAAGATAACTTGCATAAGTCAAAGAAAATGAAAAGACTCGAGTTCTACCAGCCATTCCGACTCAGCATTTCCACAGCTAAGAATTAGCCAGACATGAACATCTACCCCCACCTCTAGTGACTCAAGTTACAGGTTCTGGGACACTCATGGTGGTTCTGCTTGTGTCCGTGAAGAAATTGGAAGCAATGTCCCCCTACAGGAGACTACTTTAAAAAATAACGAAACTCTGTGGCACCACTCGTAAGAATATGGTGTATATGCTAATGTACAGAAAGACATCCAAGACAGAGTGAATAAAAAAGCTGGCTGCCATGTGCATCTGGCTCCCATTTCATAGAAAGCATGCTGGGCATAGTTTCTGTTTTTAAGTATAAAAATAGTTAGTTAAATATGCACCAAACTATTTATGGAGATAGGGATGGTCGTGTGCTTTCTACATTAAAAAACTTTTTATTAAAGTATAGTTGCTTTACAGTGTCGTGTTATCTTCTGCTGTACAGCAAAGTGAATCAGCTCTGTTAGACGCTCAGTCGTGTCTGACTCTTTGTGACCCCGTGGACTGTAGCCCGCCAGGCTCCTCTGTTCATGGAATTTTCCAGGCAAGAATCCTGGAGTGGGTTGCCATTCCCTTCTCCAGGGGATCTTCCTGACTCAGGAATCAAACCAGGTCTCCTGCATTGAAGGCAGCTTCCTTACCAACTGAGCCACCAGGGAAGCCTGTTTTGGATTTCCTTCCCATTTAGGTCACCACAGATCACTGAGTAGAATTCCCTGTGCTGCACAGCAGGTTCTCACCAGATTTCTATTTTATATACAGTGTCAGTAGTGTATGGGCTTCCCCGGTGACTCAGTGGTAAAGAACCTGCCTGCTAATGCAGGAGAAGCAGGTTCGATCTCTGGGACAGGAAGATCCTCTGAAGAAGGAAATAGCCATCCCCTCCATTATTCTTGCCTGGGAAATCCCTCGGACAGAGGAGCCTGGTGGGCTACATTCCATGGGGTTGCAAAGAGCCGGGCAAGACTGACTAAGAACAATCAATAGGGCACACGTGTCAGTCCCAACCTCCCAATTCCTCCTGTCCCCCGTTTCCCCCCTGGTGTCCATACCTTTGATCATTATGCGTATGTCTCTATTCCTGCTTTGCAAGTAGGTTCATCTGTACCATTTTAATTTTGAAATTCTGTGTCATGTGAGAGGCTGGCCTGCAATCTCTCCTGGTCCAGGCAGGCAGGCAGTCTCCATCCTAGAAGGTGCAGAGACAAGGTCAGGGGGGACTGGGGTGTGTGGGCCCCTGTGCTGTGCGGATGGACAGGCAGGCTGTGGGGGCAGCTGTGGTGAGAGGGACAGCGGGCTGTGTGGGGTTGGGGGTCCTTCCCCTTGACTGTCCTGGCAGACCGCAGGGAGAGGAAGCTCCCACATCTGGGAGGTGCCTTGGTGGTGGTGGTTTAGTCGCTAAGTCGTGTCCAACTCTTGTGACTCCAGGCTACAGTTTTTGGGATTTTCCAGGCAAGAATACTGGAGTGGGTTGCCATTTCCTTCTCCAGGGCATCTTCCCAACTCAGGAATCGAACCAGGCTCTTCTGCATTGCGGGCGGATTCTTTACCAACTGAGCTTGGAGGGAGGTGACTCACAGTCTCTCTGTAGGCTTGGTCCTTGCGTCCTTTTCATCCAGACCCCCCAGCAACCCTGCGACAGGAACTATGACCTCTAGTCAACCAGCGAGAAGATTAGGTGGGCAAGTGACTTGTCCAAAGCCACACAGCTATTGGCAGAGCCCAGCCTTGGGTGGTGGATTGTCACCTCTCTCATCTCTCACTTTCTCTCAGTGGAAAGATGCCTGGCAGAGTCAAGAGGCTGCACTTCACTGAGACTGAATCCCAGTGCGGCCAGCGGTGGGCCCAGAGTCAGGAGCATCGCTCTGCATCAGAATTGCCAAGTGGCGCCTCAAAGAGCTGCCTTGTTTCTGCAGTGTTTTGAAAAGCTTTGAATTAGTTGCCAACGTTTGAAAATCAAATTGCATGTTAAATTTAGACTTCCAGCTTCTCTTGAAAAAAAAATCAGCATCTTGGTCCCTGTGAGGCACCCCGTCAGCGGCCGCTTCCTCCGTTAGTCTGGGCGTGCTGTTTCCAGGGCAGCTCAGGACCCACCGCCCTGGCCTGTCTCCCACCCCAGTCTGCATCACTCCTTGACTGAAGCATAAGCCATAGGGATAATAGTTACGAGCATGGACTTGAGCCAGAGTGGCCATGAGACTTGGACAAGTTATCAAAACTGTTTGCTGCCTAAATTTATGAACCTGTGAAATGGGAATAATGACAGCACCTATCTCATAGGGCTGTCTGGGGAAGCTTAAGTGAGAAAGCGCCTGGGACCTTTATATAAAGAGGTCCTGGGGACTGCCCTGGTGGCCCGGTGGCTAAGACTTCTTGCTCCTAATGCAGGGGCCCACGTTCAATCCCTGGTCAGGGAACTAGATCCCACACGCCACGACTAAGGCCCAGTGCAGCCAAGTCAATGAACAGCAACAAAAAGCACGTAGTGATTTGAAACATATAATTTAATCATTATCGTAATTTGCATCGTTTGGTAACTGCAGCTCACAGGGACAAATGCTTTTCCTTCTTGAACTATCAAACCCTTTTTTGATCTGATCTCACGTAAGAGTTTGCAAAGAGGGTTCTGAACTTCCCCGAGATGCTGGACGAAGCAAGATAAGCACAGGAAGGGTCCCAACGTGAACCCGAGCTGCCTCCCTCCCTGGCTGGGGCTTGGGGGGCCGTCGCTCCTGCTGGGAACCCGAGCTGACCTGGGGGATCACCAAGCAGGCTGTCGCTCAGTGTCCCCAACACCGCGGCCTGTCAGGCTGAGCCCAGTCCCTTCTGCTCAGCGCCAGACACCTCCAGACCCCGGAGTCAGGAGGCCACCGAAACAAAGGCCTTTATCTCACGCAGGCTCTCGTGCGGCTCAGCGGGGCTGCCGGCCCTGCTCTGGACAGCATAAAAAGTCAGGCCCGGATGACAGGCAGAATTTAGAGCCCTTTTGGATGG
>NW_011494873.1:2099877-2103745 GCF_000754665.1 Bison bison bison
GCTGTGCAGAGCTGCCCCGCGCCTCCTTCTATTTATAATTCCCCTTGATAATAGGGCCCATTCATTCCCTCTGCAGGCCACTAATTGCTCTGGAGCGGAGGGATGACAGCCTAATTATTAACTTCACAAAAATTAAAGTTGGGCCGTGTCAACAGGGTCCATTTGCTGTCACCCAGATGCAATTCGTTGCCCTTCATTGTGGCAAAGGGCAGTTAGAAAAAAACCGAAAACCTTGGCCTGGTTCCAGTTCCAGCAGACTTTTATTTTCTGGCCTCAAATTATCGTGGGGAGGTTCTGCTTCGAGGAGACAGAATGCCTCTTTCCTCTTGGCCGTAAACTGCGGTAAGCCTGCCACTGCTCCTCTGACAGGAGTTGACATTTTTGGCCCCTGGAAATATGGGATCTGAGGGTTAGAAGGGACCTTAGAGAGACTAAAAGCCGGCAGGTACTGGCTGCAGTCCAGCCCACGGGTGCGCTTCACTTGGCTAGAGGAATGTTTTAAAACTTACACAAAATTGAGGTAAGATTCCTGTTACATAAAATTAACCATTTTAACGCGTACAATTCAGGGGCATTCAGTGTGGTCCCCATGTTGTACAATTCCACGATCGGATTCCAAAACAGTCTGATCTTTCCAGAAGGAAACTCGTCCCTCCCGACTGCCCTCTCCCCCTGGCCACTACTGGCATCAGGCTTTTTAAAAAAATTGAAGTGTAGTTAATTTACAATGTTGTATTAGTTTCTGCTGCACAGCAAAGGGATTCAGATATATGTATATATATGCATTTATATTAAATATATTCTTTTTCATATTTTTTCCATCATGGTTTATCACAGGATATTGAATATAGCTTCCTGTGCTACAGAGTAGGACCTTGTTGCTTATCCAGTCTGTATATGATAGTTTGCAACAATTAATGCTCCTTGCCTATTCTGGGTATTTCATATAAAAGGAACCGTATGATAGATGACCTTTTGTGACCGGCTGCTCTCATTCTGCATAATGATTTTGAGGTTCCTCCATGCTGCTGTAGATATGGGGGCTTCATTCTTTTAAAGGCTTCTGTCACTAATTTTAGAAAGCTTTTGAATTCATTTACAACAGCTGTCTTGAGATGAAATCCACATTCCATCCAATTCACCCCCTGGAGCATACAGTTTCATGGCTCTCACAGTCGTGGGCATAGTTCCAGAGGTGTGCAGCCATCACCTCGATTAAGTTAGTTTTCAACACTGCCAAGTCAGGAGATTTCACAGAAAACCTTGAAAAACCAGACAACCTGGGCCCACGGGGCCCCCCTCACAACACAGCGAGGCCTGGCCTTCTAAAAGGACTCTGGCCTTCTAAAGTACGTGTGCTCACAAGTGGCCCCAGAGCCAGCCCTCCACTCGTTCGCTACCCGCCTGAGTCTGGAGGCATGTGAGTGTGGGTCCTAGCCCAGCACCCCGCCCGGACAGGTGGAGAGCCTGAGGCCCAGCCGGGTTACTCCAGGTCACGTGGGCCAGGCCGGAAGGAGAGAGCATGCCTTCCGGGCCCCAGCCCAGGCTCCTTCATTCCTAGGTAGCTCTTGGCATAAGTGTCGAAGCTAATTATCAGAATCTCTCTCTTAAGAGAGGTGGGACCCTATGTTCACGACAGCCTTTGTGCTGTGTGATCGATGCAGGTGTGTATTGGGGAAGTCTGCCATTTCTTTCTTTCTGTAGTAACTGTACCCAAAGTTTCCCTTGGGTAAACACATGGGGTGGGGCGCCGCTGACTGCCTTTCCCAGAGGAGTTCTTATGACTTCCCAGGCCTGACAGTCAGACTCTTGCCTTGGTGTTCGGATGAGGGCTGAGGAACTTTGGTCGGAGATCCCAGGAGATAGAAGCACTCTCTCTGCTAAGGGTCCTGAGGCCTGAGATGATGAGATGTGGGCTGAAGCCGGCTGAGGGTGTCTTGCCACTTCCAGGGAGAGCCTGTCTGAGATTTGAGCCAGTACAAGGGAGAGAACTGAGAGAGAGAAAGCAGATCTCTAAAGACACTTTTCCAGCAACCAGATACAGCTGTGCCTGAAACCCTCTTCTTCCCAATTTTGTGACTTAACAAATTCTGTCTTCTTGTTTTCCTTAAACTGGATTGAGGTGGGTTTCTGTCACTTGCACTGAACTGCTCGATACTAACTATATAAAACGCTATTCACTCAAAGAACACTCATTAAGACTCATTTCATATCAGAATTTTCACATACATGATCTCCTTCAGCCCTCAGACTAACACTGTAAGGTAGGTAGATAAATTATTTCCAGTTTATGGGGGAGGCATGGGGGTTACAGAGGTGGCTTGTCCAAGGACACCCAGCCTGTGAGTGGAGGACCTGGGCTTTGGGCCTCCAGTTCAAGGCACATTCCTACACCACAACTCCATAAATAAACGTCTTCTGTGTTGCCCTCTCCCCCTTCTATCCATGATCAAGGTACTCCAGAATAACTGTGAAAATGTTGGAATATATAGAAAAATATATTAAAAATCCGACCACTCACAAATAACCCCCATTAACATTTAACATACTTCCAGATTTTTGGTGCAATTTTGTAACATGTCATTGTTTAGGTAAAAAGAAGAAAGGTCATCCAGTCCGTCAATGTTATATTTGCATTTATCACTGAAAATGAGGTCATAAGAATGAGGACTGTTCTTCACATGTTTCTTCCTGAGTGAGCGGAAAGACATCTCGGAGGCTCTGGGGCAGACCTAGGCATAAGCTCTCCACTGGTCACTTTAGAGCTGCCTCTGGTGCCTCTGCTGGGGTGGCCCTTTCCCCGCCTGGGGCCTGACAGAGCATTGGACTCCACCAAAGGGCCAGGAGTCCTCTGGTTTGTCCTTAACTATGCTCAGCTGCCGTCAAACCCTCAGGAGACCACCTGGTGAGGAGGGGAGCCTGCAGGGTCTGTTTCCTACACGGGCAGGGTGGGCTGTAATGGAGTCAGTGCAAGTGTGAGCGCCTTCGGGAGGTGGATCCGGCTGTGCTGGAAACGCTGGTTTTGCTGTTGGTGTGCCAGATAGAATATCTCCTGACCAAGAGAAAGTTGAGCGCAGAAGAACTGATGCTTTTGAACTGTGGTGTTGGAGAAGACTCTTGAGAGTCACTTGGACTGCAAGGAGATCCAACCAGTCCATCCTAAAGGAGATCAGTCCTGAATATTCATTGGAAGGATTGATGCTGAAGCTGAAACTCCAATACTTTGGCCACCTGACGCAAAGAACTGACTCCTCGGAAAAGACCCTGATGCTGGGTAAGATTGAAGGCAGGAGGAGAAGGGGATGACAGAGGATGAGATGGTTGGATGGCATCACCGACTCAATGGACATGGGTTTGGGTGAACTCCGGGAGTTGGTGATGGACAGGGAGGCCTAGCGTGCTGCCTGCCGTCCATGGGGTCGCAAAGAGTCGGAGACGACTGAGCGACTGAACTGAACCGAACTAAGAGGGCGGCGAGGCGTCCTCCCTTTGCCCGCTTGATCAAAAATGCGCTGTTTTCTCCATGTCCGCAAGGTGGCGCTATGGAATCGGAAACGAACTCGCCGCTTATGGAAGAAGAAATTCAGTCATAGCGATCTTTAGAGAGAAGGAAGCAAACTGGAAAGGTACACCTACTCAGGGTGCGTGCAGCACGCGGCGAGGACTGAGGAGATGCCAGGAAAAAGTATAAAAACACTGGGGAAGAAAGATATAGCACCAGACTTCCCTGGTGGTCCAGGTGTTAAGATGGCTCCAGGCTTCCAGGGCAGGGGGTGTGGGTTCCATCCCTAGCCAGGAAATTAAGATTCCACTTGCCATGTTGTAGTTCAGTCCCTGAGTTGTGTCCGACTCTTTGCGACCCCATGTT
>NW_011494873.1:2103845-2104031 GCF_000754665.1 Bison bison bison
ATGTTGCAGCATGCCAGCCTTCCCTGTCCCTCTCCATCTCCTGGGGTTTGCTCAGGTTCATGTCCATTGAGTTGGTGACTCTATCTGACCATTTCATCCTCTGCTGCTCTCTTCTCCTTTTGCCCTCAATCTTTCCCAGCATCAGGGTCTTTTCCAATGAGTCAGCTCTTCACATCAGGTATTGGA
>NW_011494873.1:2104131-2105015 GCF_000754665.1 Bison bison bison
CCCCCAAAAACCCAGCATGAATGGGGCAATTAATATGTTGTTGTTGACACCTAATATGAGAGCTAGTGTGACGCTGAGGGAACTCCTTTGGGTTCTGGGGCCATACAGACTGGCTGTAAATCCACGGTCAGGCACTTACTAGTGGTGTGTTCATAGCTAGCTGCTTAGTTTCTGAGCCTCAGTTTCCCCATCTGTAGAATGGGTGGTCCTTGGGCTGCTGCCAGGGTAGGTACTTGGCTCTAAAAGGCCAGGCCGCAGGGCAGATGAGGAAAGGAGGAAGGGGGTCTTAATGGATGGCTCTCACAGCTGCTGGGGAGGTGTAGTGAGCCAAAGCCCTATGCAGTGTTCCATCCTCTCACTGGGGGTTAGGGGCCTATCATCTTTCACTGTATCTGTCTTGCTGCTTTGTACAGAGAAGGTGCCCAATGAAAAGAAAGTGAAGTCGCTCAGCCATGTCTGACTCTTTGCAACCTCATGGACTGTAGCCTACCAGGCTCCTCTGTCCATGGAATTTTCCAGGCAAGAGTACTGGAGTGGGTTGCCATTTCCTTCTCCAGGGGTTCTTCCCGACCTAGGGATCGAACCTGGGTCTCCCACACTGCAGACACTTTACCATCTGAGCCACCTGGGAACGCCAAAGGTGCGAAGGGAAGTCGCTCCATCGTGTCTGACTCTTTGTGACCCCACGGACTATACAGTGCATGGAATTCTCCAGGCCAGAATACTGGACTGGGCAGCCTTTCCCTTCTCCAGGGGATCATCCCAGCCCAGGGATCGAACCCAGGTCTCCTGCATTGCACGTGGATTCTTTACCAGCTGAGCTACCAGGGAAGCCATACTGAATCAAAGGGTTTCCCAGGCGGTGCAGTGGTAAAGAACCTGCC
>NW_011494873.1:2105115-2111604 GCF_000754665.1 Bison bison bison
CCTCCAGTGCAGGAGACCCAGGCTTGATCCCTGGGTCAGGAAGATATCTTGGAGGATGAAATGGCATCCCACCCCAGTCTTCTTGCCTGGAGAATGCCATGGACAGAGGAGCCCGGCGGGCTACAGTTCATGGGGTCGCAAAGAGTTGGACACAACTGAGCACGCACAGCACATTGAATCAGTTGAGCAAATGTACACTCTAGAGCATGGCCACAGGTTTCAACTCGTGAGAGGGATAATCAGTACTACAGGCCATCAGATAGGGTGTCCAGGAATGCTTCTTGGAGCAGGAGAGGAATGAGTCAGGCCTTGAACACAGTTGGGGATTGAATAGGGAGATAGGAATCCCAGTCAGCTGGGCTCAGGGACTGCAAGGGCAAGGCCAGGAGGCAGGAAAGAGGACTGGGGGAGGTGTATGAACCCGCTTCCCTGGTGTGGGGAGGAGGGGAGGCTGGAGAGTGAGGAGGGAGGGGTGCCACTCAGGAAGCCCCAGGGGCCCAGCTGAAGCACTGGGATTCATGTGGGCCAGTGTGCATGTAGGCCCAAGATGCCCGTCCTCGGGGCAGCCACGAAAGCAAGCCTGCCTTGGTTCCAGCCCCTCCTGCTGTGCCCAGCTGCAGAGGCTTGGGGCCTGGAGGAGCGGCTCCCTGTACAGGCATCTGCCAGGTCCGAAGGGTGCCAGCGCAGGCAGTGAGGGCTGGACGCCCAGGGACTCTTGAGGTTCAAGGCCCCCTGCTCTCTGAAGTCTCATCTGCAAGGAGAGGGGAGGTGGAGTTTCCCGCCGTACAGGTTTGGAGGGACTGATCTAGGCCAACACACTCTGCCCATTCCTCCACCCCGTGGCCTCGTGGAACGAGAGAGATCTCAACTGTCTCCCTCCTGTGGGGTGTGTGGCGGGGATCCAGGAACCTGGGCCGGGCACCTGGCCATCAGAGCACTAAGTCTGTCTAAACCGCAGAGTTCGGGGAGTAGGGCTGAGTCGGGGACAGGGGTACGCTTGTTAGCAGACAGCTCCCCAGACCCTGGCTGTGTAGGTGCCAGTCCAGGGGCTTGTTGGAAGGACCGCAGTGCTTCTGATGGAAGTGGTCACTGACTATAATACTTGGAACAAGAACCTGGACTCTCTGTGAATGGTGGAGGGAAGCCACTCCATGGCCAAACCGCAGGGGTCCCCTGAGAAGGGGAACTGACATTTATTGCACACCCATTTTGGGCCAGGAACACACACACTATCTTATTTAATCTTTTTCAAGCCCTGTGAGTTAGACATTATTCTCTTGGGTATGGACCTGGGTTCAGTCCCTGGGCTGGGAAGATCCCCTGGAGAAGGAGATGGCAATCTACTCCAGTATTCTTGCCTGGAGAATTCCATGGACAGAACAGTCCATGGGGTTGCAAAGAGCTGGACATGACTGAGCAACTAACTCTCCATTTTCAAGCTGAAACAGGGCTCAGAGAGGGTAGGTGACTCATCTAAAGTCACACAGCTAGTAAGTGGCAGAGGTAGAAGTCTAACCGAGGCCTGCCTGTCCCAAAACCTTTTATCATTACAAGAATGATTTTGGTAACAATGAACATATAGACACATATATATGTATATATGGACTTCCCTGGTGGCTCAGACAGAAAAGTGTCTGTCTAAAATGTGAGAGACCTGGGTTTGATTCCTGGGTTGGGAAGATTCCCTGGAGAAGAAAATGGCAACCCACTCCAGTACTCTTGCCTTGAAAATCCCATGGACAGAGGAGCTTGGTGCAGGCTACTATCCATGGGGTCGCAAAGAGTCTGGCATGACCGAGTGTATACAGATACATATATACGCATACACATACATACTTCATAGTGTATATGTATACACGCTACATACACATGTATTAAATGATTTTTACATCATTGTTTTTTGAATCATACCTATCAAACAATTCATTCCATTGAAGTATACAGATCCACAACAATTTATATATTTTTTTCAACGTGCCCCCCCATCCAGAGATGATTTTAGTAATAATGAGCACTTTAAAATACACAAAATGCCTTTGCTTGTCCTCTCTCATCTATGAGCAAATAAGGCAATTTTAAAAATCACCCTTATTTTACAGACAAGGAAACAGAGGCCCAGAGAGGTTGTGGCTTGTCTAAGAGACAGCTGACTGATGAACAGAGGGGACAGAATGAGTTGGAGTCCATGGACGTAGGTTGGTTAGTGGTCATCCCACAGTCTACAGGCAAAGCAGGCTGGAGTTTCTTTTCCAGGTGGGGATGGGCAGGTGCCTGGGATACTCAAGAAGGGTATATGTGTGCGGTCTGGCTGCTGGGTAAGGGCACCTCAAGCCTGGCCAGGGTGACTGGAGAGGGACTCGCTGACTGTTGTACCGTCCAGGCTGCTTTCGGCTGCAAGTGCAGGAAACCCCACTAACAATGGCTTAAGTCATAGAAACGTTTAATTATTTCACCAATAAAGAATCTGCAGAGGGCAGTTCCAGGTTTGGCTCGGCAATCTCATGATGGCTGCGTGAGAGCAACATGTGTTCTTTCGGTCTACTCTGCCATCTTTAGCGTTGGCATTTTGGCCTTAAGTTTGTCTTCTAGGTCACAAGGTGGCTGCTGATGCTCCAGGTCTCACGTCTTCAAACAGAGCAGGAAAGATGGCAAAGAGGGCATTTCTCCACAGTGTTCTTTTTTTAGTCAGCAACCTCAGAAAATCTTGGCAGACTTCTTACATCTCATTGACCAGAGCTGAGTCACATGCTCATTCCTGGACTCTCACTGGCAAGGAGGAACAGGATGACCAAGGTTGGCATAGACCAAGCATAATTTATCCCCTACGTCTGGGAGAGAGAGTCTGGCTTCACACGGCAAGATGTCTAAACAATGTCCATTTTTTTCTTTTTTCCCCCGGCTGGGCCAAATGACACGTGGGATTTTAGTTCCCCAACCAGAGATCAAACCTGCATCCCATGCACTGGAAGCACGCAGTTTTAACCCCTGGATTACTAGGGAAGTCTCAATGTCCATTTTAATAACACTAACAAAAATGGGGCAGGCAGGTTGGAAGGTGATTTAGGGGAATTCTTTTTGGGTAGGAAACTGCCAGTGTCCCCCTGGATTGTGACGGGGCTGGGTCTAGCATGGCTTGGGGTGGGGTCCAGTTTGGGGCAGGAAAGGAGGCTGCCATGGCAGGTATGTGTCTGGAGGAGGTGGGCCCACCTGTGCCTGATGGCCTGGAAGCTCCCATCTCAGCAGCCAGCAGGATGCCACAGGTGGGAGCAGCTGGGCGCAGGCAGCCTTACCTTGCAGCGGATTCAACAAGGCTATTATTTGTTTGGCTTCCCTGGTGGTTCAGATGGTAAAGAATCCACCTGCAATGTGGGAGACCTGGGTTTGATCCCTGGGTTGGGAAGATCCCCTGGAGAAGGGCACGGCAACCCATTCCGTTATCCTTGTCTGGAGAATTCCATGGACAGGAGGAGCCTAGTGGGCTACAGTCCATGGCGTCACAAAGAGTCGAACGCGACTGAATGACTAGTACACGGCACACGTTTGGCCCCTTTAACGGGGGAGAGAGTAGGTCTAGATTCTTTTTCTTTTTCCCATGTCACTGTTCTGGCGATAGTGTTTTTTAAAAGTATTTATTTATTTGGGTGTGCCAGGTCTTAGTCGTGGCATGCAAGATCTTTAGTTGTGGCGTGTGGGATCTATTTCCCTGGCCAGGGATCAAACCTGGGTCCCTCCATTGGGAGCTCGGAGTCGTAGCCACTGGATCACCAGGGAAGTTCCGGGTCTAATGTTTCCAGCTCTTGCCCTTTCTTTGGGCTTTTGCCTTTGTGGTCACTCTGCCTCCTCACCACCTGTCAGGGGCATGGCCGGGGTGAAGGCTGCCAAGGCAAGAGAGGTGGAAGTGGAGGAGAGCGTGTGGCAGGGATGGCTGCAGCCGAGGACATGGCACGGGGCCGCCCTGGCTGTGGGCCACGCAACCCACCGGCCACCCCCGGCGCCAAGGCGCTCAGGGGCCCCCTGGAGTTGTGCGGGCTCATTCTGTAAGACTGACAAAGACCATACACACGGTTTGAAGTGAGGACACAGAGCTCACAGGGGCTTGCCCTTGGCTTAGATTTGGGAGAGTTGGGGACACCTGTGTAGCCCGCCAGGCGGGCAGGGGGAGTCTGCGTGGAACAAGCCAACGGCCTTCTCCTCCACAAGTCCCCCAAGCCGGCTGCACCCTCAGGCTCTCCTCTTTTCCCCATCTGTCCTTTGGCCCTTCCCTGCCTCTCATCACCCTCCCCCTTGCCTCTGTTCTCTTGCTTTTTTTCCACTGCCTGAGCTACCTTCACACCTGAGGAAAGGCTCTGCTGCTGGAACCCAGCTCCAGGGCCCACGAGTGTGAAAATCGGGATCACTTTGGGAGGCCTGCCTGGCCTTGCCCCGTCTGTCCATGCCCCAGCACCCTTCCCTCCCACCTCCTGCATCAGCCGCTGCGCAGGAGGGGGCCAGCTTCCTTTTAACTTCAGCCGAATCAAAGTCTCAGAGAGGGAGTGGGTATCACTGCGGGTGAGGTGAGGCTCCTTCCTCCTTGAAGCCTCTAGATTTCTCTCTCCATCTCAGGTCAGGGATGTGCCCTCAATTTCTCCGTGACCCACAGATGGGCAGCTTGGTTCTTGGGCAAATGCGGAGGAGGGAAGAGGAGGAGTAAGCAAGGAGGCAAGGAGACATGGAAGAGAATCCATGCAAATCTCCCCCCAGGGCTTGCTGAGGCTCTGGTGCTTGTGATTACAAACCAGTCGTGTCCTTTTTCTATTGGAAGAAGGACACACTGATGGGTTTCCCTGGTGGCTCAGAAGGTAAAGAATCGGCCTGCAATGCGGGGAGACCCGGCTTCGATCCCTGGGTCGGGAAGATCCCCTGGAGAAGGAAATGGCAATCCACTCCAGTATGCTTGCCTGGAGAATTCCATGGACAGAGGAGCCTGGCGGGCTACAATCCATAGCGTTGAAAAGAGTTGGACACGAGTGAGTGATTAACACTTTGACTTTTTCAATGTCATTTTTCTATAGGAAGAATGACACAGGGTTGCCACGTGGCTCCTGGGCCCTTCTCTGGCCTGCAAGCCGCCTTGGGAAATTGCTCGTGTGACCTCTGTCTGCCACCCACACCCGTGACCGAGTGCTCCTTGGGCACCCACACACTTGATCAAATGCCAACATTGCAGGGCAGTCAGGTTTTCAAGCTGGGATATTAGCTTTTTGCGTTTGCTTGTCTGGATTTCTTACCATCTACTTTTGGACTGCTGATGGACAAAGGCAGATGTTTGGGCGATCTTGCAAAGAAGGCGCCTGGAGACAATAAAGCAGAACAGTAGTTAAAGGAGCAATAAAACTGAATTTTAGGTTCTGAGTCACCTCTCTTGAATCTGTGCATTTTGAAATGTTCTGCTGGAGACCTCTTTTTTTCCCCCTAAACCTAACAACAACAATCAATCATAGCAGTTTACCGTCACGGAGTGATTTTTATGTGCCAGTCACAAAGCTCACGTCATTCAACATAGAGACTATTATCACCATTTTACAAATTGTAAAACTGAGGCCCAGGAAGGGGAAATGACTTGCCCCAAATTACAAAGTGAATAAGGCTTAGAGCCGGTATTTGAATGCAGCAGCAGCAGCAGCAAGGCAACTCCAAACGCAGGTGCATTGTCGCGTCCCAGCAAGCTTACTGCCGCTCAGTTCAGGAATTCTGATTCGGAGAAGGCCGGTGATGTGCAAGGTTGGCTGCCAGGGCTGGGCTTGAAGGGGAAGAGCCAGAGGTCTTTTAAAAGTTGCCCTCAGCCCCCATGCTGGGTGTTCTTGATCCAGGGGGCCCGCTGCCTGGTGGATGGAGCAAGGAGGGCCCCTGAAGCTTCCCCCACGCTCACAGCTCTCCCACTGCCTTCCCTCCTTCATCCTGCCCCTGTCTGGGCCCAGCCCTGAGCAGAGGTGACTGGTGGTTATTCCAACTTCCTGGACAGTCCAGGAGTGACAGAAACCCAGCATCATCTGCTCACATTCACTCTCCTGCAAGTGCTCTGCTGGAGCCCACCTCCCCCGCTCAGGACACTTACTACCCTTGGGAAGGTCTGGAGGGAGGTTCTCCACAAAAAGAATCTTTTTTTTTTTTTTTTAAAGAAATTTTTATGTATTTATCTGTTTATCGAGGCCGCGCCGAGTGGCACGTGGGGCTTAGTTCCTCCACCAGGGACTGAAGCTGTACCCCCTGCAGTGGAAATGGGCCGCTGCACCTCCAGGGAAGGCCTGGAGAGAGCCTCTTAAAAAGGCAAAGGCCAAGGCAAGGCAGGATGGCTGGGGCTGGGGACAGCCTCCCCAGGTCGGTGGCCTGCTCTTTCTTCCTTGTGACGGCTTATAACCCACATCTGGGCCAGGGTTGCTGGTGTCATCCTGTGGCCCCCTTCCAGGAACAGTGGGTGGAGTTACTCTGATGTTTTTCTGAATTCAAAGA
>NW_011494873.1:2111704-2127717 GCF_000754665.1 Bison bison bison
CTCTCCAATCCCTCAGAACTCAGGGATGGCCTTGTCTTGGCCCTGGAGTGGCCAGGCTGTGTTTTCCCGGCCTTTGGCGAGTGGTAGGATTCCTTGGGTCACTTCTCCGCCTCTCATCTTTGCTTCCCTTTCCTGTCTCCACTCACTCGACCCAGAAGTCCCAACCCCACTCCTGCCATGATGTGCCAGAGGTGCATTCTTGGAGGCTCTGCATTTTGCTCTCCCTGCAGGGGCCCTGTAGTTTTGATAGTTTGCGATGTCTCAGGTAGAACTCCCTGCTCTAGCCCTGGCATCCTGGCTGGCACCTGGCATGGCCAATCCCCGTCTCCCAGCCCACAGCTGCAAGATGAAGCATGCCAAAGGGAACAGAGGGGTAGTTGTAATAAGGCCTGGCAGCCCAGGCCCCTCCTCTCTCGGGAGGTCCCTCCTCTCTCGGGAGGCCCCCTCCTCTCCCAGCTCTTCCCAGGACTCTGAGTAGTGCCAAAGAGTGAGCCTCCAGCAATCTTAAGGTAGAAACAGGAAAGGGGAAACTCAAGTGAGAAACAAATAGAAAAAGGAATGTGTTCTGTGCTAAGTCACCTCAGTCATGGCTGACTCTTTGTGACCCCAAGGACTGTAGCCCGCCAGGCTCCTCTGTCCATAGGATTCTCCAGGCAAGAATACTGGAGTGGGTTGCCATGCCCTCCTCCAGGGGATCTTCCCAACCTAGGGATCAAATGTGCATCTCTTATGTCTCCTGCATTGGCAGGCGGGTTCTTTACCACTAGCACCACCTGGGAAACCCAGAAAAAAAGAAGAGCAGCCACTGTTGAATGTGCTGTGCTAGGTAATTCACATAAGTTCTCTTAGTTGGATTCCACATCGGCAGGAGATACTGTTATTCTACAGAAGAGGAGACAAAGGTTCACAGTGGGACACTGGCTTGCCCAAGGCCCCACGGCCCAGTAATAGCAAAACTGGTAACATCTCTATCCCAATGAGTCCTTTTTTATTTTTTTTAATCTCCAGACCAGGCTTTTCTCATAAAATTCCAGACCCTTGTATGAAACTCTGTACATGGCTGCAGTCTGACCAATCAATGGATCCTTCTCCCTGCACAGTGACTGTGACACAAAAGGGGTCAATGAGGGCCCTTGGGAAGGAGAAGCTCTTTTTCCTCTGCAATTGCCAGCAGGAAGGAGGTTGTAAGCCTTCAGCCTCCAGGGGATGCCACATAGCATCTTAGAATGAAGCTGGTGCGGAGGGAAGCAGGGCTGAGAAGAGGGGGCTGAGTCTTCATGTCACTGTCTGAGCCTGGATCCAACTATGCCTGAAGCTGGAACCCCTGGTTTTTTTAGTCCAATGAGGTAATAAACTTCCGATGTTGGCTTAAGCCAGTTTAAATTGTGTGGCTGCCACTGGCAACCAAAATCCTCTAATACAATTGCCAGGACTTGGCCTAATTTCCATTTAAGTGACTTTGTTAGATGTGTCCTTTGGAAGTACCATTACAACTGCCTTAGAGTCAGTCTTGCCCCTCAAGTGGGCTCTGCCCTTTATACTTAGCTATATGCTCCCTAGCCTAGTACACAGAGGTGTTTTATTCAGATTAAATTTTTTTCTACTGTTTTCAAAAATAATAATAATGTTGAGTTCTAGACTAACAGCCAGGAGCCACCTTCTCTCTTGCCTGTTCTGATCTAGTCATGTATTTAGTTCTCTTCAACCCTCTCCCAAACTTTGTAGCCCCTCCATCTCTCTGGTTCCTGTTGCCTTTGGTGATGAGTGGTAGGTTGTGAGTTCTCAGAAGTCTCTTTTACGTTGGTGCTCCCAGGAATAATGTAGGAGCACAGGTTCTAGGGACTGGGACACTTTCGCCTGCCCAGCTTCTGGCCCTCTGCCAGTCTTCCATCTCCTGGGAGAGATGCTTGGGGCCTTAAGCCATCAGCTGGTGGTTCAGCCTTCCAGATTTCTGCTTCACCCAGTGAAAAGTGTACACCGATAAGTGAAGAGGCAAGCTCAGCTGGACTGCAGTCCTCTGCACCTCGGGTGGATTTGGCAGTCTAGAAAGTTCTCTATAAAAAAGCGTTGGCTTGGTTTTGGGCGACTGTTGGAACCTGGGTGAAGTTCTCACTTTATCAGACACCGCTCGTTTCCCGGAAACGATCCCCTCTCCCTCCATTTTAGCAACAGGAAAACTGAGGCAAAACCCCCAAGACTGACCACCTCGAAACCATAATTGAGCATCTGACCTTTGGACCTGGAATCCCACACTGAGCAGTTCTGCACCACGTAATTCCTCCTGCTGCTTTATTTGGTTCCTTCCCTTCCGAGCCAGGGGGAAACACAGCTGCTGAAGCTTTGGGGGAGGATGTCATGCTTATTAGGACCACGGCTCCCCAGGCAAACGGTTCAGCGGGTGAACTCCTGACCCTTGGGCTGCTGCAGGAAGTGTGACGTAGCGACTCCGGCTGGATTCTCAAGTCTGCGGAGAGAGGCAACAAGCCGGACTGAATTCTTCCGTCCAGGAGGTTAAAAGTCTGTAAGGGAATGACAGCGCTAAAAGTGCTGACGCGCTGCGCTCAGCTCCCCGAGGAGTCGCCCTGCTGGAATGCCCTGTGAGCATCCGCGCCTGCTGCTGGGAGGGTCCCGGCAGGATTTGGTGGGGCCCTCAGAGGCTGCAGGTGTGGGCGCTGGGCCTCCAGGCCGCCCCTGGATGCCTGCAGCCTCCCTGTACTGCCGGGAGCTTTCACAGCTGGGAGTCTTGGCCAGAGCAGGTGGTGAGCTGCAAAGATGGGGTGAGGGGATACACCTGTCCCTTCTCTGGGGGCTGCAAGTTCTCTTCCGAAACCCAGCTTTTGTTTGGGGACTCTCCTTTGGGAAGACAGGGAGTACCTTGGAGGGAGGGGGATCATCCGACAGAACGGTGGGCCCCAGACGCAGGAATCGTGGTTGTGAAGTATGCCCAGCCTCCTTTCACCTTTCTGCCAAGTGTGTATTAAGCTCTTTAGATTTTTTGCTGCCCAGAGAATATTCCCCTTTCTTTTTGGTAACAGGATCTTGATTTTCCTGTGAGGAAATCTCAGCCCACATGATTAAGGTGGGGCTGGCCTCAGTTTCCTGGTTCCCTCGTTGGGTGTGCAGCTCAGTCGGGTCAGTCACAGCACCATACCCTACTTCAGCCTGGCCAATCAGAGCACCATACCCTACTTCAGGCTGGCCAATCAGAGCACCATACCCTACTTCAGGCTGGCCAATCAGAGCACCATGCCCTACTTCAGCCTGGCCAATCAGATCAGCATATTCTGCTGACTATAGGGGTGAGTCTGCGTCCCAGGCTAGACATACAGGGCATGTATTAGTCAGGATAGACCAAGTTAAGCTGCAAAAACAAATAAACCCTCAGAATCTCTTTACAACAAAAGTTTTTGTTTGTTTGTTTTGTTTTGAGTACCTCTAAACTACTGAAAAGAGAAGCTTTCTCTTCCTCCTGAAGTTGCTAAGCTGTAGGATCCATGTCTAGGGAGCCACCCTAGAGGGAGCCAGCCTTGGAATGACACTATCATAGAGGAAACCAGAACAGAGAACGGTGGATTCCTGATAATATTATCTGAGCACCTCGATCCAGCCATGCCTACATTTCATTACATGAGTCAATGCAGTTTCCCTGTATTTTTTCTCCTTGACTCCTTCACTCCCCCTTCCTACTTTTTCTTGTCTTTTGGGGCTTAAGCTACTTTGAATTAGATTGCTGTTGCTTGCAATCAAAATAATTCTAATATATTCTCTATTTCTCTTAGTAGCTGGTTCAAAATTCACCTTCTCTAAGAAGCCCTCCCAGATTAATGGCCCCTCTCTCTGATTTACTTATTTTTTCAATGCTTCCTCAGGATTTATGACTTTTGTGTTCATAGCATCATTTTGTCCTTATATTGTCATTTTCTCATGAAGTTCTTTTTTAATCTCCTTAAATAGATTATTTTCAAGTGTAGTCAAAGACAAAGATATTTACTAAGCTCTTCTGAGTACCCTGCATTGTGCTGGGATCGAGTAAGAGTCAGTCATTTTAAAATAACAATGTATACTCAGTTGCTCAGTCATGCCCAACTCTTTGCAACCCGGTGGACTGTATTCCACCAGGCTCCTCTGTCCAAGGGATTTTTCAGGCAAGAATACTGGAGTAGGTTGCCATTTCCTACTCCAGGGGATCATCCCTATCCAGGGATCAAACCTGCATCTCCTCATTGGCAGGTGGATTCTTTACTGCTGAGCCAATAGGGATAGAAGATTAGAATTGAGTCAGAGACAAAATGCATGCATTGGGAAGGTCCATTCAAACTGGAGGTGTCCAAGAAGAGGTCATGGATAAGCAAGACGTTGTTCTGAGTGTTGTCACAGAGTCCTGGGGCTGCTTTGAAGGCCACCTGTTTGGCTGTGATGATTTGGAGGAGAAGGTCCTTCTGAGCAGGTGGACAGGAGGGAGGTGGCCAGGCACGTGCTGCTTCCTGAATTGCCTCTGGGGCTTCCCTGTCCTCTCATCCCCAAACATTCGAAGTTGCCTCGATTGCAGACTCTGGCATCAGCTCCGTGACTGATTAGGGAGAGTGAAAATTTCCTCTAAGTTCTCTCTGGCTGAATCAGCATTATGTCACCTCACTCTGACCTACAGTCCAGCAAGCCTATCTCTTGTCATATTTCCTGATGACCAAGCCTCAAGGCTCTACTTGGATCCTTCATTTGACAGTAGATTTCTTCTTGTGGCCTGAGTCTTTGCAAGACTGAGCCCTGTCCCTGAGCCCTGGGCTGGGTCCCTCCTGCTGGCCTCTGCACTCTCTGCCCCGCCCTTCCTGACTACCTGCCACTTTCCTGTTGGGCCATCTGGGCTCTGCGCTTTGACTGGTCCCCATGAGCCTGTTGTGTCCAGACAGACCTGGTTGGATGGGTGCTGGGGGCAGTAAGCTCCTGCCCTCTGCCAAATCACCTTCGTCCCCCTGAGAGCCAGAGCTGGGGTGCAGGAAGAGGAAATGGGTGCCCAAGGTCACTTGGAGGGTCTGCAGTTTTATCCAGAAACACTGGTTAAACATTTTGGGATTCTTGGAAGGGATACAGTAGAGAACTCACATTAGATCAGCCCAGACGGACCTTCCCTTCTGGTTTTGGAGAAATTGGAAGGGAAAGGCTTGGAATTCTATATGCTCAGGCTCGTGGCCTGGGCTTGACAAAAGCCCTTTCAGGATGGAAATAGCTCACGGCTCCCAGCTCTGCCACCCATCTCCAGGACCAGCAGTGCTTTTCCTTTGTCTGCAAACTGCTGCGCTGGTGTTTGCAGAAGAGGTTCCTGCCTGCTGACTGTGTACTCTTTCAGCCCTGCAGAAGGCAACTTCCTAGGAAACAGGGCCTCTCATCCCACCGGGCCTCCCTGTTGTTTATCTTGTCTTCAGATGAGTCATGGCATCTTGTGACTTATTGACAGGCCTGATGTGACTCTGCAGAGAATCCAAAAGCTTCGGGTGGCCGCCCAGACCCCTTGGAGGAGTGCCTGTGTCATGGAGGAGAGAAACCAGGACTCTGTCTTGGGGATTCCTGAGGTCAAGTCCTGGCCTCTCCAGATATGACCTGCAGGAAGTTACTCAACCTCTGGGAGTCTGTTTATCTGTAAAGGAGGAATAACAGTTTCTACCTTTCTGGGGTCTTGTGCGATTTTTATCTTTTAAAAGCTGTTCTAAATGTGGAAGGCTAGGAAAGGTTTCTGGAGAAGGCAATGGCACCCCACTCCAGTACTCTTGCCTGGAAAATCCCATGGACGGAGGCGCCTGGAAGGCTGCAGTCCATGGGGTCACTGAGGGTCGGACACGACTGAGCGACTTGGCTTTCACTTTTTACTTTCATGCATTGGAGAAGGAAATGGTAACCCACTCCAGTGTTCTTGCCTGGAGAATCCCAGGGATGACGGAGCCTTGTGGGCTGCCGTCTATGGGGTCGCACAGAGTCAGACACGACTGAAGTGACTTAGCAGCAGCAGCAGGAAAGGTTTCAGAGCTTGGGGCTATCTGAAAGGTTGTTGTTGTGGAGTTACTTGGCCCTCACATGGATTCTTGCCCTGGCGTGCACCATCCAATACCTTAATTCCATATATCACCTCCTTAGTTTTCCCTCTGAGCCCCCTCTGGCTCCCTTGCTGTGGTGGGAAGACTGAGGTGGTGGTTACGAGTCATTAGGTATTTTCTGCTGCCTACTTGGAACAGATGTCGCCTGCGTTACAGTAATGCAGCAGAACTACTCTTCACTGTGCTGTTGACTGCTCATGCTACTTCTTTTTGTTCAAATTTTTATTTTTAAATCAAAGTGATACCTATATATAGTTAAAAAATTTAAACATGAGTCCTAATAACAGAGACTACCCTCTTCCATTGTTGGCGCATGGCTGTTCAGATTAGAGAAGATTTTTTTCCAGCCTCCCTTGCAGCTAGGAGTGACCATGGGACTCAGTTCTGACCAGTGAGATTTAAACCAAGGTAAGGAGCAATGGCTGTGCTTCGCTGGAACAGCCGTGAAGAGATACCCCACGCCCAAGGTAAGAGAAACCCAAGTAAGACAGTAGGTGTTGCAAGAGGGCATCAGAGGGCAGACACACTGAAACCATACTCACAGAAAAGTAGTCAATCTAATCACACTAGGACCACAGCCTTGTCTAACTCAATGACACTAAGCCATGCCAATGGGGCAACCCAAGATGGGTGGGTCATGGTGGAAAGGTCTGACAGAATGTGGTCCACTGGAGAAGGGAATGGCAAACCACTTCAGTATTCTTGCCTTGAGAACCCCATGAACAGTATGAAAAGGCAAAATGATAGGATACTGAAAGAGAAAGTCCCTAGGTCAGTAGGTGCCCAATATGCTACTGGAGATCAGTGGACAAATAACTCCAGAAAGAATGAAGGGATGGAGCCAAAGCAAAAAGAATACCCAGCTGTGGATGTGACTGGTGACAGAAGCAAGGTCCGATGCTGTAAAGATGAGATGGCTGGATGGCATCACTGACTCGATGGACGTGAGTCTCAGTGAACTCCGGGAGTCGGTGATGGACAGGGAGGCCTGGCGTGCTGTGATTCATGGGGTCTCAAAGAATCGGACACGACTGTGCGACTGATCTGATCTGATCTGATCTGTCGTGGGGTTGCTTTGGGGAAATACAGGTACCCTTTTTCGTCTTTATCTCTTTTTCCATCCCACTGGTTGAAATGTGGATTTGATGGCTGGAGCTGGAGCAGCCATATTGAAGCATAAGGTGGTCTTGAAACTGGAGCCAGTGTTTGGTATAGCAGTGAGAAAAAGGAGCCTGAATCTTTGAGACCTTTGTGGAATAGTCCTGGGTTGTCTATCTCCAGACTTCTACATTTCCGTTTTAATTAAGGGGTTTTGTTTCAGGTTCCTGTTTCTTTTTGCCAAACCTAATTCCAGCAGATTCAAATGATCTGGCCCACACCTCCCCAACACTGAATGCTACTCCCCAGAGACAACCACTTGCTGCTCTTCTGCTATTTCTTCTTGTATTTACATTCAGAAGCCTCACTGCTGAACACACTCACTGGTATTTCTTGTTTATTTGTATATTTGATTTTACACATGATCTGTTGACTTCCTACTATAAAATATTAGGATTTGTCTCTCTTTACTCACCCCCAGCCCTCTGCAATACATAAACGCTGCCCTTTTGCTCATCCTGCCAATAGAGATTTCTGGTTGAATCCGCATATAGTGTATTTATCTATTAGAACTGTGTTCACAGTTCACAGCCAAACGAGGTCCATATTACAGGGAGTGTCCTATGGTTATATTTGCTTTTTAAATATATTTTTATTTTTCATGAAATTAATAATTTTTAAATTTATTTCATTTTCTTTTTTTCCCCCCGTACTTTTCTGGGGAATAAATTAACACATAATAAAGTGTATTTTAAGTTCCCCGATTAATGACTTTTAAATACAATATGCCTGTGACACCAGGACATACCTGTCATCCTAGAAGTTTCCCTTTTGTCCTTGTCAGTCTTGATCCCCTACAAATAATACTATTTTGAATTCTCACCCCATGGATTAGTATTTCCTGGGTATGAACTTTTGTAAGTAAACTTTTCTGTCTTTTCTGTGTTCTTTTCTGTCTCCTTCCTCGCTTCGTGTTTTGAAGATTCGCCCACACGGTTGTGTGCGTCACTCATTCCTTTCGATTGCCAACTCGTATTCCTTGGATGGAAGAATCATGCTTGGTTTTTCCGTCTCCAATTGGATGGACATTAGGGCTGGTTCCAGTTTTTGGCTATTATGCATAAAGTTACTCAACATTCTTGTACTAGTATTATTGTGGCTCTGTTTGTGTTCATTCCTCTGGATGTGTTCCTAGGAGTGGGGTTTCTGGGACACAGGATGGGCATATGTTTAACTTTCTAAGAAACTGCCAAAGAGTTTCCCGAAGTGTTTGGACCACTGGTGCCCCACTAGCAACGTGTGAGAGAGCCAGTTGCTTCATTGCCTCTCCAGTGCTTGGGACTGTGTTATTTGTTTGATCTATTCTGCTGGGTAGAGAGCGATGATCATAGGCGTTTTAATTTGTATCTTCCTATTGACTGATGGTGTTGAGGCCTTTTTCATGTGCTTATGGGCTATTTGGAGATCTTCTTTGTGAAATGCCCATTCAAGTCTTTCCCTTATTTTGGTTTGCTTAGTCTCCTGTAAGTAATTTAACCATTGCTAACTTACCCCTCAGGACCTCTGGCCAGACCATGAAGTGATCCTCTGCAGTCCCCATGGTCCTCTGCTCCCAGGGGGGCTGGCTGCTCAACTGTCAGCCTGGACTTTTTTTTTTTTTTTTGGCATGCCATGTGGCATGTGGGATCTTAATTCCCAGATCAGGGAATTGAACCCCCACCCCCTGGAGTGGCAGCATGGTGTTTTAACCACTGGGCTACCAGAGAAGTCCTTGGACTCTTCTTACCATCATCCTGGGAAGCCCCTTCCCTCTCTCCTGGGCTAGGTCTCTGCTTCCTGGATCTGATTATGTCTTTGTTCTAATTTTACTCCCTCATTTTGGCAGCATGCAGCCTTCAGGAGCTTCCTGTGAAAGGATATTTCAGAAGGAAAATTTTTGAGACCTGGCATGTTTGAAAAATATCTGGATTGTACTCCACTTAATTGATAATCTGACTAGGGATAGAGTTACTTTCCTGCAGGATGCCAAAGCATGGCTCCTTTGTCTTCTGGCTTCCAAAGTGGCTGGTGAGGAGTCTGAGGCCTTACGGATTCTTTTTTTAAAAACCTTTTTATTCTGTACTGGAGTATAGGCGATTAACAATGTTGTGATAATTTCAGCTGAACAGCAAAGGGGCTCAGCCACGCATATACATGTATCCATTCTCCTCCAAACTCGCTTGCATCCAGGTTGGCACATAACATTGAGCAGGGTTCCCTGTGCTATACAGCAGGTCAGTGTTGGTTATCCATTTTAAATATAGCAGTGTGTACATGTTGATCTTGATTCCTTGTAAGTCTTTTCCACTCTTTGGAAGCATTTGGGCTTTCCCCCTTTACCCTTAGGAATTTTGAACTTTCACAAAGATGCATATTGCTGGGGAGTTTTTCATTCACTGTCTTGGGTCCTCATTAGGCCTCTTCAGTCTGAAAGCTCTTGTGCTTCAATTCTGTACTATTTTTAGATAATTTTCTCCCTACCATTTTCTTCCCTTATTCTGGAAGTCCTTCTGATTGGATAAATCTCCTAGATTGATCTTTCTCTTCCATAATTAGTCTCTTTCTGAAGGATTTTCTTAAATTTACCTCCCAGTTGTTTTATTGATTCTTTTTCATTTTTCTCTGTTATATTTTAATTACCCAGAGCTCTTTTTAGATGTTCTAGATGTTCCTCTTTGCATCCCCTGAGGAAATGGAGTGGCCAGGAATGGCTGAGATGCATCCATGAGTTGGCAGGCGGCCTGCAGAAGTCAGTCTGGTCAAGTACGAGGGAAGCAGGCAGGGAGTAAGACAGTAGGGAGTGATGAGGACTGTGGTGAGCTGGAATGTGGGCCAGGATTGATGGCTATTATTTTTTAAATTTATTTGGACACGTCGGGTCTTTTTGGTTGTGGTGAGCGGGGTCTGCATTGCAGTGCTTGGGCTTAGTTGGCCTTGGCATGTGAGATTTTAGGTCCCTGCTCAGGGGTCAAACCCGTGTCCCCTACACCGGAAGGTGGAGTTTTAACTACGGGACCACCAGGGAAGCCTCAGAACTGATGGATGTTATTAATTTTGAAGGGAAGCTGGAAATTTGGATTTTGGTGGCTTCTCTGTGCTGGCAACTAATTTAACTTAAAAAAAAAAAAATCAGTGTGTGAGTCAAACAAAACCTCAGACTATATGTGACCTGTGAGCCATCGTTTTGCGAACTTCTAGTAGGGGCCTTCTAGTTTGCTAATCACTGTTACCTTAATTCTTGTACTTGTTTTGGTTATCAAAGGGCTTACCAAAGGGCTGGTAGAACCTGTTTCAAGAATTGAATGCTCTGTTAAAGGATTTATTTTTGTTGTTTGGGTTTTTAATTAATTATTTTCTTGCAGTATAGTTGATTTACAATGTTGTGTTAATTTCATGTGTAAAGTGATTCATATATACACACATAAAGAATCTGAAAACGAACATATATATATATTTCAGATTTTCAGATTCTTTCCCATATAGGTTATTACAAAATATTGAGTGCCATACAGTGCTATATCCCATGCTATACTATAGGTCTTTGTTTACCTACTTTATATATATCCCCAAATTCCTAATTTATGCCCCTCTCAGCTTTCCCCTTTGGTAACCAAAAGTTTGTCTTCTGTCTGTGAGTCTGTTTCGTAAATAGGTTCATTTGTATCTTTTTTAGATTTCACGTATGAGAGACGTGTTTGCCTTTCTCTGTCGGACTTACTTCACCTAGTACCAAGCAAGTTTAAAAAAAGCGGTAGGGGTTCAGTTCTCTCCGACTCTGCAACCCCATGGGTTGTAGCCTGCTAGGTGCCTCTGTCCATGGAATTCTCCAGGCAAGAATACTGGAGCGGGTAGCCATTCCCTTCTCCTGGGGAATATTCCCTACGCAGGGATCAAACCCAGGTCTCCTGCATTGCAGGCAGATTCTTTACCATCTGAGCAGCAGGGAAGCCCAAGTTTAAAAAAGGCGTTGGCTGAAGTTTAAGACGGCATTGGCTGTTAGGTAGCTGTAGAAGGGTGCTGCTCAGACCTCCCCGCTGTGAGGAGGGTAACCAGTTCAGCTTCCACCTGCCACTCCTTCCAGCCCATCGCTGTGTGCATGCCGAGCCACCCTCTTCCCAGGCTGCTCCTGGCAATGACTGAGCTCATGGTGGGGGTTGGGGCAGAGCCTGCCACTCCTGCCCACACAGAGTGGCATCCCTGGGCTCTGCACCCTCTTGGCTGAGACTTTCTCAGAGCTGCCTGCAGTCCTGCTCAGCGCTCCTTCCTTCCCTCGCTCCCTTCCCTGGTGTCAGCCCTGCACTTTGGTCTGAGGCGCCACCTGCCTGCTTCTTCCTCTCACCTGGCTTTCACGCTGTTTCTCTTAACAGATCTCTCACAGTTTTAATTCTGTCTCTGCTTTCCCTCACCAAACCAGTTTCCGAGGTCCCAGGCCCTGGAAAGACGGGTGTGGAGGTGCTTCCCACGCTGCTTGTGGTTGTCTGTGTAGTGGGTCCCAGGCTGGTAAAGGAACCTCAGGGCGGCCACAGCTAGGGGAGCGACCTCAGAGGGCAGCCAGTCAGACCCACGCTTTCAGTTTCTGGGTGCCTGAAGACCCCCTGCCAGGTGCTGGCAGCCGTTTGAGTGGTCCAGAGGGACAGTCTCGGAGGTGCTGGGATAACCCAGCATGCAGAGGGCCAGGAACTCTCTTCTGGTTTCCTGTTTTCTGCTAGAATGTAGGGCTGCTGTCAGGGGAGGCTTCCCACCCTAGCCTTGCTTCTGCACAGTGGGACAGCTGGCTTTGGTCTGTCGACTCCCGCCCCGGTCCTCCCCGCACGTGTCATTGTGCTCCCCAGCAGGCTGGCCTCCCTGCTTTGCATCCTCCCAGGACACATGATGATTCCCCAGTGACAGGAGCCTTTGGGTAAATGCCGAGCAACTTGGAAAGGTTGACGGGCCTGATAGGCTTGTGCGAGGGGTTCACAGTTCTTCGGCCACGCTGAGCTCTTCTTCCTAATTTTTCCTCTTCTAGAAATGTGAGTTCCATGCTGAGGGGAGGTGTACTCCAGCATGAACCCAGCACTGGGTGAGCTGGGGGGCGTAGATACAGAGTTGTCAGTCAGCGGCTTCTCTCTCTCTTTTTTTTAATGACCACCCTGCTCCCCCCTTTGTTTTAACCGCACCACGTGGCCTGTGGGATCTTATTTCCCCAAACTAGGGATGGAATCAGTCCCCTAACCACGGGACGACCATGGAAGTACCAGCAGCTTCTCTTTATTCTCATATCTCTTCGCAGTCTCCATTTGACACTTCTGCAATCAAGGTCATCTGCCCTTGGCTGTTGCGGGTAGGGGGTTAGTGTTGAGAGTTGCATCAGCTTCCAGGGAGGGAGCCTGCTTCCACGCCTCCTCCACCCCCCAGGATTTGGTGTATGGAATGAAGCCAGGGAGGAGTTTGAAGGGCATCCTAGCCCCTCCTCCCAGCCTTGCCCTGCTGGCTGAGTGTGAGCCTGAATGTGAAATGAATTTCTATCTAACTCCTCTGTGCAAAAACCACCCCCATCTTCAGAGTCAAAACTGTGGAGGAGCTTCTGCACTGCTGGGTCAACCCCAGCATTTCTCCTGCAGAGGTGGGTACCAGCCCCTGGGGACCCCAGACCTGGAGGGCTCCAAGGGCGTCGGGCCTGGCAAGCCTGGAAGATGCTCTTCATTTTCGAGGTGTTATTCTTGGTCTGGAAGCCCTCGTGAGCTTGTTAGCGTTTTGCAGATTGGCCCCGCTTTGTCTGAGAAGGCATCTGGACCCTGTCCTGGGGCTCCATCTCATTCCTTTGTGCCTCTCATCGTTTCCCTTTTTAAAAATACATTTCTCTTTATTTCAGCTGAGTCATTTTCCTCCCCCTCCTTCTCTTCTTGACAGTCCCAGGAGCCGGAAGGAGTCCTGTCCCAAATCCTTGGCTCCTTCAGGCCAGATCTTTTCCAAATGTCAAACTCTCAGGAACCTTGGCACCCAGTGGAGTGGACTCTGGCCCCGAATCTCTTTCCTCCCTCATCTCTGTCAGTCTCTGCTTTCCTTTCTCATTAAGGAATTTATGAACCGGCTCTTTTGTGGGTCCCTTGCCTTGAGGTTTGCAGAGGGAGAGCCTGACAGGAAGGCCCTCTGCTCCCCAGCCTGTAGGTGGCTCCCCAGCCCAGTCTGCCACTGGGGAGCGGCTCAGGGGCTGCTCTCACCCCTCTGGTTAGGCTCTGCCCCCTCATGCCCGGTTCTAGCCCACCTCCAGCCTCATGCCCCCTCCTAGCCCACCGTGAGGGGCTGACCCTCTATCCTGGCTATAGAAGACCTCAGACCAGGACAATGGAAAGGATGGGATGGCTCATCCTCTCTGTGCTCTTGACTTTAGACACAAGCCTTTCAAAATGGCCAGGAGAAGTAATCCCCACTGTTGACATGGCATCCATGCTCTTCAAAGCATCCCCTGTGTATTGTCTCTTTCGTATAGCTTCAGTCATTTTCTCCTTACTACCCCTTGTGAGAGAAGTGGAGTGGCTGTCAGTTTCCTTATTTTGTAGCTGAGAAAGTGTACTGGATTTTCTAGGATTTCGGGGCTAGTCCTGACTTTTTCCAGTCGTTATTTAAAAAGAATAAAAAGATTTACCAGGTGCAAGACAAATGAGTGGTTGGATTAATATTCTGTCTCCTGACTCCAAAATTATTAGACTTCTCTGTGTTCTGACACTCACCCACGGACCCACTGACATGTTGGTGCTCCTTAGAGGACACAAGGGTACATTTCCTTTAGGAGTTAAAGTGCATAGAAACTTATCTGATTTGACAATTTGGCATCCTTTTGGACAAGACGTTTCACTCATTCATTCATTCTAGCTGTGTGATGGCAGGGTCACTGGAGGGACATGAAATTGTGTGCAGAAGTGACAGTCTCTGCCCTTGTGACATTCATTTCCAAGGATGAAGTCCAAACCCTAGTTTATATCTGCAGAGTGTGCTGTAAAATTCTCCATCCTCTCTTGGGGAAGCCAGTCACCATGAAAGAAGGGAGACTGACCACCCTGAAATGGCCACACTTTGCAAGGCCTCAGGGGTGAGAGGTCACGTGGAGAAAGAGCAAGAAGGGGGAGGGGGAAGGGACTGGGAGCTCTGAGTAGTCACCTTGACTACTTGAAGGGCACATCCATCCATCTGGGAAGGCAGCTAACGCCATCTGGGGAAGAGACCAACCACCCAGCAGAGCCCTTTCTAAGTTTCTGACCCACAAAATTGTGAGCAAAATAAAATCGTTGTTCCAATGTACTAAGTTTTGGGGTTGTTTGTTAACACAGCAACAAACGATCAGGACAAGATTCCAGGGCCTAGTTGTCTTCCCTGCGCGAAGCCCTCTCCGGTGCCCCTCCTCCTCTGCTGAGTGCTCTTCATGGCTTGTGAGGGCGAGCAAGCCGGCAGTCCCCAGCCTTGTGAGTGTGCCACTGCTTTTTACATGGGCACTCCTTTGCTTTAAGAGCCACAAAAATCTTTGGAAGCTCTCCAGTGGAACATGGAACTAGCCAGTTCTCCTCTGTACCTTGTGAACAGTTGACTTGCATCAGAATTCCTGGAGGGGCTTCTCTTGCCTCTCCCAAGCTTTAGCTCACCCAGCTGATGTTAAATGGTGCAGTGGGCACATGCCCAGGTCCTGTGGGACAGCAGGGTTCATCCTGCTGAGTGAAACAGGGCCCATTTCATGCATCAGCTTAGGTTGGCTTTGTGGCTTTCCCCCCATTTCTCTTTAGGGAGTGACTTTTGAATTGTATGTTCTTTCTGGGGAGTGATAAAAACTGAACTTCTTATGCTAGCAGCCTCATATGACTCCTAGCCCTAGGCTTGTATTGATCTTTTCTCTGACCCCACAGAACAATTTGACATGAAACTTGTTCTCTGGCCAAGACTTGTTCCCTCTTCAGTAGGAGGCTTTCTTTTTTGTCGACTTTAGAATAAATTCAGATTTCTGTCTCCAGATTGTGGGACCAACAGCTCCAGCTTCCTTTGAAAACTTTGCTTAAATCCAGCATATTTGGAAGATCTTCTAGCCCTCCCACAGCCTCATCATTCCTGAACCAGTGGACTGGAGCAGTTCTGAGCGTTGGGGGGAGGGAGGTAGCTGCATTTCTGAACACTAGGTGTATTTAACCCACATTTTCACATCAGGGGTAATCGACAGATAGAAGACAATGATGACTGAGCCCTGCCACCCCCTGGAGCTTGCTAGCCTTGTGATGGCTCTAGGCAAATTAAGATGCCTTTGGGCTTCAATTTTTTCATTTGTAAAATGAAGCTCAGAAATGGTATCTGTAAAGCACCAAGCAGCACAGGGGGCACGTAACAGAGTCACAGGAAACTGCAGCTATCGTGATGAGGGGGATGGCGGTGGTGAAGATTTCAGCGAAGCCTGACGTCTCAAGACAGGGCTGGCGACTGGGTGGGTTTAGTGGAGAAAACTCAGTCTGCATGGTCACTCCAGCCAGCCACTCCCCAAAGGCTTTCCTTAGGAACACTTAAGAAGCATCTCAAAAAAAATTACTCATATGCACTGAAAAGGATCAGACTCTGTGATTTTCCTCCTCTCCCTTAATCTGAACTAAAATCTGTCTTTGCAGAGAGGAAAGGTGAGAGCATCAATTTTCCTTTCCATTCTAAAGCAGAATTCCTTGGAGGCCTGGTGCTATAAATATAAGAGTATAATTATTCTTTCTTTAAGCCCTGTGTAAAATAGAATCATACTGATTGGTTTAAATTAAAAATAAATCGTATGTGAAGAATCTGGGC
>NW_011494873.1:2127817-2132591 GCF_000754665.1 Bison bison bison
CCCCCCCCCCCCCACCCCTGCCCCTAGTCACAGGGTTTGGGAGAAGTTGCTTTACTTTCCTATACCTTGGTTTCTTCACCTGTAAAGTGGGGATAATATCTTCTGCATGTGGGATGTAGTAGGGATGAAGTTACGTATGCAAGATGCCTGGCATGATGCTGAGAACATAGTAGGTATGCCAATGGTGGAATAAACCATAAGATTAGTAAATCAGGGACTCCAGCTCTCCAGTAGTGCTCAGGAAGGGAGAGGTGAGGAGGAGGTTTCCCTGCCTGTGCAGAGCCCCTGGCCCCTGAGCTGTTTTCTGACAAGACTTAATTATGCTGGTGGCGTCCTCTGTAGGCCCCATCTGCAAGAAAGGGTAGCTGACTCCAAGGTCTGTGCACTCCAGAAGGAGCTGTGAGGACCACCCTGATGGCCCTGGGGTTGGTGCTTTCAGGCTGGCCACAGAAGCTCAGCCTCCTCTTTGGGTGGTTCAGGCAGGGTTTTGGACAGAGTCCCTGTGGGGGAAAAAAAGCCCAGAGTAGTCTTCTTCCCTGAGTTCCTCTCCCTGTAAACTGAACATTCACCATTACATTTTTTAAACTGACATATGATTGATTTACAACGTTGTATTATCTTTTGCTGTATAGCAAAGTGACTCAATTATATATGTATATACACACACACACATATATATTCTTTTTCACATTATTTTCCATCACGGCTTATCATAGGATATTGAAAATAGTTCCCTGTGCTATACAGTAGGTCTTTGTTGTTTTTTCTTTTGGTTACACCATGTGGCTTGTGAGATCTTCTCCAACCAGGAATGGAACCTGGGCCACCACAGTGAAAGCCCAGAATCTTAACCACAAGGCCACCGGGGAAGTCCTGGGGCCTTGTTTATCCATCCTATATGTAACAGTTTGCCTCTAGTCCCAAACCCCCAACCCTCCCAGCCCCCTCCCCTTTTGGCAGCCACACCTCTGTTCTCTACATCTATGAGCCTGTTTCTATCTTGTAGATATCTGAACATCCAGTATTTAATGGACTCAAAGTCCACTTGCTCACAGCCATCCCCTTGGCCCACCCAAAGCTCTCTCAGACAAAAAATGCTACTCAAGAGGAAGTCAGTTATTTAAAACCTTTATTAAGGCTTGGAGAAAGATAATGCAATGTGACAAAGTACAGATCCTGCTGCCTAAATCCCTAACAGAAACAGATCTTATACCTTATCACGGTGCCGATGCTGAGATCACACGAGGGCTGCTCTTCATTAGGAAAACGGGCCCTGGAAGCGTTGTTTGTCCATGTTATTCTAAACGAAGCCTTTTCCTAGGTTCGAGCTGAAATTTCTGTGTGTGTGTCTGTGTGTGAAAGTACAGCTACAGCTCTGGGCTAGCATTTTCTATTTATTTAGTTTTGAGTGTCAGCATTTCACTCTACTAAGGCCTCTCATTTCAGAATAACAGGGCTATTTATTGATACAAAGGAGAGGTGTTCGGATCATCTTGTTAAGATGCAAGGCTCAAAATAAACATCATATCTTTATTTGGAAATCCACATCCTTCCTCAAAGGAAGGCTCAGGAGTAAATTTGTATGAAGTACGAAGCCCCAAGTGGAGGGTCTAATTTTAAGGACGACTTTGCTTACATTTTAGACTGTACAAATGCCTCTGTCCATGCTTACAGGAATTTGGATTTTCCCCAGTTTTGAGATAAAGAATCTCAGCAATAAATACTACTGTAGGCTTCAAAACTTTAGGAACCAGAATGCAAGGATTTCTACCTGACTTTTGAGAAGAAACAAAGCAGCGGCATGAAAAAATATACAACAGTGATCAATGAGGGGGTTCAGAGCAACATAGGAAGCAATTTTATGCCTCGGGGGAAAACACCGAGATAATAAATACAAATGACAAATATTTACAACAGAAGCAACACATGGGGCGTCAGTAGCGAACATGTAAAACATTTACACTGAGGAAAATGTAAAAGTGATGCCTTTCACCCACCCAGCCCAGAAGCGGGCGAACAAATGAGCAGCTGACCCAGCAACGCGAGAGAATGTTATTGCTTCAGCTTTTGAGTGATGTAAAGAAAACAGTCCACGTGCTGTGTGGCTTCAGACGCCATGGCTTACGGTCAGTTGCCATGGCAGAGCCTGACACACCGGTCCTCCTCTCTCGGAGGGCAGAGCTGGATCAAGCACATCTCTTTTCTGCAACTCCCGCTCTTTCTAGGTGCTTCTCCCAGCCTTTTGTACCCCTCCCCCCAACAGATGGTTTCTTTCCAACATGCATCGTGAGAGATTGGGAAAACGGCGCTCTGGCACCCTGTCCTGGCAGCAGTGAGGCTGGATTTAGGTTATCTAAACACTAGCTGGGCTTTGGGTAGGGCATTCTGGGAACAAATCATTTTTTAGCAGATAAATATAGCCTCTTTATCTCTGGCCTCAGGTTGCTTTGAGGGAGAGCTATGAGTTGATATAAATGGAGGATGCATACTTTTTTGCCCAGTCACTAGAACAGCAGTCAGCAAACTCAGGCCCAAGAGCCAAATCCAGCTGGGCGCTTGTTAAATAAAATCTTAATGGAGTGGAGCCAAGCCTATTTGTTATGTGTTGTCTATGTATGTTTCTGCTTTCAGGCAACAAAGGCTGAGTTGAGTAGCTGCAACAAAACCCATATAACCTGCCAAACTGAAAACAGTGTATTCACTATCTGGACCTTTACAGACAAGGTTTGTTGACCCCTGTTCTAGAAGGACCTGGCCCAGAACATCCATCCATTCCTTGCAATACTGGGCTCCTATTTGAGTACTGGCTGCAAGAAAGGACAAGCTCTGTCAGAAGAGAGAAAAGGCCTACCTCTGAGACCTCTTCAGTAACCACAAGACATCCATTGCCAGTGCTTTCTGTTCTAATCTTTTCCCTGTATTCTCAGTTCTGTCTCTCCTCCCTGCTTTTCTTTGTCCACTCTGACTCCTTTTCTCATTGCTAAATTTTCATTCTGGATCTGGGAAATCTTGTCCCCCAGTGATGTGCAGCAGTCTCCTCCGTTTACATAAAAGGTCGGCATTCCCTGGTGAAAATTACCAAGTAGTCCTTCTGTGTTCCCCTTTTCCAGCCTCTAGCATGGACAGGCCAGCTTTCCAACTCGGCCCAATGGAACCAGGGTCCGTCTTGGCTGAGGATCAAGGCGAGGTACCAAAAGGCAAAGGGAATTCTGTCAAATGCACTCCTGTGTGCATTTTTTCCAGGGTGGGCTTTGTGCTAGTGGCAATGAGCCCATGTCAGGCAGTCAGACATAAAGCTACATCACTTTTTGATTACTTTAAAAATAGCACTTAAAAAAAAAATTCAGCCCCCAAAGATGGGTTGCTTTTTGCTTTCCTTTGAGCTGGTTTTAATGACCCAGTTGCTTGTTTGAAAGCTATTTATTTAGACAGATACGGAGATGTAACTGGATAAATAAAAAAGTGAAATCGAGACTCGAAGCAGTGGTTAAAATACAGACACACAGGGGCCACTCCCTGCAGCAGGGTCCCCTAGACAGAACAATGGCTCAGAAATTACACTTAGAATCCTCGCCGCCCCCACACATCCCCGCCCCGTCCCAAGTTATTCCAACCTCAAGGTCCCATGCAAGAAACTGGATTTCTGTTTGGCACCAAGCACCCACACGGCCCTGCCCCCGCTCCACCCTTCTCCCGATTCCCAGGGAGATTTGCACACCCACTCCTGCGCCGGAATCCAGCTGCGCTCCGCTAGGACTGTCTGCACAGAAGCTTGGGGCGGGGCCCAGCACCAAGCGCACAGTCTGGCCCTCGCGGGTCACCCCTCCCCTCTCGTCACCTCCCAAGGCAAAGGGAGCCGCAAGCCATAGCCCAGGGTCTCCGCGGATGGAAAGAAGGCAAAGTTGCGAGGAGGACGACCTCCCGTTGGGATGTGTGGGTGCGGGACACACCAGGCACAACCGAGCCCTCGCTGCCGAGGGAGCCTCCGCCTCACCTGTTCATGCCGCTAACACAGCTCCAATCAAGTCCGCAATCCCCATCACATCCTGCGAGTGATCGCCCCCCTCTTTAATGGCAAATGTTTTGGAATGTCCAGAGAGAAGAAAATGGACGGCGTGGAGGAAAAGATTTCCCGGCCGGGCCTTTCATTTCACCTCCGGATATCGGAATACTCAGACTGTTCATCCTCCCACTCGCTGCTTCCAGAAGTTCCCTGGGCCCCAGGGCCGGCCGCTCTGCCCCGGGCGTGGGCGTTGGGGTGGCTCTTGCTACCTCGCTCACCCTTGGCACCTCGGCCGGTCTCCCGACTGCTGGGCTCCGCAAGGTGGTGACCCATTTCCGCGGGGTGGCCCCTGGAGAGCTTGGCCCTGTCGCCCTGGAGCTGGTGCTCGGGTGGCGCCGTGGGGGGTCTCTGGATGGCCGAGGTGCAGAAACTCAGGATGGAGCACAGGCTTCCCCAGCTCTGCTCACACTGAGCCTGGACGCTGTGGGTGATGGCCTCCTTCACCTCCTCCCCACAGGTCAGCAGCAGGTTCACTAGGTCCACGTAGGGTCTGGGGATTGAGACAGAGACCGGGGCTGGAGAACGCCTCCTGTGGGCTAAGGAGGGCAGGACCCACAGGAGGGGAGAGACCTGGCCAATGCTTGACTTGGGTTTGGTTTGGCAAAAGATGTTCCTGGAATTACTGCAAGCCTTTACCTGGATTCTGTGGAGTACTGGGCTCCCTGCCAGGCACTGGAGGGAACTGGAGCCTGGGGGAGGGAGCCCGCCACA
>NW_011494873.1:2132691-2143827 GCF_000754665.1 Bison bison bison
ACAAGAAAAAGGGCCCCTGACAATACACAGGTGTCTGTGCTAGAAGCCTAGAAAGAAGCCCTGGGGAGTGAGGCACACAGCTGTGGGAACGAGGAGGGCAGGGGAGCTCCAGGCCCGTTTGTGCTGTGCTCTGAGTAGTTGCTCAGTTGTCTCTGACTCTTTGTGATTCCCAGGGACTGTAGCCTGCCAGGCTCCTCTGTCCATGGGGATTCTCCAGGCAAGAATACTGGAGTGGGTTGCCATGCCCTCCTCCAGGGGATCTTCCCAACCCAGGGATCAAACCCAGGTCTCTGACATTGCAGAATTCTTTAATTGTGTGAGCACCAGGGAAGTCCCCAGGCATGTTTAGGGTGTGCTAACTAGGAGGATTTTAGCAGGAGGGGAAATGGGTCTTGGAGCCAGTGGAATACTACTTAGGCAAATGGTGACGGGCCTTAAATACTAAACTGAGGAGTCTTTATGGCAGGGAAGCGAGATTGGCTGGCTTTGCACTGGGTGTCCTTCTCCTCGATAAGCCTAGTCTTAAGTTAGGCTCCCCCAAAACCACTTTCCCCATGTGTGTATTTGCCCCTGGTTTGGGCTCATGATAATGAAGGGTGTTTGGGGAAGTTTCTGGACGCATTCTCCTTTGTATCTGGAGGCGTCTGGAACAGGTGAAGGGTGGGGCTGGGGTGTAGATTCCAACCAAGATATCCCTTCCTTGGTGGCAGAGGCTGAGGCGGGGGAGTGGCTGTCTGAACAGCTTTATTCTTTCGTTCTGGGCTTCCCCACAAAGGGAGGTGAGAGCTGGCCTGGCAGAGAGGGGCCTCTGTGCTTGGGACAAGAGCCAGCTGTCTGTGAAATAAGCATGCTTGGTTCCCAGGGGGAGGACCAGTTGCTCAGGCCGTCTTTAGGAAAAGTGCTGAAGGAGGAATGACTACGTACCTTCCTCTTGGGGGTGGAAGTGTGTGCAGAAAGCCGGAGCAGTATGCCTATTTTGGGGCCCATCTGGCAAAAGGTGCCCCCAGCAATGGGATCTCCTGGCCAACTCACCAAGTCTTTCTTACATCTCACTAGACTCTTAAAATCCCCAAGGTGTGGAGAGGGATATGGCATGTTCCAGGTGGCTAATAAGCTTTCTTAAGCAGCCCTCACTGGCAGAATTTCTGGGTCTTTCTGTCCATGCACTGGGCCATCCCCTTGGGCAGGAAACCACTCTGGCACGTGAGCTCATTTATAGGAACAAGCCTTTTTTTCCTCGGTGAGCCTGCACCACTGGGACGCTGCCCTACAGACCATTTGAATCTTTTCTCTGCATATTGGCTGTTGTTGCCTAGCAGGAAGGGCAGACTATTTGAAGACTTGTGAAGCAGTTTGCTGCCATTTTTATGAATTAGTCCTCAAGTTGTAATTGAGTGAACTGTCCTCATGTCATAGATAGAAAAACAGAGACATGGTGGGGGAGAAAGTGGCTTTTGGAAGCTTCTGGGCCGAGAAGGCCTGGGGCTGGGCTGAGAGCGGAGAGGAGGAATGTTCCGGCTGACAGAGATCAAGCTGCCTTTTAAGGCTTACTTGATGCCTTTGGAGTCGGAGAGTCTGGGCACAGCTGATGGGCAGGGTGCGGAAAGTCTTGAAGGCAGGCCCCTCACCGTGACAAGGACAGTGATGACCCAAGTTGACTTCAGCCGAGAGAGGAGGGCATGAGCACACGAGGGACGTGCTCCCCGCATGTCCGTTTCTTTCCATCTTTTGAAAACTAGCACTGACAGCCTCAGGGAGGTCAAGTTCACTGAGTGTCTGCTAGAGCATCATTGGGATTGTAGCACCTGATCCTGCCTGCCACCTCCTGTGGCTAGATAAGCAGATCACAGAGACTAAGCATCTGTCTTTTGGGGATGCTTCTGGGGAAGTTTCTTTCCCCAGAGTAAGGAGAGGAAGGGCCCTCTTGGGAATCCATGGACTGCCTATTGGCCTCCTTCAGCAGGGCATCCTGCCTGACAGATGAACTTGCTGAATCCCAAGGCGGATCCCAGAAGGCTGGACTACCCCACGCTCTTTTCTGCCCTTGGCAGTCTCTGCCGAGGAGAAAGCTGTGAACCACGGGGAGGGGTGTGTTCATCTAAGCTGTGTTTCAAGCTGGCATGGTGCCTTCTCAGGATGCTAGCTCAGCCCGTGTCTAATGACAAAGCCCAGCTCTCTCCACCGGGCGTCAGCAAGGCTAAAGGGTTTTTAAAAATACTTGGAGGGGGATGTGCCTGGAGGCTGCCAGCACCCAGTGACAGGGTGTCTGATGGCCAAGCGGGTGATATGGAGAAAGTGGGACGGGAAGCAGTGAGGGGAGCAGGGCAGCGGTGAGGGGAGCAGGGCAGCGGTGAGGGGAACAGGAAGTCACTTTAACTGAATGTGAGTGTTTTAGGGGTTAGGTGAGGGTCAGGTTGAGGGATGGGGGTGATGTGGATTCTAGGATGCCTATGATTTCCTTCTCTCTAGAGGGAAGAGCAAATTCAGTTTTCATTTTCTTGTCTGTGGCCAAGGTCACACATTCTTAAATGGCCTTCTTGATATTCGGGGACTGATGGGATCTTTGGTGCCCAAATCAGTTAAGATAGTTAAGAAAAACTAAAAAAAAAAAATTCAGTTCAGCTTTAAATACTAGTTGACAGAGTGCCATTGCAGCTTCAGAAGGGAAGGCAGTGGGATTTTGTGGGGAGCTAGAATTGCTGGCTTAGTAAGAGGAACTGCATATAGCCACACTGAGTATTCAAGGAAAAGGCCCAGGTTTGCTTTTGGGGTAGACCACCTGCATTTCCAGAGCAGGCTGGGGTAGGGGCTATATGGGCTCTAAATGATGCGTGGAGCCTTTTGGAAGTAAGGGTCCCATGGATGATGTTTCCATGGAGGAGACATCAGAAAGCCATAGTGCTTTCTGTCTTCTTAAATGCAAAGGTGGGGTGGGGTGGCAAAACCCCTCAAAACCTTCAGTTTTCCCAAAGACTTTTCTCCAAAGAAACAAAAGTATTCTTGGCTCCAGGAATGTGTTACAGAACTAAAAACTAGTGCCCTGTCACCCATTTTTGAAGCCAACAAACTATCTCTGATGGAGGAGAGTGAGTTGAGAACAAATGAACTTCATGAGTTTCTCAGCAGTGGAGTGTCTGCCTCTTGCAGGGGCACCTGAAGGAAGGGAATCTCAGTGTTCTGCTTGTGTAACGGGCTGTTTTTGAAAAAAGGGAAAAAATCTTGCTGCACCTGGGGACCAATGAGCCTTTAGTTGGTCTAGTGGGGAGAATGGAGGCCAGGACAAGGAGGTTTGAGGTCCATTCCTGACAACTGGCTTCAGAAGCACCAATTCCCAAGTTGGAAATTAGGAATTGAATCTCAGAGCAAGATCTTTAACTTCTTAGCTTCACGTTCTTTCTCTCTTGTGTGGGGTTAGTATTCTCTGGCTTGTAGCACTGTTGGGAAAGATAAATGAGATAATCCAGGCCAAGTCCCTGGCCAAGGGCCTGGCCCACTCAGAAAATGACAGTTATTGTTATTGCTATTGTTGTTGATGCTATTCTTGGTTTGATTCTTTACAGAGATTTGGAAGAATAGAAAATATTTTATTGGGCATTAGTATAACTCAGGCTTTCTAGGTGGTGCTGGTGGTAAAGAATTCGACTGCCAGTGAAGGAGATGTAAGAGATGTGGGTTTGATCCCTAGGTCAGGAAAATCCCCTGGAGTAGGAAATGGCAACCTGCTCCAATATTCTTGCCTGGAAAATCCATGACAGAGGAGCCTGGTGGGCTACAATCCATCAGCCCACAAAGAGTCAGACGTGACTGAGCGTCTGAGAACACAGTGTAACTCAAGGCAAAGGCAACATCACTTTGCTCCTGGCAAGAGCTGCCTATAGAGATTCATGGTGTATCTAATAATTCTAACACTGCACCAGGGGTGTTGCAAGGTACCTAGAGCCTTATAACCAAGTGGAAAGTGACAGGTGATGGCTGCTATTCTCTGTGGTCTAGGTGGTGTGGGTGGGATGGGGAGTGGCCTGTTTAGTGACGTAGTTGAGGGAGGCTATGGCATGAACTAAGGAGCAAGGATTGATAAAATTGTACTGATTTGGCGCAGTGAGTCACTGGGCAAAGACTAACAGTGCAGTGACTTGTACTGGGCTGCTTAGTTAGTACCTTACTTTCTGCCCTGAGTCCCCAAGAAAGGAGCCATTGTATGCTTTTAAAGGAAGATATCCTGGGTTTATGATTGAATTGCAAGTCTTCCAAAGAGTATGTTCCTATCCCCTCATTTTGGCATAAAGGTGTTTAGCTGATTAAGGATTTTATCATTTGTTTTGCATTTTCTCTGGGAGGGCATGAATGTTGGAGAAGGTGAATTGGACCTTCTAAGGGAAAGCAGAGCTTATGGAGGCAAGGGAAAAAGCTATTGCTATTTAAGAGTATAAGTCCTGGAGCTGGACTGCCAGGCTCCTCCATCATTGTCTGTGTGACCTTTACCACACTGAATCTCAGTTTTCTCATCTGTAAGATGGAGATGAGAATGGTACCTAGCTCATGGTGCTGTCATGAAGATCAAGTGAGAAATTCATATGAAGCCTTAGCACACTGCCTGGCACGCAGTACGTACTCAGTATATATTACCAGCCCTTGGCCATCTGCTGGGGCACCTACATGGCAACTCGGAACACTCAGAACTGTTGGGATTCTGGCTGAAGGAAAGACAAAAGGTGTTCCTGAATTCCACACATTTCACGCTCAGTGAAAAAGATTTCCTGTTGCTATTGCTTTGAATTTTGAAACTGATGGTGGAAATTTCTTTTGCTTTTCCTGAAGGCCAGCCAGAAAGGGACGCTCAGGGGAGTCAGTGCAGCTTTCCTTGGTAAACCACAACCTCCCATTTAACAGGAGAATTCAGCCTCTACAAGTCAACCCATCAGACTGAAGAAGACTGTCTCTGGACCACAGCAGACTTCTCCCTCCATCCACGTTGCATCACCCCACCCCACCCCCGCCCCACCCCCACAGGGCAGCACTCACTCATGCAGCAGCAAGTCCTTGAAGTGAATCATCTCCACCATCACCCGGATGTTCTCCTGTGCGGCAGAGCACAGATCATGCTTCAGGTAGCATTCCCGCTGTAACTGGAACACCATTTCCTTGATGGCCGGACACTTCCGGCTTATACAGCTGAATCTGTGCCGCAGAGCGTGGGCCTTACACTTCAAGGCATCTTTGATGAACGACTTGCCCTGAGAGCAGAGGGGACAGGGAAGGGAGAGGGGGTGGAAGAGACCAGTCCTTATTACACGCTTTGACAGTCTGACCCTTGTTGGGCTTACATGGGATTTTTCTGATGACTGAGCCTTAAGGCCTCATCCAGATGGACATCTTGCAGGTGACAGGCTGAGGCTACATTGGGAGGTCTGTCCAGAGTGATGTGAGACCTCTGCCTTCAGCCCCAAAGGATGTTACCTGGGAGACTGACACGGTTGCTTCCTTCCTCCCAAACTCCTCTACTAGCCTCCCTCATCCTGCGGCTCCCGTGGCCCTCTGTCCTCAAGGAAGCCCAGTGTTGACTGTATGGTGGCAAAACCCCGAGGGAAATTTGGGCAGGCATAAGCCCAGAGCTCCTGGGAGGTGCGCAGCGAGAGCTTTTCCCAGGTGCCTGCGTGTGCAGATCTCTCCTCTTTCCTGCTCCTTCTAGTGATGTGAAGGTCGGGTGCTAGCTGGGCCTGCCTTTCCTGCCTCAGTGCCTCCCGCCGACCCCAACCCGTACTCTTTCTCTCCTCCTCCTAGCCTTTATGGAGGAGCATTCTTTTCCTTTCTGAAAGCAATTCGACTCCTTTAAACTGTTAGGGTTATTGCCTCTAAAAGGCCCGCCTGGCACACTGCCTACCAGCATCTGGAGCCTGAACTGCCCGGCTGACGGCCCCTCCCCCTCGCCCCAGGCCTCCGAGTGGCGAAGGCAGCCAGGCATACATCTGGCCTGCAGTTCTCTTTCCTGGCAACCCCATGAGATTGTTCTCATCCTAGAGAGGAGACAGCTGTTGGTGTGGGGGCGAGCCTGGGCCGTTAGCTTCCTTATCAACCTCGCGGGGCACAGAGGCACCGTGGGATACCCACCCAGAGATCTTCACACCCCCTCTTCTACAGAAGCGAGCTGTCATTGGAGAGGTCACCCCTGTGTTTTAGACAGGCCTGGAAGTAACGGAGTTGAGAAAGTAAATGGGTTTAGGTTGGAAGTGGGACGCCGGCCAGTGCATTTATTTGTCCTCTCCTGTAGAAGCAGCTGAAAGGTCTACAGATAGTCTGATCACTGAAAAGCCACCTCATGGTGATTCCCTTTCCTCTGACGCACCAGTGGGAGCTGAATAGGATGGAGGGTAGGGTGTGCCGGTTGACTAAGTAGTTATGGGCTGAGACCTGACTTGAAAGGGATGCTTCTAACTTGAGAACGTACTCCTGTTGGTTGAGGAAAAAAAGGAAGATGAATTTATGCAAGGGCTGCAGCAATCTGTTCTCAGTATTCTTCCCTGACATCCTGTGGGATTGCCCTGAAATACACATCTTTCCTCCGGATTTCCTATACGTTTCCTAATTCCCGTTAATCCAGAAGGGATGCTTTATTAGGGCATCTCAAGGAGTTCAAACACTTTGCTCCTCTTTCCTTCCCTGGTTTCCCTTGCTGGCACCCCACATCCTCTGTAGGGGAGGCTGCCAGCCCTGTTGCATCCCTTTCTGGTTCCCAGGCGTTGCTTTGTCAGGCTGTCTACAGGATGTCAGTACATGGTAACTGGTGATGTTCATAAATCACACCTCAGCTGTTGGCCTCATCCAAACAGTCATGGCTCTCCAGTGAAATGACAACAGGGTACTTCACAGTGTATATACAGGCTGGGGAGGACACTAAGGAGATGAGCCTAATGGTCCACTCCACCTGAAATGTGTTTGTATGGTGTGCACTGGAGGCATAAGGTTACTTGTTGGGTTCTTTTCCTACTCATGCGGCATCTAGGCTTTTACCCTAGGGACCCCGGGATAAGTGAAGTGGGTCAGGCCCTGACTATATTTATTATATAGAGCGGGACTCATTCAGGGTTCCAACTTTTCAGGTTGGGAGAGGAGGATCTGCTACTTAGGAGGAAGAAAAGTCTGCTCTCTGGAGGCCCTGATTTATCCATGCTGCCTGCCCACATGTCCTCTAGGAGATGACAAATTTCTACAAATTTCATGTCTCTTTTATTCTTACCTATTAGGTGAAAATAGCTTTTGGCATGTTTAATTGGAGTCCCCGAACTTTCCTGCCCTACCCCCAGCCTAATGTTATGGTCCTCACAGACTGGGTTCTGGGTAGCCAGACACCGTGTGTCCCTTACAAGATGTTTATTATTTATTATGAGTTTTCTCTGCTAAGAATCCTCAAATAATTGTTCAGCTTGGTCTCCATCCCATTCTGTGCATGCAAACTTCCTCCGAGTGGAGGAAGACTCGGCCGATATGACAGGTCCAGAAAGCTGAACCCCAGGAGTGGAGTGGGGAGTCACTGGCACCCTGCTGCACACCTGGAAGGTCTCTGGCAAGTACTAAAAGCCACCATGACGATCAGCTAGGAAACTCTGTTAACAGTTTTTTCCATTGAATGTTTCAGTCATGCTCTGCTAACCCAAAACATTCTTGGTGCTCAATATGGTTTTTACCTGGGCATCAAATTTTCCAGCGTTGTGCAGAAAAGTCATGCAAATTCCGTGTAAGCCCCGAATCTCACAAGAGTTGTTCTCGAAACATTCAAACACGCCACACCCCACATCGCCAGCGTTGACCAAACAGTGCTGGATTTCCGCTAAAATGAGAATTACACACAATCATATACAAAATTCTCTGTCATGCTGGGGAATGCAGAGAGAGGGTGGTTGAAATAAAAGTAATGACTAAAAGGAAAATTAAGAAAAAGTGTTAGAAATGATTGTTTTGGGATCCAAAAACCAAGGAAAGAAAATTTCATCACTTAATCTACTTATAAAGATAACTAGTATTTGTAAATTTTTGTAAAAATTAGCCAGACCTACATTACAAAAGTCACAAGAGAAGTTAGGTCAGAACACTCCATTTTTTCATATTTGTGGGAATACTTGGTTTGACAGCTGAAGATATTTCAGCTTTCTAAACCCACTGACAAAAATAAAATTTCAACCCATTAGCTTGGTCTTTCCCTTCTGTCCTTCATCAATGAAATACTCTTCTGTACTTGGATGAAGCTGCTGCTATTAAATCACGGCCATTTCCTTCCTGACCCCCAAATGAGAGCGTCCAAAAAGCAGTTTCAATTTAGCTTTATGATTCAACACCTAAAAATCAAAACAAAACTCCTATTAAGGCAGCGCCTCCAAACCATTCGCATTAAAAATACCAGGCTAGGGAAACTGCGGTTTGCTTGCATGCAGGCTCAGGAGTCGAGTCAGATGGGGGTTAGTCTGCAGAAACGCAACCTTTGCAGTTCGAGGTTCCTTTTTAATAGAGATCCGGGGTGAGATGTCGCTTAATTCCCTAGACTTCTCGCGACCCGGGTGTCCGCTGCCCTCCTTCGCAGAATGTGGCCCCAATTCGCCTCTCTGAAAGGACAGGCTGAGAGGGAGTTAACTATCAGGCTGCAAAGCCTCTCTCCCTTCCTTCCCCCTACCCAATTAAACCAACCACAAAATTACATCAGAAGAGTATATTTTGGAAGAAGGGCGGGTCGGAGGAGATAATCCGCATTCAGGTTAAATCTGCCGAGAGAATGAGGGGCGTGTATTTGTTGAGGGTCACCAACTAGCGAAAATCACGTTTGATTCTCAGGGAAAGCTCTGGGAGGGGAAAAGGTGGGTGAGACGAGCGGGGCGCGAGCCGGAGGTGCTGGCATCTGCCTATGGAGGTGGGAGACTCCCGGACGGTCCCATGCGCGGCCCCGGCGCGCCGGCCCGGAGCGCGCAGGGCCGCGGTTCACTCGCTCCCGGCGCCCCTAATGGGCACTCGTGCATTCCTGCTCGTGCGGTGAACGCACGCACGGCACTGCCGGGTTCGCAGGCCCCCTTAATAAAGGGAGGGCCGTGAAGAGCGAAGAAGCGCTAGGCAGATTTTCTTCCTCTCCCTGGAGCTGGGAAAAGGGCCAGCCCCGTGCCCTGCACGCCTGGTTGTGCTTGGCAGCTCTCGGGTAAACGGAGAGCCGGTCGAGCAGCTGCGGCGCACGGTTCGGGCCGTGTCACCATTTCTTCTCTTGCTGACCTGCTCTGGAGCTGGGGACGGAGGCAGCACCGCAGAGGTACGCTTTAGTGCACCCGCCCCTGCCCCTTCCGAAAGGAATGCCCCACAAGGGGGAAAGTTCGCCATGCAATTTGTCTCGCCTACAAAGTTCTTGGATGTCGGGCATCTTCTGAGGAGGGGGAGAAACAGTCCTGCCGCGGCCCGCCGGCTGGGAAGAGAAGTTCTTCGGTTCAGAGCGCAGCCCGGTAGCGGGGACGCTCCGTGCCTCCTGCAAGCCGGTTGGGATGGAGCAGGGAGGTTTGAACCGGTCCGGGAACGCTGGAGCCGACCCTGGCCGCGTGATGCGGTGCTTCCTTTACCCTCGACCCCGGGAGGACAGCAACAAGTCCTGCCCCAGCCATCTCATCACCCGGCCAGCACGTGCGGATTCCGGACGCGCGGAGCCCGGTGTGGACCTCGCTCTGCCGCGCGCTTTCCTCTTCACGCCCCGTTCCACCCCAAGAGTTTGCGCGGTCCAGGTTGGGCGCCCAGTTCTGGGCGAAGCGCCCGGGGCGCGCTGCGTGGGTGCGGGATGTCTTCTCCCAGCAGCTCCCCGCCTCGGGGGCGCACGCACTTACCTGTGTTCTGCAAGGACAGACGGCCTTTCTGCTGGGAGCCCCTGTCTTGGGGACCTTCGGGCGTGTTGGTGGCGTCGGTCCCTCTAGCTGGATCGAAGGTAACCAGCACCAAAGCCAGGGTCACGAACTGGCCCAGCCGCTCGGCACACATGGTTCTTGGTGTAAACCTCCAGCCCGGAGACCTGGATTCTTTGTGCTCCCCTCCGCCTCTTCCTCCTCCTCCGCCGCTTCCCCTCCTCCTCCCACTCTTCCTCCCGGCTCGCCTTTTCCCTCCTCGCGGCCGCGGCTCTGATAGAGGTTACCCAGCGCCCTCCCGTAGCTCTCTGGAGAGCATGTGACCAGGCCGTTAGCAGCGCCGCGAGTGCCGGGCAATGGCAGGGACGGTGCCTCAAATATCCCTGGAAGCTCTGGTGTCACTTGAATGAAGGAGTCGAGCAGGTGTTGTCCCAGCGGCTGGACCAATCCGAGACCCCCGCCCGTTTGACAACACGGCCGGGAGGCGGGGCCTGCGCCCAACTACTACAGGAGGAAGCCGAGCGCCGCTGGGAGCGCCCGACAAAGTTGCCGACCTGGCGACGGCCACGCGTTTGCGTGCGTGTGTGAGTGTGTAAGAGCGCGGCCGGAGATACATGCGCGTGTGCGGGTGCTCCAAGGCAATGGCCGAACGGACTTAACTAAAAGCGAATCCCAGCTCCGGTTGCAGCTAAAGAAAGGCGAGAGGGGATGGTCTGCGCTGGGACAGCGTTCCCCCTCCCCTCCAGCCCCCTCAGGCTCCTGGCTCGCATCACACCCGCAACTGGCTAGGAAAGTTTCCTCTTTCTGCCTTTTGTAATTTAGTTGAGATTCCCAGCCCCAAGGCCTTGACAGATTGGAGAAGTTTCCTGGACACAGTGGTGCTCGGGGCAAGCTGGGCACAGATGGGAATTCCTGGCGGTGTGATGCTTTGCATTAAAAACAAAAAATCCTCCAAACTATTTTAAGATAGGAGCAGAAAGCACTAGATACAGGACTCTGCCTGAGCGGCTGCCCCATCTTCTTTTCGCCCCGCCGTGGTGGGCCTTGCCACACCTTAGGTGTCAGATTCTTGCCCCTCCCTCAATCCAGACGGATTCTGGGCTGGGCTGCAGGGATCCAGGTGAGAGACTGGACTTGCATCATTTACAGGCGGGTGGCAGGGAGGCCCGGGCAGCCCTGAGTCAGCCCGCGGCGGAGCATCGCGTGCCCCAGAGGCTGGAGCTTGAAAGGCAAATTTTCGCGACTCCAAAAATACTCTTTCATTTTACCAAAGCGACAC
>NW_011494873.1:2143927-2154509 GCF_000754665.1 Bison bison bison
AAAGGCAACTTTACGCGTCTCCAAACATACTCTTCCATTTTCCCAAAGCGCTACTCGCCGCCGCGTTCTGTGTTCCCTTTACTCTTCATTCATCGGACGGAAAAGGTCAAAAAAAAAAAAAAAAATTCTCCCTAAACCCTAAAAACAGAACCCGAGGAAATTCTCTCCGTCTCTTCTCCTTTCTTGTTCGAGCTCCCTCCCCAAGCACGGCCGGGGCTGGATCGCCCTCGACTGCTTTCTCCCCCCGGCTTGCGGAAGCAGGGAGAAAGTTGGGCGCCGCTGGGAGCGCCTCTTCCCCCGCTGTGTGTGTACGTGTGCACGCTCACGTCTCCCCCGCGCCGAGGCCGGGGACAGGAACTGCTCCGGGCACCGTCAGTCCGACGGCGCAGCTCTGGGGGCTCGTAGGGCAGGGGGAGGGCGGGGACGCGAGCGCAGCGCCACTCACCCCGGGTGACGCGCTTTCGCCCCTCCCCCCCGTCTCCCCCCTCCTGCTGGAGAACAGGTGAGCTTGGGTACCAGCTCCAACCCCTCGCCCCCGCCCCGCTCCCAGCCCGCGCCCTCTGCGGTAATGCGCCCCGGAGGTTTCATCACCCACTGCCCGCGGCGACGCGGCTCTGGGTCTCCGCGGCGGGGCGCACGGAGCGCCTCATTGGGGCAGCCTTGTGACACGGTTGGGGGAAGGGGTGCGGAGACGCCGGGGCCAGGTCGTCCTCTGTCAGCCGTTCGACTTCCCAAGCTCCCCTCCCAAGGTCCCGGATGCAGGAGGGCGTTAGGAATGGGGATGGGGGCAGGGTGGGCACCAGTGGCTGCGGCTGTCCAGTGTCCAGCGGCCCAGAGGTGGGAAGAATGATAGGAGGGGGTGGGAAAGGCACCTTCGAGTAGGCCCTCCCAGGGGTTGCAGCGCCTGGGAGCTAGCTGCTGTCCACCATCCCCATCCGATTTCAGAACCCCAAGAAAGGGTCACTTTGAAGGTCTGAGTCTGCGTCGTGACAAAAAACTGATCACTCGTGCCCGTGATTCCAATAACAATGACCTCTTACAGCCTCAAGAGTTTTGGGGGGAAGGAGGTGGGGTACAAGTCCATTATATTAATAATAGATGGTGCGCACTTCCCACTCTGCTTTTGTTATGGTATTTATTTCCTTTATTAGTTTATGAAACACCATCTCCTGTAGATTCTTAACAGACAAAACATAACAAAAAAAACCAACAGCAGTCTGGCCTCCCACGAAGTCCATAAGCCTCTGAATTTCCTGGGTAGGCTTTCTTTCCTTGGAGAGCCTCTTTTGTAGGTGAGAATATGAGTAATATTGGCATTAAAAAGGGCATCTGGTCTCTTGGCTCTTTAAGCAACACAAACAGGAGCAGGTGGGAGCAAGCCCACCTTTGTGGGATGCAGACACTCTGAGTCTTCTTGTTAGAAGGCTGGGCCACCACCTGGAGTAGGGGCCAGGCAGATGCAGGTCTCTGGGCTCCTGCATCCCAGAGCTGGGGCACAGCCTTTTGCCACCACAAGGCCCTGGGACTGCCCTCAGAGGACCTGCATCATAGAAAAATTCATCTTGAAGCTATTTGCTCCAGTTTCACAGGGGACATTCGTGTCTCCTACCTGAGCCACCTGCCCCTTTTAGAACTAAAAAAAAAAAAAAAAAAGTGGTAGTTGTATTTGCCGTATAGCAAATACAGTTACCAGTTCTTAAGAGTTTTATATTCAGACCACTTAGCCAGAGCCAGACATCCAGAGAAGAATGCCCATCCCAGTCTGTCCCATCAGGGCTGAGAAAATTCTGCAGAAGCAGGAGGCAGTGTACTGGGATTACCAGTCGAGGCCACGGGCCTGGGGTCAGAGTAGGGAGAAGAGCTCAGGCTGGTGACTGTGCTGTGATCTTCCCTTTCTCCTTCTAGCCTTATAACTCAGGCCTGGTTTGGCAGCCTGTGGCTGGTGACAGTAGGGAGTAGGTAAGAGGCAGTAATAATGATAGTATTATTATTACTGTAAAGGAAACATGAATGGGGAACAGACACTGGGCCATGCATTGTGCTTGCAGATTTGGTCTCTCACTAGGTGGGAATTGAGCCTTTGGAGATGTAAGGACAGTCCAGCTGGTATTGCCCTGAGATTCAGCAAGGGTTCTTGGCTGGATGGGCCCTCCTTCTCAGTTTAAGACCCAACTGGCAGTGGGAAGGATGAGGCAGGCTCCCTTCGTGACATCTGGGGGCTTCTGTGGTTAATGCGTGGAACCCAAGTTTTCCTCTCTCACTCTAGTTCACCAATTAAAACCAAACAGTGAGGGGGTTAATTTGGGTTTAAGTTTGAAAGGGGAGAGGATACTGACAAGTGGAAAAGGAACAGAGGGTATCATAGGAGGGAAGAGCATCAGGGGTAAATGAACAGAAGGGACGGTGCATTTCATAGGAGGAATAGGAGTTGCCCAGTTTGGTATTCAAATGCAAGATAAAGCTGTCAAGGGCGTTTGGGGCCTTGTTGCAGGGCCTTTGTGAACAAATCTGTGCTCACCAGAGAAGATTTTGTTATCTCATCCTGGTGGCATTTAGGGATGAAACTCCAGGATGCTCTTAGACTAGATTCCCTTTTGGAGTTAGGAAAAGGTCAGCGGCCCAGAGCTGCACTGTGAAGGAAGGGATGGATGAGAGGAATGCTAAGTAATTAGTTGGAATCTTTATGTGGATTGCTGTGCCTAGAAGGATGTTCTTACTTGGTTGTGAGCAGGTGGTGCCTTGGAGGATGGGAAGTTGTTGAATGATGAGGCAGTGTTGTGTAGGTTGATGTTAATACTTGGTGGCTGGTCCAGGCTGTCTGAGTTCCAAAGCCAGAGTGGGAAACGTGGCTTCCACGTGTAGAGCTCCTCCTCCTGCAAGCCACGCCCCCTTGGGGGCCCGACTGTCTGGACTGATGGCACCACCTTATGGTCAGAGAAGGAACTGCCTGTCCAAATAGTGGACTCTCTTCCAGGCTCAAAGACCTGAGACACTAACACCGGGTCTTCCACCTTCTCCTCAATTTCCTTAGCAAATAAGTTAATACAGATTTAGACAGTCTTCTCCTTGCAACCACATGCTTTAATCACCCCATCAAGGAAATCTCATTCAGACTTTTTGCTTTTCCTCCCCCATCCTTTGATGTGAGCCTCAAATCTGTTCTTATCATGGCTCCTTTGTGTCATGTCTGTGACGGAAAATGGCAAAAAAGGTGTACACGTGAAACCGGCCAGACAAAATAACAATAAAGTGCTGCTACCAGCCTCCAAAATAAGTAGAGGTCTTTCCCTAAAAAGTCTCTATCTTTCCCTTTGTTTTCTTTCATTGATCGGGTTGTTTCATTAAATGGAATTCAAGAGAAGGGATACTGTATCATCCATCTTTGAGTCTGTGTATTGGTGTTACAACAAAATTGCTCTCCACTCATTTTCACAGTAGAAGTCCAGGGCCTCAATAACATTATGAGTTAAGAAGACTTTTGTGGGGCTGCTCTGGAAACCTCACCATCATTTATAGTATTGTTTATTGGAGGAAAAACTATTCTAAGTTCCCAAAATAATCAACTCCCAAAGGTTTGGAGTACACCACTTTTGTGAATGGGACATTTCCTCTATGTTGTAGATTAATAGTCAAACCATAGTTGTGGACTGACTGGAAACAAAAGATAAATGAGAATTTAAAAAACTCCAAGAGAATAATAACACTGTCTCCTCACCGTAAAGAATCAAAAGCCGTAATCATCAGGCGTCTGATCATGGTCTGAGTTTTGTTTGTGCCTTGCTCTGAAGCCTGCATAGTATTCCACTTGGCATCTCTGTTTTCCTCGGGTCGTGATTTTTGCTTCCTCACTGTGTGCAGAGACAAAACTCCAGGAGGAAGTGTCCCAGGATCTGCCGGATCTCTACAAGGAGTGCTCATGGGGCCTGGAGGGGAGGCCCTCTGGCGTTGGAGCACTGTGGCACTTTCTCTACGATGGGTTTGGTCGGAGAACTGTGAGTAAAGGACGAGTTGTTGTTTTACTGTGTGTGTGTGTGGGGGGGGGCAATTTTCCAGGGAGCCAGATTTTGAAAATCTTCATGAAATGATCAAATCTGTGAATGTGATTTAACCAGCAGTATGCCATTAGGGTCCATGGAACTACATTTTCATTTTTGAGTTTTTTTTTTTTCCCTGAGGAGTTCTAACTATTTGTAAAGGTTAATATTTCATGATTTTGGTTCTTTTTTAAAATAAATCTTGCAAAGATCAAAGAGAACATTTACTTTTTAAACAAAAACAGAATAAAACCCATTCTATCTTGAATGTACCATGTAGGACCATTGGGGCCATGTATAAATCTAAGACTTTATGAAATCTGATTTTTCTTATATCTTGAAACACTTTTCATTTTATCATCCTTGGAATTATTTTATCATTACCCATCAATTATTACCAATTATACTAAAAAATACTAAAATAATAAGAAAATGAAAGAATGATGGCATCACCACCCAGAAAGATGATGCAATAGTGAAATAAATCATCATGATTGCATCACCCTTCAGTTTTCTTATTACATTGCTTAGAGGATTACATCATCTTTCAGGAAAGTTTAAAAGAGGCTAGAAGATACCATCTTTGTAGTTTTATTATTATTGCTTTCATTGCATGCCATTGAGAATAGAGAATTTTTCATTGCCTGCATAAAATGGTGAAGAGAAGAAAAGGGACAAAGGAAAATGTTTTTACAGTAGTCAGACAAATCGGAAGAGACAGTAGTGGCAGTAAAATTCACTTTGTAAGCAAAGTCTCAGACCCTGAGTTTTACCATACAATAATCTAGAGGGGTTTCTCACACTCCAGAATCGACAAACAATATATTTTTGAGGACAAAGAGAAAATATGATATTCTCATCCAGTTAGTCATTCAACAAGAATGATTTCATCACCCAATATTTTGCAATAAGAACCGGGACCATCCTGTTTTGCTCGAAGAAGCAGGAACCAATGTTCTTTTACCTTTTGTGGTGTTTGTTTAACAAAATTTTCTTGACACAGTTTGAAGGGGACAAATGACAAAATCAGGTGTGTTTGCAAAAGTGATCCGGAGAATATTCTTGCCAGTGTTTATAAATGTAAAAATGAAAAGGCTTTGCAATTATGGAGAAAGATGACCATCTTCTCTTTAGCAAAGTTATGACCCATCAGAGGTTTCAAAAGTACTGGTTTTATAATGCAAGAAGAACCAGAAATGACAATAAATTAGGACTTATTGGAGAATTACTTGAAATATGGAATTAGTATTTGTGAGATGGATCTGCCCCAGGTTCACATCTGACAGCTCGTGAGTAGTTAATTGCATGTAGAGAATATTGCTCATTTTGAATTTATATACCTTCAAAGTCAGGAGAATAGGGAATGAAAATGTGCTATATTTAAATGATTGAACGAATTTTGTAGTAAAAATGTAAAAACTATCCCTTTATTATTACTTCTGTAAATTACTCAGAAAAATAAGAAGACTTCCATTGGACCAGATGATGACAGCTTTTTCTTGCTGTACATACAGCAGGGCCTGAGGTTACATACATAGAATATTTTAAAAAAAGTCAAATAAACTCCTTCAGGTAAGCAGGAGCCAGTGTAGAAGACTCCGTCCATCTGTCTATTCTCAGCCCTTCCACCACCCCACTTTCCTTAAAGCTTGAAATGGCAATCCACTCCAGTATTCTTGCCTGGAGAATCCCACGGACAGAGGAGCCTGGCGGGCTACAGTCCACAGGGTCTCAAAGAGTCGGATACGACTGAGCGACTTCACTCACTCACTCACTCACTCACAAGGATTAATGACTGTTTTACAGCAGGGTGCTTTGAATGAAAGACATTGTCATATAGCCTCTCCGTTTATTCTCCCCTTTAGTGGAACTCAGTATTTCTCAAAATTCAATGGGGGTAAGAATCGCTGTATATGACATAAAATATGGATACTGCATTTTAGTGTATGGTAGGCAGGATTTGTAAGGTTCATTTTGACCATTCAAGAATTTTTACTTTGTGTGAAGACTTTACAACCGACCTGTCTTAGTCCACTGAGGTGGCCGCAACAGAATACCATTGTCTGGGTGGCTTAAACAACAATTTTCTTTTGGCCTGCCTGTACGGCTTGCCTGGTTCTTAGTTCCCTGATAAGGGATTGCAACTGTGTCCTTGGCAGTGAAAGTGCAGAGTCCTAACCACTGGACTGCCAGGGAGTTCCCACAAATGTTTATTTCTCATAGTTCTGGAAGCTGGAAACCTGAGATCAGGGCGCCAGCCTGGTTGGGTTCTTGGTGGAGGCCTGCTTCTTTGATTATACATAAAAAGAGGGAGAGAGAGAGAGATGCTGAGAGAGAGCTCCATCTCTATAAGGGCATTAATCCCATCATGAGGGTCTCACCCTCATAAACTATCTAATTACCTCCTAAAGACTCCACATCCAAATTCCATCACATTGGGGGTTAGACTTTCAACTTATGAATTCAGGGAGGACACAGACATTCAGTCTATAGCACTGAGCCACTCTGACATTGATTCATTCAGTAAACTTTTGTGTGTGTATGTTTTAGACCTGGTGTTACATACCGGGCAGGAAGGAAGAGCTAAACGCAGGCACTGCCCTTCTGACTTCCCTGGTGACTCAGATGGTAAACAATCTGCCTGCAATGCGGGAGACCTGGGTTTGATCCCTGGGTTGGGAAGATCCCTTGGAGAAGGGAATGGCAACCCACTCCAGTATTCTTGCCTGGAGAATCCCATGGACAGAGGAGCCTGGCATGCTAGTATCCATGCAGTCGCAAAGAGTCGAACACGACTGAGTGACTGTCACGACTGCCCTTATAGCATCATCAATCTAGAGAGGAGGAAGCAATAATTTTTCGAGCACTGTGTGGTCAGAATTACTATGGAGATGAGATCAGGGTATCCTGGGAACTAAGAGAATGGTTGCCCTCAACCATTGACACCTCAGTGGTTGACGCTTTACGAAAGGTGTCAAAGATGAACATTACTAGTTTTTACGTTCACTTAAAAAACAGGAATTGAAGAGGAGAATGGTTAGGAGGCATTTGGAGGGTGGAAACAGGGAGAAAAAGCCTCCAGGCAGCAGGGCCCAGAGGAGTGAGAGAGAGCAGGCAGGATGGGGAGCTGGGTGGTCTGGTGTGGCCGGGCAGGATGGTGTTTGTGGAGGAGAGGACTCTCGGCTGGACACTGAGTGGGATTAGACCCTGAGGGCCTATTGTGTCTGTCTTCATCTGCAAGTAATGGAAAACCCTGAGCAAAGACCTTATTAAAGGCAAGTGTTTTACTCCCCAAACCTCCGAGGGGGGAACATACTGCGGAGTCAGGTAGCAAGTGTAGAGGTGGTTTTGAGAAGCGTGTGGGGGGCAAAAGGACAGGATAACCAACTTGTACACTTGAGGGGTAAGTGGGAAACATGGCGGCAGCTTAAGCCTCCCTTTACCTGCCCTGTGCTCCCCCCTTCTCTTCCACTCCCCACCCACATCTCCCAATCAACGCTGTCACTGCTTTTCTGGGTGTGTGTGTGTGTGTGTGAGCCGCTCAGTCTGTCCAACTCTTTGTGCCCACTAGGCTTGTAGTGGGCTTGTAGCCCACTCGGCTCCTCTGTCCATGGAATTCTCCAGGCAAGAATACTGGAGTGGGTTACCATTCCCTTCTCCAAAGGGTCTTCCTGACCCAGGGATTGAACCCAGGTCTCCTGTATTGCAGGTGGATTCTTTTACTGTTTGAGCACAAAGACCAGGAGTAATCTTCCATATGGAAACGAATCATTTTCTCCTTCCCTTTGCATGCCTCTGTGTGGGACTTATCAATTCATGCTGTTTCTGACTCCAAAATACCTGTCAGCTCTGTTCACCTCTCTACATGTCTCCCGTCCAAGCCTCAGTCATCTCTGTCTTGTCCTACTGTGGAGCTGACCATCTGCTCTCTCGCTCCCACTTTTGCTCACCAACACTCTATCCAGTCCTAATTCTCTGCACTGTAGCCAGACTGATAAAATAAAACAAAACAAGTAGCCAACAAAAATAAAACCCGAACCCGATCCTGTCACTCTATTGCATAACTCCAGAGGCCTCCTTAAAATCCAGGTCACACTCCTGACCATGGACCGGACAGCCTGGTTAGATCTGGCCCTGCTGGTTTTGCAGACCTCAGGGGACTCACTCCCTCAATCGCTCCCTTCCAGCACCTTCTTTCTATGCTACTATTAGGCCAAGCTCTCTCCTGCCTTAGGGCCTTCATACAGGCTGTTCCTGTAAATTAGGGGCCTTGATCAGTTATTACACTGTTGCCTCATTTTGTTTGTTGTCTTACTCTTTCTCCCACCCAAAATGTATTACAAGGGCCCTGAAGGAGAAGGTATTATCCAGCATGTTCAATGTTCAGTCCCCAGCACCCACTACCCTGACTCACAGCAGATTGTGTGTGTGTGTGTGTATGTTTGTGTGTGTGGTTGTTGCGTGATGAAATGCCTCCTGGTTCCATTAGCAGAACTAGGACTTCCAGAGGGAAACCCAGTTTTGGGGAAAGACGGTGGCTGTAAAGGGTTAGTGGGCCATCAAGGTGCGATATGCAATGCACAATTCAACAACACCCTCCTGTTTTGCATTTCACAGTTCAGCCAGGACCCTGATTCCATACTGCTTTATGCTGAGATAATTTCTAGGTTAAAAGTATTTTCATATATGGGGCCCCTTTAAACCTCTCTACAACCTTGGGAAGGAGTAACATTATTATTCCTTTACAGATGAAACTGTAAATCTCTCAAACTCAGAGATTCTTATCCAAAAATCACATATAGCTGGAAGGCTTCCTGTCCAGATTTGAATGTAGGTATTCAGATTTCTAGATCTTTGTATTTTATTGTTGTTCTGAGTTCATAATCTACTTCTCCATCCCCAGCAGTGACAATAAGGCTTGTAGATCGTGTTGCAGAACGTTTTCATTTTGATGATGAGCAAAGTGAACTTAGCTTGATGGCCAGAGGAATCCAGTGGCCATGTATGTGCATATACGTATATGCATTTTTTTCTCCTGAAGACCTTAAAACCTTGAGAGAGACGGAAGAACGAGGAAAGGAGAAAAACAAAGAGAAAAGTAAAAGAAAGTCCTCAGAAGAAAGAAATGAACAACAACTAAGATAAGATTATAATCTAAAAGAAAGTCACAGAATGTGTTTTAGACTCTTCTTGTTCTTTGGCTAGGTTACAAACAAGAAAGATGTGGATAACAAGATAAACTAGACGTACAAAACTAAAGCGAGAGGGCTGCTGAGTGACAAGAAAAGAGTCCCCATGTACGTGTGTGCGGAGGCGGCCAACGGAGGGAGAGGCAGGCCAGAGGGGGATGCTCTGCAAGCAGCCTGGGTTCATCATTAGCAGCCAAGTGGCGGTCACTGCACGCTGGTGGGTGTTTAGGAGAGACAGAGACACAGAGACACCGTCGTCACGGACGGTGGAGAAGCAGACGGGAAAGGAGAGCTAATCTGTGGAGTGTGGAGGTTGGGGCAGCTTCCCGGGGGTGGGGATTTAGGTGCTGCGGCCTTCAGATCTTAGCCTTGGTGCTCATTTGCTGTGTCTCCTCAGCTAGGTCCTTAGCCTCTCTGTGCTTCAGTCTGCTCATCCTGTTTCAGGATCATGCTGTGTGCTTCACAGGTTGCTGCAGGATTAAACGAGACGGCGTGTCAAGTGCCTCGCTCCGTGCGTGCTTCTCCCGGCTTTTTCTCTGGCGATCAAAGCTAGCGGTGGGGGCTGTGGCAACTCTCTGACCCACATCCGGGTGTGAGTAAGAACCGTGACCTTCTGTTGCTTGGGACACTGTCAGATCCTCAGAAGCAGGAAACAGAGTCGGTGAGCTGCCCCCTCCTCCTACCTTGAGTGATAGTGAGATTGGGGTGGGTTTCATCTGGGGGCTGCTGTGTAGGCGGCAAGTGGATCCATTTATATTCACAGGTTACTGTGTGCCGTTACTTAGCAAATTTGCTTTTTCAAAATGCCTTAATGGACCGCTATAGTAAAAAGAGAAAAATCTTTTCCTTCGTATGTGTGTGTCGGCCAAATGATATTTTTAGAGATTTATTTTTGTGTGTTCATGATGTTCTTGAATAATGTTTCCACAAGTACGGTCAAAGATAAAACATGCAGTGCACAAAATCTGGTCGTGCGTGTCTTAGCATGTGGCTGTCTCTTGAGCAGCCCCGGGCCCCGCTTCCCCAAGCTCTGCGCTGGCCGTGTCTCCTCAGGAGGCCTTGTGTGAGCTGGCTTGCTGAGGCCAGGCTGGGGGGTGGTCCTCGCCCGGTGTCACCCCTCCCCCATTTCCACCCACAGTGCGGCTCTCTGTCTGGACTCGCGGAGGCTCACTGGGTTAAGAATCCACCTGCTCAGTTGAGAGACCAGCCCGGAGTAAGCTGGAGTCTCTCTGCTGTAATTCCAAATTCTGAATAGCTCCCAGTTCTGATGCTTTGTGGTCAGCGGGGTGGGGCCATGTGCTGTGATCCCGTGGATGGGGGCCCATCCTGGGACTCCGTGGGCGGGGTGGGGGCGGGGAG
>NW_011494873.1:2154609-2157738 GCF_000754665.1 Bison bison bison
CCTCACGGTAGACAGGGCACCAGGAGGCACCCAAAAGTGTCAGCTCTAGAGATCTGGAGGGAAATTCGGCACTTGTGAATCTGCCTCTGTTCCCACTCAGCTACACCCAGCTTTCTGGGCTCCTAGGTCAGCGTAGGACTGGGCAGGGAGATGGCTCTCCCAGCCACCACAGAGAGGGCAGCACCAAGAGTCTGGGAGGCAGGAGAGCCGGACCAGGAAGCAGAGAACTGAGGAGCTCTAGAACTGGGTCTACTTGGAGCCCGGCTGGAGGGTGCCGGGGTCCTCGGCAGAAGAGCCTTGCCATCGGGCTTTGGAGGGTGGCTGTCAGGGTGACAGAGCTGCCCAGGACGTGACCTGCCGGTGTCTGCTCCTTTCTCACCGCCTCTAGAAGTGAGGTCCTCTGGTGACTTTTGCTGCTGTAAAGTCATCGGAGTCTGGAGTGGCTTCTTGGGATCTAGGTGATGAAGTCAGAGTGGAAGGAACATTCTAAGCACCTCGGAACTGATTAGGGTCTCCATGACTCTTCCTGAGCCCCACCCTGGGGTCCCTCCAGCCAGTCACGGGTTCCCTTTTCTTGTCTCCCCAGTGCTAAAGTCAGCTTGTCTCTCTTACAGACTTTTGTTCCATTCTCTCCCAGTTTCCTTGTTCTTTCCAACAAATTAATGGAAAACTTCCTGAAGTCAGGGGTGGCTGTGGGCGTTCTCTTTTCTCTGTGACTCACAATCCTGGACATGGCAAAGGGTCTCGGTGAATATTTGTCCACTGAATTGAAAGCGGTTTGTGAGTCTGACCTGTTCCCAGTTAACCAAGGACCAAAGCGGGCCTGTGGGCTGGTTGCATATCTACGCAGTTAATGTCAGCATCACCAGCCATGAGTCATTTGCTTATTGCCTTTGTGGCTTTTACCAAACCTGCATTCTACCCATGTGTTTACTACTTTTCTCTAAAGTGGCTTATGTTTTTCACTTAGAAAATTAATTTTAACAGGAAACTTTATTCCATACCCATGCATTAAAACCAGTTTTTATCTTCCTGGAAATGGAAGATACACATCTCTTCAGTAGAAAGCACATGTCCATCACCCAGTGAGTGATCTCAAGGTGTCCAGTAGCACACACGTCACACTTTGGGGAATTCTGATTTATGTGATGGGTGAGGATGCATTCAGAAGAATGCCCGCTCAAAAGAATGCCAGCTGGCCCTGGGCACACTTCTGGATCTTGGGCGACTTGCCATTCTGTGATCTGTGGTCACAGCAGCCAGGCGCTGCTACCTGCTGTGGCTCTCACTGAAAAGGCAGCTTTGGTGACTGTTGAGAGGGCCCATGAAAGGGCTGTGGTGCCTTTCTCTCGTCTCTGGGGACCCCCTGCTCTTTGCCCTCCTGCCCCATTCCAGGCTCCTCCTGGCAGAGTAGAAGCCACTCTTTTGTCCCCATCATGGGAACAGCTATGGTGGAGGAGGTGAAGCAGACAGAGGAGCCGGGGGAGGGAATGAGGAGAGGGAGGGGACAGAGGAGGACAGGAAGGAAGAAGAGGAGGAGGGCGAGGATGAGGGGGAGGAGATGAGAGAGGAGGAGGAAGAGGCCAGGCTGTGTGGGCTTAGGGAACAAAGCCTGGGCAGTTGTCTTGGAGAGGAGAGAATGGGGTGAGGGGTTGGACAGTGGAGGAGAGGGGTGGAGGGTTGGCCATAATACTTTGCAGCAGGAAAATGGTTTTGGGTGAGAGGGAGAAAATAGCACAATGTATATTTGTCTCTTGAGTCTTAAGACCTTGGCTGGGTGGACAAGCACAAAATCAACATTTTGGTTCTTATGTTGCAATGGGTAACCCTTCTGTAGGGTGAAAGGTTTTATCAGTAAAAGTGAAAGCGAAGTCGCTCAGTTGTGTCCGACTCTTTGCGACCCCGTGGACTGTAGCCCGCCAGGCTCCTCCATCCACGGGATTCTCCAGGCAAGAGTACTGGAGTGGGTTGCCATTTCCTTCTCCAGGGGATCTTCCCGACCCAGGGATCGAACCCGGGTCTCCTGCATTGTAGGCAGACGCTTTACCATCTGAGCCACCAGGGAAGTAAAAGGCAAGGTACAAATGTAAAAGCAATAGGTTATTTTTTAGGGCAAAAATGGTCTCTCTCTGTGTTGGATGTTTGGACTTGCCTTAATCACCAGTTTGGATTTTGGCAGGTTAAGAGGTCAAGTGACACAGCAGATCATCAGTATACCTCCAGGTTCCAAATCTGTGTTCTGGCTCAGCGTAGACACGAGGCTCCTAGAGCCGACAGGGACCTTGGTGTGAAGCATCTCCTGAGCTACTTCCAGCATACTCAGCATCTCTGGAATCTGACTGTGAGTCTGGTGGGGGACTTGCCTGGCAGGTGAAGCCCTAGCTTCTCAGGGCCCCTCCAGTATCATCCAAGCTGTGATGCTGGCCAGCCCCTGTCTTCTGGACCATGGACCTCTGGCTCCTGGGCACAGATCATGGTGGTTTAGGACAAGTCTTTGCAAGGATGTTGGGAACCAGTGTGCCTGGCTAAGGACTGGAGGGGGCATTGCAAGCTCCTGGCGAGTGTTCTTCTTCTCCCTCCAGATCAGGGTACCCAGAGGATGCTCTAGGCTGTTGTGCATCTGGGTGGGTAAACCAGCCACCATATGTGTATGCTTGTGGAGTTCTGCATTTCTCTTCTTGCTTTATTTCAGACAGGGCTTTTAGCCTCTCCACACCTAAGTTGACAGTCTAATTTGAATCCCAGTTCTGCCACTTGCTAACTGTGTGACCTTTGGCAGGTTCTTAACCTCTCTGTTCCTCTATTTCTCTGTAAAATGGTGGTAATTATCGTACTGCATCTCTTTAGGGTTGTGGTGATTCAGAGACTTGACATACATTAGCATACAGAGCTCCTTGAGTTGTGTCTGATGGTCAGTAAGCACCATGGAGAAGTGTGAGCTGTTGACATCATCTGGGGCTGCTGCCTCTACCATCTCTTGTTTAAAGTAGTCTTTTATTTTTTCAAGATCCAGCTGTTCCTCTTTTTCCACCACCCCTGTTGTGCCAGGCAGGGGTCTGAGGCAGTGCTGGTTGGTGATCACCAACCATCACCTAGTGATGCTATGCTAGCCCTTCCGTCCTAACACTG
>NW_011494873.1:2157838-2160403 GCF_000754665.1 Bison bison bison
CCGACTCTGTACGACCCCATAGACGGCAGCCCACCAGGCTCCCCCGTCCGTGGGATTCTCCAGGCAAGATCACTGGAGTGGGTTGCCATTTCCTTCTCCAATGCATGGAAGTGAAAAGTGAAAGCGAAGTCGCTCAGTTGTGTCCGACTCTTTGCGACCCCATGGACTGCAGCCCTCCAGGCTCCTCCGCCCATGGGATTTTCCAGGCAAGAGTACTGGAGTGGGGTGCCATTCACTACCACCACGCTAACCTTCATCCTTGCCTTGAGCCTCAGTATCCTGTGAACCGCAGAGTGAATCATCTACTTTGTCTATCAAGGAACAAGGTGCTGCTCCTCCTGCCCTCCCCCGTGGTCAGCTGCCCCCTCTCTCCCCCAGTTTACGCTCTCTCAGTGGCCTTTGTCTCTGTTACCTGCTCCTCCACTTTCAGTAACCGGTCCCCACCTCGACCCTACTAGGTGTCTGGGTGCTAAGTAGACCTCCACTGAAGTCCAGCGCGTGTCCACCCATCGTCTCCTGGGGGTCCTCTGCTCACCCCTCTGGGGCTCAGAAGGGCTGGGGAGAATTTCAGGGAGAAACTGCTTCAGCCTCCCACTTTGATCACATGGCCCGTGCCCCAGGCTGTATTCTTCTCTCAGGTGCCCTTGCAGGTGGGAGAGCCCCTGAGGGAAGGTCATATTTCTTCCTGGGGTTATGCCTAGCTGCTTGGTCGCTGTGCTGCTTCTGCCATTTGGAAAGCTTCTGCTTATACCCTGGTCTGCACGATGGCTCTCCACTCCCTCTGTGGCCTGGCTGGCATCTGTTGATGGCCCGTCTGACTTTCTGGTTCCGTCCCCTTGGTTTCTGGGCTCTTGGGCGCCATCCTCTGAGGCTCAACTCTCCAAACTGTTCTTTTCGGTCTCTCCCTGGGAGATGCCACCAGATGAATTAGCACTGGCCCATTTCTCTCTGTGGTCACCTTGAGCTCTGCTCTGCGTGTGGTTGTGTCCCCTGGGGGCTCAGTGAGTACACCCTCAAGACCCAGGACCCCCAGCCTGACCTCCAAGCTGGCTTCTGCTCTTGACCCCCACTGCTGCCTTTGGGGATGGGGGTGTCCTTTGCGGCTCAGGCCCCAGCACTGTGTCTGTCCCTTGCATCTGTCTGGGCTTCCTGCCTCTTGTAGCCATTCATCCTTCCGCTCAGCTCCTCTCCTCTCACCAGTCTGGGATCTGGTCCTTCCCTTGGGTGGATTCATGCAGATTTCTCAGTGGTCTGTTCTTCCTGGTTTATCCTCAGGCTCCCTGCAGACTGCAGAACTGCCTGTATCATGGGAAACCTTCAGTGAATCCAGAGGCTGGGTCATGCACCCCAAACCTCTGAGCACAGAGTGCAGAACATCCGAGCTGACACCCAAGTGGCAGTTCCTGCCCCGTGATCCTGTTTTCAGCTCACTGCCTTCAGCTCTCTGACCCACCATTCTCTCCTCCACCCAGCTGGGCTCCACCATCCACAGCCTGCTCCTTCTTGCTTCCTCTCTGGAGGCCTCCTGGGAGCTTAGTTTTATGTGTCAACTTGGCTGGGTCGTAGGCCCAGCTGGTCAATCAAATGGGAAGCTAAGTGTTGCTGCTAAGGTATTTTGTGGATGTAGTTAGCATCTACAGTCAGTTGACTGTAAGTAAAGAAGATTGCCTGGATGATGTGGGTTGTTCCCATTCAGTCAGCTGAGGTGTCCCAGAGAAGGAACTGTGCCTGCAGAATGCGGTATCAACTCCTCCTGTGTTTTCAGCTCACATTCTGTCCTAAAAATTCAGACTCGTCAGCCCCCATGATCACAGGAGCCAGTTCCTTACAAAAAGTCATCCTGGGTGTGTGTGTGTGTGTGTTCAGTCGTGTCTGACTCTTTGCGACCCCATGGACTATAGCCCACCAGGCTCCTCTGTCCATGGGATTTTCCAGGCCAGAATACTGGAGTAGGTTGCCTCCAGGGGATCCTCTAGGGGATCTTCGCGACCCAGGGATCTAACCCTCGTCTCTTGCGTCTCCTGCATTGCTGGTGGATTCTTTACCACTGTGCCACCTGGGAAGTGTGTGTATATGTGTGTGAACATACACACACACAGATATGTGTGTATATAGTCCTGGTTCTGTTCTCTGTGAACCCTGGCTGTGACTACCTCCTGTGGCTTGGCCCAGACCTCACTTTCTGGACCCCTTCTCTGAGTAGCCAGCCTTCAGAAGCCGTGCCTTCCCACCTGCTCTGAGTGCCCTGACTGGATCCCTGTGGTTTTGCTCACCTAGTGCCTGATAGGGTTATATAGCTCTAAGGCTGTACACCCACAATTCCACTGCTGAGGAGAGGTATCCATTTTGTGCTTTTAAAAAAAAATTGAAGTATACTTGATTTACAATGTTGTGTTAGTTTCAGGAATACAGTAAAGTGACTTAGTTATACATACATATATGCCTGTTGTTTTCAGATGCTTTTTCCTTATCAGATCAGATCAGTCACTCAGTCATGTCCGACTCTTTGCAACCCCATGAATTGCAGCATGCCAGGCCTCCCTGTCCATCACCAACTCCCGGAGT
>NW_011494873.1:2160748-2164946 GCF_000754665.1 Bison bison bison
AGAATGGACTGGTTGGATCTCCTTGCAGTCCAAGGGACTCTCAAGAGTCTTCTCCAACACCACAGTTCAAAAGCATCAATTCTTCAGCACTCAGCCTTCTTCACAGTCCAACTCTGACATCCACACATGACCACTGGAAAAACCATAGCCTTGACTAGACGAACCTTTACCTTATAGGTTATTACAAAATATTGAGTATAGTTCCCTGTGTTATACAGTAGAACCTCATTGGTTATCTGTTTTATTTATAGTAGAGAGTATGTGTTAATCCCTAATTCCTGATTTGTCCCTTCCCCACTCCCTTTTCCACTTGGTAACCATAAATTTGTTTTCTCTGTCTGTGGGTCTATTTCTGTCTTGTATTTAAGTTCATTTGTATCATTTTTTTTTTAAGATTCTACATGCAAACAGTATGGTGTGATGCTGGTCTTGGTTGGCTTGCTTTGCTGAGTATGGTGATCCACTTCGTGCTTCTCTGGCCCTGCTTCAGCTCCCAGAAGAACTGGGCACATAGTGGGTGGCCACCAGGTCTTCGCTGGATGCCTGTGGGGAACCGGTGAGTTGGGGATGGGGGTGGCTCTAAGCTGATTGCAAACACTCTCCTAGATTCCTGGTGGGGGTAATCAAGGGTCTCTAACCCAAGGTCATTTTTCAAAGAGTTGGTTTATTCCTTTTTTTTTTCTTTAATATTTATTTGTCTTCTCTAGGTCTTGAATCCCAGGGACGGGGGAGCCTGGTGGGCTGCCGTCTGTGGGGTCGCACAGAGTCGGACACGACCGAAGCAACTTAGCAGCAGCAGCAGCAGCAGGTCTTAATTACAGCATGCAGATCTTTAGTTGTGGCGTGTGAACTCTGAGCTGTGGCGTGTGGGGTCTAGCTCCTTGACCAGTTACTGGACTGGGGCTCCCTGCATTAGGAGCAAGGAGTCTTAGCCATTGGACCACCGGGATGTCCTAGTTTATTCTTTTGTGTTTGTGACCTGAGGCTCTAAAATGTACCCAGACTACATTTCTCCCCCCTTGTTCTCTGATTCTATGCCCAGCAGTGGTTTCCAGATCATAAGATATTATACAAATTCAAGTATAGCAGAGGAGACTAAGCCTTGGAACTCCTGAGTGTCCAGGTGATCATTTGGTTGGTGGATACACCTTGGTTTTTGTGTTGCTTAGAACTGCATCTTGCTGGTGGTTGAGTATCATTCTGGGATTTGTCTCCTAGGTGGCCAAGCCTTGGGTATCTCTAAGGAGTTTCAAGTGGAAAACCACGGAAGTGGCTGTATGCATTCAGACGGCTGGGTAACCTGCAGGACGGGTGCAGCCTCAGGACCGGCGGCCCAGCCTCCACCGTCCAGCTCAGTCCTTCTGTGTCCCTGGTGATGTGACACTGCATTCACTCAATAAGCTCCTTGAGCTTTTCAGTTTTAACAAAAGCCACAACCTTCCCGGACTTTTCTTTTATGGACCTAGTACATAACCCTGCTGTACGTCTGCTGGGATGTTTTGAAATTGACAGCTCTCCTGCTTTCTCTTTTAACCAAACTCCACTCCTGTTGGTGAGTGAGGTGGAGTTAATGAGCCCGTGGACAGCATGGCAAGTCACTTTTGAAATGACCCAAATTCCTTTAATTTTGTTGTTTTTAAGGAAAGGTCAAATAATTGGGGGAAAAAAAACTTTTGATGAGGAGTTACACTTAGGGTTTACAAAAAAGCACACTTTGTTGATAAAATATGAACTGTTTGAAAGATTTATAAGAGTCTAAAATCCTGCATAGCCCTTCAGAATTTGAAGCAGCAGGAAACCACTGTGATATTTTTAAAGCAAGTATTTATAAAAGTAATTGGGTACTCTTGATGTGGAATAAGGAGGAAAAAAATAACGGTAAGGAAGCTATATTGGACTTGACATAAAAGTGAGGTATGTAATTTGGGAGCAGAAGGAAGGGCAAATGACGCGTACACACAGTACCTGCGGGCCTCTCGCCCTGCAGAGCTGGAGGCAGGACAGAATGGTGCTGGAGGGAGGAGGGCTCTTCAGGGCCCACGAGCAGTGCTCAGGTATCGCAGCTAATGTCTGAAACTCCAGTGTAAAACTCCGAGGCCCTCTAAAACAGATTCCATGCAAATGGGACAGAAAACACATGTTTCTGAGAACATTTTGGTTAAAATTAAAAATGTGGCAGAGATTGTGCCAATAATTTACTCGAGAATATCCAAACCAGATGCTGCTAGCCGGTAATTCCAAGTAATTTGCCAAAATTATGTATTTACTTTAATCCTAGAGATGAAGTTAAAATATGCATGGTTTTTGTTATTTGTGGTGTAGAAAAAAAAATCTGATGTGACTTCAGCTAATACCGGGTAGAAGACAAAGAAATGGGCAAGGTATGTCTATTAACTGCTGCTCGAACCCATAGTGGAGTAAAATTGCTGAAAAAACAGTTTCTCAAAAAGTGCAAGGCTTTGGGAAGTTAGGCAGACATTTTTGGGTAGGATGTTAATTCTTGAAACAACAACCTTGCATTAAGACAGTGTTTCTACCGGTAACAGTTCTAATTCCCGAGTGGCTCCCACTCACGGACGTACTATATTATGGATGCCAAACATTTGGATGCAAATGGAAAAAAAGTTCACTCATCTCTCTGATTTCTGTTCTCTATAAAGCCAGATAATCATATAGTGGAACTAGCTGGTCAGCAGACATTTTTGGGTTCCTATTTAGATATTTAGCATCTATCTGGACAGAGGCAATTTAGTTTAGTAGGTCAACATGCAAGCTCTGAAGTCAGACTAGATGGGTTCAAATTCTACGTTGTCATATATAAGCTGCAGCTGCTGCTGCTAAGTCGCTTCAGTCGTGTCCGACTCTGTGTGACCCCATAGACAGAAGCCCACTAGGCTCCTCTGGGATTCTCCAGGCAAGAACACTGGAGTGGGTTGCCATTTCCTTCTCCAATGCATGAAAGTGAAAAGTGAAAGTGAAATCGCTCAGTCGTGCCTGACTTAGCGACCCCATAGACTCCAGCCTACCAGGCTCCTCCATCCATGGGATTTTCCAGGCAAGAGTACTGGAGTGGGTTACCGTTGCCTTCTCTGATATATAAGCTATGGGGTAGTTATTTAAGTTCTCTGTGTTTAGTTTTCTCATCTCTAAAATGAGTGTAGTAACAGTATCTACCTTGTAGAGTTGTTCGGAGGGTTAGATCAGTTAGTACTTGGTATAGTACTTAGTATAACACCTGAACACAGAAAAACCCTAAAAAAAATACTACTCGACTTCATTCTGTATGACCTGGTAGCAGGCTTCCTGTTCCATCTAATTTGTATGTGGCTCTAGACTAGTCCTTCTAAGATGCACATCTGATCTCTGTCAGTCCTTTGGGGTCTTTCCACAGTGCCCCCCAGCCCCTAAACCATTCCTACAGGATGAAGCCTGGCTCACTAGCATGGCAGGTAAAACTTCCTGCCCAATGGACCTGTACTTGGCACACAGGCTCCAAGAAGTGTTTGGAGGTTTCTGAAATGTGCTACCTATTCAGGTAAGGAATGAGGGATCCAGGCACCATGCCCATTTTATGGGATGAGTAGTGGTGTGGGCTTCAGTCTGGGACGGAACCCCACTTCTGACTGGGTGCTGTTTGGGGTCTGTCTTATTGTGCATAATTTGAGGGGCATTAAAAAGCAGAGACATTACTTTGCCAACAAAGGTCCATCTAGTCAAGGCTATGGTTTTTCCAGTGGTCATGTATGGATGTGAGAGTTGGACTGTGAAGAAACCTGAGTGCCAAAGAAGTAATGCTTTTGAACTGTGGTGTTAGAGAAGACTCTTGAGAGTCCCTTGGACTGCAAGGAGATCCAACCAGTCCATCCTAAAGGACATCAGTTCTGGGTGTTCATTGGAAGGAATGATGCTGAAGCTGAAACTCCAGTACTTTGGCCACCTTATGCAAAGAGTTGACTCATTGGAAAAGACCCTGATGCTGGGAGGGATTGGGGGCAGGAGAAGGGGATGACAGAGGGTGAGATGGCTGGATGCCATCACCAACTGGATGGACATGAGTTTGGGTAAACTCCGGGAGTTGGTGATGGACAGGGATGCCTGGCGTGCTGCGATTCATGGGATCGCAAAGAGTCGGACACGACTGAACTGAACTGAACTGAGGAACCAGGCAGCTCTCTCTGCTTCCAGATTCCTGCTTGGG
>NW_011494873.1:2165553-2166573 GCF_000754665.1 Bison bison bison
CATGTGCCGCCCGTGCCTGATCCACAGGAGACCCCAGTCCGGTGCCCATGGATTGAAGAAATGATTTGTGTCGTTGGTGACACTTCGGACAGTCCTTCACTCGTGAACAGTACTCTCTTCCCTTCCGGTCTGATAATCAGCTCCTCCACCCAGGCTCCCTCTGCATTAGCCAGCATAATCCTGCAGTTCACCTTGGGGAATTGACATCTTTCTTCTGGATGCTTCAAAAAATAACCTAAGTGCTCACTAGGCTCCATTCCTGCAATTTGCCTCCTATTTCTTACACTCGCCCCTTAGCTTTGGAAACGATCCGGGACCTCTCTGGCTTTACAGAAGGGACAAGGGTCTCCCTGGAGGACTGCAGCTTCTCTACTGCTGCCCCTCCCCCAAATCTGTAGAGAGGCTGCTCTTCAGGGCACCTCCGTTATTGACCTGTTTTCTTCCTGATTATCCTTCTCACATGAAGGTGGAGTATCGTGCAAGCTGTCCCCGGGGAGGGCTCTGCTTTTTGTCTTGAGTTGAGAAGCAGTTGCAAAACTGCTGGCTTCTAGAACTTGCAGTATGCTCTGAGGGTATTGATGGTGTTAGCCTTAAGCAAGGAAGATCCCTGCCTGCTAAGAAGTTTCCATCAAGGCTCACTTTTTTGCTCTTTTCCTAGTTTCAAGAAAACTTCAAAAAGTAAGACACCTCCTCCCTGCCCCCCACCACCGCCTTGGGGGCAAGAACCGTACCAGCTATCAGACACACTTGAGACTGCGGTCATTGTCCCAGCCAGAAGAGCCCAGCCCAAGAATGTGTGGGTTAACCCGTGCGCCCCGCCAGAAGGAGGGTTTGGGGCGGTGACCTGCCTTCTCCGAGTGCGGGTGGTGGGCCACACGGCGCTGCCTGTGCAGTGCGGTACAGTGCTGGTCATTGACACCCTGTGCGTCTGCAGGGAGAGTGGACTAAGCAGACCTTTTTCTTCTTTAAATCCGAGGAATGTGTGAAAGGCAAGAGTGTCCAGCCAGAAAGGAGTGGCCA
>NW_011494873.1:2166673-2197776 GCF_000754665.1 Bison bison bison
CCCGGCCCCTCCCCAGCCACAGCCTTGCTTGCTGTCAGTTTGTCAACAACTCGGACTGAGGTGCTCTGTCTTGGGGCTCTGTAGGTGCATGGCAGACAGAGGAGGTGGCATCTGCTGCTGCTTCAAGCAAGGGGTGGAGGGTCGACTCCCCTGGGAAGCTGTTTATTTCTGTTGAGGAATTCTGCTGGCAATTAGGCCAGGTTGCCGCTGTGAAAACACAAGTGTGTTGGTGATGGTCTGGTGCTCGTATGCACACGCATGCACACATCCTTGTCCCTGCGGACACACACGTGCACCCATACCTCCACATGCACACACTTACAGGCTCTTGTGCCCCCTCCCCCGCTGCATGCCCCCGTCATTCATGCAGGAGCTTGAACACACTCACACACACATGTGGACACACACTTACTTCACAGATCCTTTATTAAGCCGGAGAACATAAACATCAAACAACACCCTATTTATAGAAGCAGTAAACCGAGCAGAAACTAGTACGATCCATGCCAACCCTAAATCTCAAACTTTTCTCTCTACTCTTTTTAACTGGGAATGCTTCATCTGTTTCCTTCCCTCTGTCTCATTCCGCTCTGAGAGGCTGCTGCTTCTTCCCATGCTTTGGCTTTGAAAGATGCCCTTGAGCCTTATTTTCGGCTCTGACCAGGATGAAAGCGCTCACTCTGCCTTTTCTGGGCGTTTCGTGGCCTCTGGGATCAGGCTGCCTGGGGTTGTAGGGCGACTCTGACACTTCCTGGCTGTGTGAACTGGAACAAGCCGCTCTTTATGCCTCAGTTTCCTTTTCTGGAAGATGGGGATCGTCACAGTACCACCTTTCAGGGGTGTCTTGAGAATTAAACGCTGAGCCCAGTGTCAGGCACATAGATATATCCGATAAATAGTAATGATGATTTGTTTCCTCCTGCCCCTGACTAGTCTTCAGAGAGTCTCTTGGCTGTCTTGGGCTCTGATACTCAACTACCTAAGTGTTTGTGCTTTGTGCGAACAAACGGTCCTTCTTTTCCACCTGAGCTGGAAGAGAAAGAGCCAGCATGATTAGACACATTTTTTCATGATTCCTTTCTTTAATCCATAGGCTTCTGTGTACCTGACTGTCTCTGTTTTCACTCTTTTGAGCTATAGTTGGGATTATTCCTAATTTGCATCACATGGTTTCTTAGCAACCATCACTAATATAAGATCAGGTACAAAAATACTTTTGGTTAGAATTTCAAACGTCTTAGTTTATTGTAGACCATTGCTTTAAAAAATATTTACTTTGATTCTTTTCCTACATTATTTCAAAAGTAATGCGACTTCATTGTAAACTATTTAGAATGCTCAGATAATCAGAATGAAAATCACCCTTCTGTCAGCATCCTTCCAGTTTTAAACATGTATATATTTGTACCAAATGGGAATTGGTGTACACATTCTTTTTGCAAACAGCCCCTACCTCCATTTCACAATGTTCATCTGTCCATCATGTTTTTAAATGATTTTTTAAATTAAAATTGTATTTTATTATATAAATTGTATTGAAGTATAAATTGTATTGTATAGAAGTATAGTGGATTTACAACATTGTGTTAATTTCTGCTGTACAGCAGAGTGATTCAGTTATATATACATAGACATTCTTTTTTTAAAAAATATTCTTTCCCATTATGGTTTATCATAAGATACCAAATATAGTTCCCTGTTTTATACCGTAGGAACTTGTTATTCGTTCTATCTATGATAGTTTTCATCTACTAACCCCAAACTCCCACTGCATCCCTCCCCCACTTTTATATGATTTTTTTTAAAAGATAGTATTTTAAATCAGATGAAATGTGGCTTCTCCAAGAGAAGCACCATTCCCGTGTACACGCTCAGCGGAGAGGGGGTGGCCGTGTGGTGGTAGTGAGCTGGATTGGCTGCATCCAGGAGCGGCCCCGCTGTGCACTCCTGTGGGAAGGGCAGGGAGGATGCAGTTAGAATGTGGGTAGGGAAAGCACCTCCCCCTCCTGACTTTGTTCTTGCAACTGTAGATGGCTTTCAGCCCTGGTGTGAGTAGACGGATGGACAGCCTGCTGCCATTGGCATTTACTGACACCAGGGCAGTTACAGGGAAATATGGACTCCTTGGGACCTGGCCATGGAGCTGAGGGATGTAGGGCTCGCCTCCAAGGGAAGCAGGCGGTGGTTCACAGAGATGCAGGAGCCGAATTATCTGCATTCAGGTCCCACTGCTGCTGCTTGTATGTTGGGCAGATCTTTCTCTGTGCCTCAGTGTCCTCAGCTATGAAATGAAGATTCTTTCTTAATGCAGTTATATGGATTAAGTTAATATGCACAGACAAAACACTTCGTGTCTGATCTGTAAGTGCAGTGTGAACATTGCTCGCGGGTATTACTGTTGTAGGGAGTGATTTTTAACCTTGGTTGCACATTTGGGGGGAGCTTAAAACATCACTGATCGCTCTGTCTCACCCAAATCAATGGAATTTGAACCTTTGTCAACATAGTGGGCCTCAGGCAGAGAGCTTTTTTTTTTTTTCTTCCTCGAGTGATTCTAATATGCAGCCAAGACTGAGAACCATATAGTGGAGGGGGAGCTGGTGCCCCTCCAGTCTTTGATTGACAACAGGACTTCACTGGTAATGAGGGCAGGTGACAGTACTTGGGATCTGCCTGTGGCTAAGGTAGTCAGACAAGGAGGCTGTTAGATGGCGGTGACCCTGGTGACCTTGGCGCCCTGTATAAGCAAACCTAAGCCTAAGCCAGAGTCAGTGCACTCAAATCTAAGAAAACAAAACTCAGGAATGACTAATTATAAACAGCCAACTAGATTTACTCAAATCTGAGAAAATGAAACTCAAGAGCAACTGTCCTGTTGGGCAAATAGATTTGTCCAATTAAGGTAACTGTTTAAGCTACAGCCAATTAAATGATTGCTTTGCTTTGCTTCTGTCTCTTCACTATAAAAGCCTCCACCCTCACCCCTGCCTTCCTTGCTCCTATAAAGCCTTCAAAATTTCACATGTCTCAGTTTACCTTTTCTCACTCTGCAGACATAAGGATTTACCCTGGCAGCTTTAAGCGACCCTGTGTGGTGGTGCTCAAGCCTACCCCCAAGGAACTTTGGAGCAGAGATTCTTGGGTTTGATTTGAACTTGGAGATTCCTGGAGATTCTTATTCAGAGGGTCTGCGGCAGGGCTTAGGAAGCTAGATTTTGAAAAGCGTCCAGGATAATGGGCGGACTAGCCGTTTCCAGTTACAGATCCTCCGCTTCTCTGAGCCTCAGTTTCCTCAGCTGTAAAATGGGGATGACAGGACACGTTGCAAGGTTGTTGTGAGGATTAGAGATGCGAGGACCCCTCCTTTCTTCAGACAGCAGACAGGGTGGATGCGGGGACAGTGGTGGCTGGCGGCTGAGCAGGCTCCATACCCATGTCCTCAGGCTGGCAGTGCCCCCAGGCCGAGCCAGATGGGATGGGATTCACGCTCAGGTGTGGCCAGCGCTTGACCCCACACCCTCCTTTCCCAGCAAGAGGAGGTGCCTTTTTCTGAGCCCCCAAGGCTCCTGTTTCTCTGTATGTGGAACGGATTGTGTTAGATGTGTACGGTTGCTGTAACAACTACCGTAAGCTCATTGAGTTAAGACAACACCAGCTTATCATCCAACATGGGTCTCCCTGGGCTACAGTCAAGGTGTCAGCATGTCTGTGTTCCCTGCGTGTATTGGTCGCTCAGTCGTGTCCGACTCTGTGTGACCCCATGGACTGCAGCCCACCAGGCTCCTCTATCCATGGGATTCTCCAGGCAAGAATACTGGAGTGTATTGCCATTCCCTTCTCCAGGGGATCTTCCTGACTCAGGGATTGAACCCACGTCTCCAGCGCTTCCTGCATTAGCAGGCAGATTCTTTACCACTGAGCCACCTGTTCTCTTTGGAGGCTTTAAAGGTGAATGAGTTGCTTTGCCTCTTGCAGCTTAGAGAGGCTGCCTTTCTCCACCTTTAAAGCCAGCAGGGGCAGTTTGAGTCCTTCTTTTGAGAGCATCACTCTGACCTGGTCTGCTGATTCCCTCTTCCACTGTAAGGATGCCGGGGACTCTTTTAGGCCCTCCTGGAAATCCAGAATGATTCCCTTATTTTAAGGTCAGCTAATTATCAGCCTTCATTCCCATTTTCCATGGTAAGTAACATTTTCATAGGTTCTGGGGATTATAGGATGTGGACATCTTTGGGGAACATTCTGCTGCCCACCACTTCTATTGTCTTGAACGATTTTTTTTTTTTTAGATCGTTTGCTGTTACGAATCTCAGGTGGAGATTAATCTCATCACCCTATCCAGGTGTAAACTCCTCAAAGACTGAAATTATGTCTTGCTCCTCCATGAATTGCCTATAACTTGCATTTTAAACCCAGGTTTCTGTTATCCCTGGGGGTATGGAAGAACTTTCCATGGGGATGTGAGCAAAGGTAGTTCGAAATGAATCCACTCCAGCATCCTTTGCTCGAACACGTCTGCCTGAGAGTGCACCTGTTGTGGAGGCCCGTTCTCCTTTGCTCCTCTTCTTTCCAGATGCTTTTCTCTCACTTTTTCAGAGGAAGTGGCAGCTCTTCCCCACCCTAAAGTGCCAAACAGAGACATTAAAAATGCCCCGTCTGTGAAACCCTCATATTTATTTATTTGGCTGCGCCAGATCTTAGTTGTGGCACGTGAAGTCTTAGTTGCAGCCTGGATCTCGTGGGATCTAGTTCCCTGACTAGGGATTGAACCCAGGCCCCCTGCATTGGGAGTTCTGAGTCTTAGCCCCTGAACCACCAGGGAAGTCTCTGTGGAACCCTCATATTGATTAAGACTTGTATTTTCAACAAATTGTATTATGTATATTTAACATGTATACACCAATATTTTTACTATATCTACAATGCTTTGATCAAATGTATAGACCCCAAAGGAAAAGATTTTAACATTCAGAGCCTAACATGCAAAAATCAAGAAGTAAATTACAATTTCAATTAATGTGTGTTTTTCCTGCATAAAATTTTGATAGGATGATTAATAAAAGACTTTATAGCATAAAAATTACAAGTACAGTAAAATTATGTTAAGAAAAGTAAATATAATTTCAAGGAGGAAAAAGGAAAAATGTAAACTTTCTGACTCATAAAGAAGAGTTTGTTTATGTAGTTTTTAAAATAGCTGATGGTGGGTATCAAATTGCTATGGCATTTGGATTCCATTGGAAACTTTAAAAGAGTGATGTAACAGTTTTATATTTTATAAAATGTCAATATTTACAATACAGTGGGAAGTGCATGGTTTGTACTATTTAAATTTACAATGAAAATGTGCAGGGGCTTATACACAGCATCAGAATTCTTTTAGGAGTAGTATGCGCTTAAAAGTTTGAAGACCATCTACCCTATGGTACTTTACACATGATGGGTGCTTAAAAATGTTTGTATTTGAAGAGGGATTTAAGTAGAGTTTGTAAAACAGAAGAAGAAAGAAAAGTGAAAGTGAAGTCGCTCAGTCGTGTCTGACTCTTTTCAACCCCATGGACCATAGCCTACCAGGTTCCACTGTCCGTGGGATTTTCCAGGCATTAGAAAGAGTACAGTTAAAGTGGTCATACGTGTTTAAAATGAGAACATTTCATGAATAAGATCCTCTGATGGATGGCTGGGATGTGCACCCTTTGACAGCTAGTGAGCATCTTTGGGATCTCGGTTTCATTTTTCCAGTAGCAACTACTTATTTCCTTCCCTGCCACCAACTGTCCTACAGTTCCATTCAGTTCTGACACTAAGTACCTGGAACTGGCGCAGAGCCCACGGGTCAGGATCTGAGTCTCATAAGACTGCTTCCCCCCGCCAGATGCCTGTTGCAAATAGGGTCCCCAAGCTACCTACACCTTTGTCTGGCCAGCTACAGATTGGGGGTTCCCATGACCCTCAGTCCCACTCAGGTTCCATAATTTGCTAGAATGACTCAAAACTCCAGAAAGTGCTATACTTAGCAATAGTAGTTTTATTATGAAGGCTACAACTCAGGAATAGCCAAACAGAAGAGATGTGTAGGATGAAGTTGAGGGGTGAGGAAACCTCCATGCCTTCTCTGGGGTGCCAGCCTGCTATCACATCCGTGAGGGCAGCAACCTGAAAGCTCCCCCAGCTTCGTGTTGCTTCATTATATAGGCACAGTTGATTAAACCACTGGCCATTGTTGACTAGGCTCAGTCTCTAGCCTTTCTCCTCTCTTCAGAGATTAGGGCTGTGCAGAGAGCGGGGGCGGTGCTGAAATTTCCAACCTGTGGTCCACTCCTGTGGCTGGTTTCTCTGGCATTCTGCTGCCATCCTGAAAGTATCCAGTGGGTCTGCCAAAGTTCATGTCATTAGCATAATTTCTAGTACTGTCAAAGGAAGTCATTATGAATAACAAAAGACATTCTCATCACTCAGAAAATTCCAAGGGTTTTAGGAGCTCTGTGCCAGTCACCCAGGACGAAGACCAACTACTGTGTGTGTGTATGTGTATATATATATATAATACATGTCATATATATGTATTTATCATACCACATTGTCATTCTTAGAAATCAGGAATCTTCTTTCTCAGTCTGGGAAGTTCGGGGGTTGGCTTAAGGGAGCAGAAGCAAGTATAACTTTATGGCCTTTGCCAAGTCTCAGAGGAATAGCACTTGGGAAGGCTCTTGTTAGAGACTTTAATTGCTCACTTAACTAACCACCCGGCCACCCCAGCAACTTCACCGTGTGCCAGATCCAAGGCTAGGAGCCTAGGAGCCAGGAGGTGGAGGGTGGAGGGGAGGCGGGAGATACAAAGTTGAATTAAGCGCAGTTTCTGGCCTGGAGGAGCCTGCAGTCCATGGTGAACTGCCCATCTTTCTCTGCTGTCCTCTGCTATCCTTTCGGATCATGTCTCACTGGTAGAAGATGCTACTGGTAGAAGGGGATTGGGCCATCCACACGCCTGCCATTGGGAGCAGGGTCCCCAGTGTGGCAGCTGCTTTTCTCCCTGCCCCATTGCCTCTCACATCCCCCTGGGTGACCCCTGCAACCTCCCTCACCTATGCTCCAGTCTGCCTTAGTCTGTTCATTCCTCCTTAGCAGGTTTGAGTCCATTTTTAGGGGTGATGAGTGGATGGAAAAATGTCACTAATCACTTATGACAGATGTCGCTACAGCTTAACTAAGACCAAACAGTTTCAGCTCAGGAACTTCATAGATGATGTGGGAAGAATGTTTGATCGCAGAGCAAGGATTCAGGGTCTCCAGCAAACTCCTGTTATCAGTCTGTCTCACCTTTCTGCAAAGAGGTTAACTCTGCAATGTAGGAGATGCAAAATGTGTGAAATGTAGTTTCCATCCTCATGGAGGTTTTAATTAAAAATTTAAAAGTTTGTGTGTGAAAAGAAAGAAGGCATAAAACTGTATTTAGCGCCAACACCTCCTCAGAGAGACAGAAACTGGATTTTGGAGTCTGTCCCTGGCTGCTTGGGTTCTGCCTCCTCTCTCTGCTAAGGGAGGCTGTGTCTGCTGGATCAGTGGTGAAGGAGTCAAGAACCTTAGGCTAGGTGCTGGGGAGAGATTTTGATGGAGAATTAGTCAAGACTGGGCAAGAGGAAGCTGTGGGTTAGAAGAGATAAGAGATATGAAGGAGAGCAATGGGGAAAGAGGGTTTGATTAAGTGTTGGTATAGATTATGAATTAGATCCCCTGTGATGTTCTAGAAGAGATGCCATCAAAGATTGGAATTCTCATTATTTTTTATCTCTAAACTGTGCTTCCTAAAATGGACTATCAGACAGACACTGGCACCACCACACGGCACTCTGGTTTGTATTTGAGTTATATGCATTTTTTAATTAAAGGAATTAAGGCATCTAGTGGTGTAAATGATAAAATAGGATGCATTTGTTATTACCAAGACTCCAGTAAAGATAGGAACTCCCAGTTTAAACTGAGGCCAGCTATGCTTTTGAAAATACCTTCAGGGTGAAATGTAAATTAATCATGCTATTCTTAGGCTTAACACTCTTCAAGGGATCCCCCTTACACATGAAGTGAAATCCCATCTCCTTACTGTGACTTCAGGCTAGGCCTCTGCCCATCCCTCCCAGGAGACCTCAGGCCATCCTCACTCTTCTCTGGCCCTGCTAACCTTCTTTCAGTTTCTAGAGGACTGTAAGCTCAGCAGCTCTGGGGGCCTTGGCATAGGTTGGGTGCTCAGTCAGCAATGCCGTTCTCCTTGTCCCTATGCACGGTATGTGGATACCATACTCTCCTCTCCTCTGTGTGATATGTTCCTCTTCATCCTTCAAGTCTTGATTAAATCTCATCTCTTCAGAGAACCTTCTCTACTCCCTCCACCTTCTGATCTAAAATGAGTTATCCCATTGTTGTTTCCTATAGTTGAATGGTGACTCCCAAGTTCTGGGTTCCACAACCCCTGAGAACCTGTGAATGTGACCTTGTTTTGAAAAATGGTCTTTGCAAATGTATGTCATTAAATGAAGGATCTCAAAATGTGATCATCCTGGACTATCTGGGTGGGCTCAGAATCCAACAACAAATGTCCTTTAAGAGATACACAGAAAAGTAACACGTGAGGAGAAGAGGAGATGGCCACATGGAGATGGAGGGAGAGATTGGAATGACGCAGCCATGCACCAGTGAGCACGTGGGGCCACCAGGAGATGAGAGAGGCAAGGAATGATTCTCCCCTAGAGCTTTTGGAGGAAGCGTGGCCCTGTCCACACCTTGATTTTGGACTTGTAGCCCCCAGAACTATGGGAGAATACATTTGTGTTGTGTTCAGTCACCCAGTGAGTGGTCCTTTGTTACAGCAGACACAGGGAACCCATACACACAGCATTCTGTTCTTTTCCATCATGTTGCTTACGACAAGTTGCTTCCACATGGTGAACTTGGTGATCTATTGATTATCTACTTCCAACTCCTCCTCAGCATCGCTTGTTGCCGTCACATTTGGATCTTTTCCATTTCCTGCTCCATCTGCAGTGCCTGGCGTAGTAGCTGACACGCAGCAGATGCCGAATAGATATTTCTTGAATGAATGAAAAGAAAGAACATGACTCCTTTTTTAGAATTGCTAAAGAAGGTACCACCTTCTGGAGAGCCTTGGACTTGTTGAGGTTGGAAAGCGTGCTTCTCAAGTGCTTGCATCACCTGAAGATGTCAGATGATAAAGAGCTACTGTTCTTTGTAAGGGTTGTAACCATTTCCTCTCAAGTGGAGCCCATGCTTATAATTCTCCTTGCTGATCCTTTCTTTATGGAAAGGGAAGACACTTAGCTTCCTTGTGGTCTTTGAATGACCCCAGACACCAATGGGGCCAGAGGCAGCCTAACTTGGAGCTTGATGCAGAAGGCTTGGGCACATCAGGTTTCAGCAGGATTCAGTGCCAAAGAAAACACATTCTTTAAAGAGAAGGGTAATTGCTGAAGGCTTTGTCTAATGTTAAGGCAGAGGGGATGGACCATTTGAACTGGTTTAGTATTCATGATAATATATGGTTTAGGACTCAATAAAAGGGTATAATTCTATTCAGGGATTCCACTGAGCTCATAAACCACGGGAGTGTGGCTCGTCAGCAGAATGTAGAGATTGGGTTACCACGGAGCTTGTCAACAGGGACCACTCAGGGCTGTTGATCACTCTTGAGAAAGAATTATCATGGGGCTCCTCTGGACTGCATGCCTAGAAAGATTTGTGCCCAGATAATTCTGTTAAATTGTGTGTCTGTGGTCCCAAAGTATACCAAGGGTCACAGTGGAACAAACAGTTTCATTGCATGGTAAATAATGAAATTTATGTACAAAAAAGTTTGTCCCAAAAGATGCCATAAATAAGCAAGTGGGTGTTCCCTAGAACTCTGGGTGAAACAGTCTTTACCTTTACTTGAGAGTTATGACTGTAAAAGTGAGAGTGGTATAGTGTGAGACAATAGGGAATAGTGGGGACTGTGGTCAGTTAGAAAGTGATGTCTTTCTTAGACCCAGGGTTTGCCAAACAAAACAGGTCTGCAGGACAGTGTGAGATCTCGGTTTACATACTTATCTTTCCACTAGACTAGGGGTTCACAAACTGTAGCCCTTGGGTGAAATATGGCCCACTACTTTCTTTTATCAATAAAGTTTTATTGGAGCTCAGTCCATTTGTTTACATACTATCTGTGGTTGCTTTTGAGCTTCACTGGAAAAGCTGAGTAGTTACATGAGAACAAATGACCTTCAGAGACTGAAATATTTATCATCTGACCTTCTACAGAAAAAGTTTGCCAACTCTTGCGCTAGACTGTGAGCTTCTAGAGGGCAACTTGGCACATATTCTAAACTCAATAATGTAAACTTGTTTACTTTGAGGAGGAGATTTTATATTATCTCTGGCAGGTGCTGTGAGTTGTTTTCCCAGCAGCAGTTTCCCTCTTCTTCCTTGCTAATGGGGTAGCCTTGGGCTTTAAGAGTAGGGTATCAGCTTCTGCCCAGTCCCAGAGGGTGAATTTTGGTTAATTCAAGCCAATTATGGTTATTCCACTTCTCCTACTAATTCTGTGCTTCAGGCATAGGTTTGTGATGGGATTATGGCCACTGAGATGCAGGAAGTGTAGATTTCTCCAATGACTGAACTCTACTGGGGGTTCCTGAGAAGGGAAATCCTAAGGGATGGTTTCACATCCTTCAAAAAGGACCCATGGAGGAATTCCCTGGTGGTCCAGTGGTTTGGATGCTGTGTGTTCACTGTTGAGGGCATGGGTTTGATCCCTGGTTGGGGAATTAAGATCCTGAAAGCAGAGTCAAAACCACTGCCCCCCCGCCAAAACCCAACAACAACAAAAAAACAGAGCAAAAGGGACCCAAGGAGTGCTGTTTTTCCTTTTGTGCCTCTGGACATTGTTGAGGGAGGCTGTGGCACTTGGATCAAGGGGAGCAATTGGGGACAAGCCCAAGGGCAAAAGCCAAAGTTGAGGACTGCAGAGTGAAAAAATACAGAGCCTAGGTTCTCAGTGACCGAAAACCAGATTAATCAACCCAGGATCTATCTTGCTCTTTTTGGTGGTTAAATGACCTTTTTGCTTATTCACTTTTAATTGGATTAAGAAGCTTGCACATGAAAAATATTATATTGTTGTATCTGCCTATTCTTTATTTTGGAGCTATAATATTTATGCTTGTTTACTAGGAAGACCTCCTATAGATTTTATAAAAATGTTCTTCTAATATTTTTCATTTAGAACTTTATTAAGAATTAAAATTTTTATGTGGTATGAAGTAAGGGTCTAACTTTGTTTTTCTTCCAGATGGAGAAATAATTTTTTGTGTGTATGATGGTGAATGAAATCCAATATACTCATAGAATTTTCATAAAGATAATATTATATTTTCTGCATTGAAAACTAATATGACAAGATTGTTTTCTTAAAAATGTCTTAGAAAAGGGCTAACTTAATTGATGATTTTTAAATGTGATATTAATGTAACCAGAATGTTCTCTGATTTCCAAGAAAGAACTTAAAATAGCATGCAGATCTTTGCCAGAAGTTATCAATTTCAGACAGACCATATCATGTCAGAGAAACACCCATCCTGTTAAATTTATCCAATCTGGCCCATCCCAAGGAAAGATATTGGGTTATTTCCTAGTGCTGATTTAGAAAGTTGAAGAAAAAAGTCAAAGTGAAAATTTATCAGTATCTTGCACTGATGTAAGGGAAAGTGATTTTGAACTGCAGAAAGTCCTCGAAGCTAATTATACTGGGAAACAACCTTTCAGGTAAATCTGCTTAAAATAGGGGTTAATATTTCTTATTGAGTCTAAAACAAACAAACAAAGCGCTTTGATATATGCTTTGTTAATTAAAAAATACCTTCAATAAATTGAACTGATAACTTAATAGGAGAAGATATTTGCAATACATACAACCAGAGATTAGTATCAACCTTATAAAAGGAACACCTACAAGTCAATAAGAAAGAAACTAGAGACATGGCAAGGACATGAACATATGTTTCTCAGAAGAGGAAGCACAAAAATTCAGTAAATTTATTAATTCTTGTTTGTATTATTTGTGTCAGGGTCAAAATCTCAATGAAATTCCTCTTCACACCCATTTAATTAGGAAAAATGAACCATATACTTAACCATATTTAGTTTTTAATTGCAACTGTGCACTAATTGGTAGAATGTACAAGGTACAAGTCAGATGTTTATCTTTTTGGTGTAATTAAAAAAAAATTCAACTCATACGATGCATTCTTGGATACCCAGAATCTTATTGTAAAAAGGATCAATGTTGACAAAAAAAAATTGAGGACATCAAATTTTCTGTTTAAATCGTTCTTTTTGAAACTCTTATTTTTGCATTATCCCTGCAGACTTTCCCTTTTCAGTTATAAGCTGTTTGATTTTGGCCATATCCTCCCTTGCCAATAATCTTACACTGGGCTTGAGCAGCTCCCCATCATCACTCATCTGTCATTCATGACTTCTTGCATCTTTGGGATGACTGTTAGTGTCACTTTGCAATCTGTTTGCACTGAAATGATGGTGCACTGGAGTGCCTTTGTAGTTCCCTTGGATGTTGACAAAAGATTTCATTTAGAATTGAGATTGGAGTGATGAAAGCATGTTTGCAGCTGGAGTGGCTTCCAGCTGCTTTTGTCTCTCTAGCAATCATTTCCACCTATTGGACATAGGATTCTAATTTTCTTGCAGAGACTTACCCCTCCCATCTCTTAGTCCATGTGATTTGACTGAGGCTGCTCCAACCTCTGTCTCCAGAGGTGGGCATGATCCCAGGACTGGCCACTCAGAACACTTGCATTTCCATGGCCACAAAGATTGGTTCAGAGGTGAGCGTGTGACTGAAATGAGGCCAATGAAATTTCATTCTATGACTTTTGATGGAGCCCTTGGAAAAGAGGGTGTCTCTTTCTCCCAGAGTTGCTGAGCTGCTGAAATGAGAGCCTGGACATGCTGTGGTCATCTTTGCTGCCACTTGGGAAAAGCAGAGCTGAGAACAGAGCCAGCAAAAAAGCAACAGTATGCTGTCATAGAGGGGATAGTTTCTTCTTGACATTTTTTTGAGAACTGGAAAGGTTTTTATTTTCTAGTGTTCTTATAAATTGTGTGAGTTGGGTTTCTTTCACTTGCCTTCCAATGAGGCTGGTGGACAAATATGATATCAGAATTGGGATTGGATTCTTAGTCTTAGTTCATTGTATTCTCTACTTGGGTGCTTTTGCCACAGTCACTTATTCAGTTTACCTTGCCTCTGGATTTGTGGTCTAGTGAGAGGTAATGTTATCACATGTGGAAGAAATTGCCCTCTATGTTGATGGAATCTTGTTCACATCACCCAAGCTAGATATCTAGGAAAACATTTGTTCCATAGAAGGGTGGACCAAACGTCACTCCCCATCAGTAGCCTTGCATAATACCTTCAAAAAGAAACTTCATAGCAGAAGGTGACTGGGAACTAGAAATGGTATGGAAAAGTGTAGGTATTTGTAGATTGTAAGAGGAGGAACTACTCCATGGATCCCACACCAGCTCATATGCAGCTCAGTAAGAAGCAAAGAAATACATTTGGCCTTTCTTTCTCTTTTTTCCTGTTTTACCAAATTCTGTGCCACTGAACATGACCAGAAATGACAGAAGAACACTAACATATTAGTCATAGGTTTGGGGGAGAAAATAAGCAATTTGATAAAACACTTGTCAAGTTCTCCCATCCTCCAGAGTGCTGAGGAGTAAAGTAGATGAAACTCGGGTATATGTATCAGACAGGTTAGACTAGGCTTTGCTGCAGTAATGAACAATTTTTAAATCCCAGTGGCTTTTAACAACAAAAGTTGATTTCTTGTTCATGGTACATGTTCATTGTTGGGTAGGCAAGGGCTCCTAAGCAGATAGAACAGCTACCATCTTCCTTATGGTCAGTCACCATCCCAGATGGGAAATAGAAATTAAATGACTCATCACTTTCACTCACAACTCATGGGCCAGATCTAGGCCCCACCTGACCATAGGGGACCAGATTGTATAATCTTACCATGTGTTGGAGGGGTAAAACTGGAAGTACTTGGGAAAACAGCACTGTTGATGTCCATGGTAGCTAAGTTTCAGCCTTGTGTTTGATGGATGGGGGAATAAAATGTAGAGGGAGAATGAAAAAGATATCAGTCTCAGGGAAGTGGAAAGAAAGGGGTGAGAGGATGCTGGGGTGGAATGAACAAGCCTAAATGTCTCATGAGTGTATGATTTGGTCTTCTGAAACTTGAGTTGCCATTTGTTGCTTAAAAATACAGAATTTCAGATCTCACCCCAGACTGGACAGAGTTAGAATCTGCATTTTAACAAGATCCCCAGCTGATTTATATGCATTAAAGTCTTCCCTGATAGCTCAGTTGGTAAAGAATCCACCTGCAATGCAGGAGACCCCGGTTCAATTCCTGGATCTGGAAGATCCCCTGGAGAAGGGATAGGCTACCCACTCCAGTATTCTTGGGCTTTCCTTGTGGCTTAGCTGGTAACAAATCCTCCTGCAATGTGGGAGACCTGGGTTTGATCCCTGGGCTGGGACGATCCCCTGGAGAAGGGAAAGGCTACCCACTCCAGTATTCTGGCCTAGAGAATTCCATGGACTGTATAGTCCATGGGGTCACAAAGAGTTGGACATGACTGAGCGACTTTCAAAGTTTGAAAAGCTCTGATATGTATGACAATTTTAGGTGGCATATGGATATACTTTTAATAATTCTTTAACAATAAGTTGTTTTAATAATATTTGATGGTTTTTAGTTTTATTGCATTTTTTCTATTTTTTATGGAATTAATATCAGATGAAACAACTTATTTCACCAAAAGTTAGTCAATTTAAGAAAATATTAATTTAAGAGTAGCACAGTTAAGATGCCAATATAGGACAAAGTGTTAAAAATGGTACCCAGATGCCTGAAGTCTGGGAAACTCTGCTCCACTGGAGATGTTCCCAACTCCCCATTTTCCAAATTCTCTTGCCCTACTCAGCTCCCTGTCTGCTTGCAGAGCTCCCAGGGGGCAGCCTCCTAGTAGTCAGAGGTAGGGAGAGACATGACAAAGACACACCTCTAGTCTGTGTGTAGAAGGGGAAATGGTCAACACATCTGAGTGGGAGAGGGGTTTATCTGAAATATCAGGACTAATATGTATTAGGGCCCTGAATCATACAGATAATTTCTTCTTTTTCCCAGTCTTTGAATATGTTTGTGTGTGTGCACGCGCGCTAAGTTGCCAAAGAATGTGGGCAACCTCTAGAAGCTGGAAAAGACAAGGAAACAGATTTGCCCCTAGAGCCTCCGAGCACAAGTCCAACGTCACAGAACCCAGGTCCATTGAAACCATACATCATTGTCATCATCTAGAGCCTCCAGAAAAAACAGCCTTGACGACACCTCACTTTTAGCCCCATAAGACTCATTTTGGACTTCTGACTTCCAGAGCTGCTAGGTAACAAATTTGTCTTGTTTGAAGCCACTAAGGCCATGGAGCTTTGTTCTAGCAACAAGAGCAGGCCAGTTCTCTTCAGTCCTCACTGCAGGGGTAGTGAAGTAGGTGTGGACTCCAGCAACCTGTGGGGATGGTCACAGGGACACCTTCTCTATTAAGACCCCCCATGGCTATTATCCCATGAGTCTTGTTGACTAAGTTGCTCCCCTGCCCCACCCAATAACCTGTGCAGTCAAGTGCCCTTCACGAGCAAAACTCACTTTAGTGTACACGTTCATTTAAATGCTGTAAATGCCAACCTGGATGACAGACAGGCTGCACCAAAAGATACCTCATTTTCAAAGGAGGTAGCTTTTTTTTTTATGTTAGCATAAAACAACCTCTTAAAGTCACTCTCATAGTAGTGTCCACACGTGACAAGCTAGCCCCGGATTGGGGGAGAGGGATTCCCACCTTCCTGCCCCACATCTAAGTAGGATTTTGTGTTTAGGAAGAATGTATGGTGGCTTCCTCCTAATCACCACAGTTATTCTGGTTCCACTTTGCACGTTATTTTTAAATTTTAACAATGTTTTGTGTGTGTGTGTGTGTGTGTGTGTTTCCCCATGGGCCCAGAGGCTGAAGGTCATTTATTTCCTGCTTTCTGACAATGGTATTAGAGCCACGTAAAATTAACTCACACATCCTACTTTTGTTTCTCGAAGTATAATAAGCAAGATGTTGTGCTGGGGCTTTTTGTACACAGAAATCCGAGTTTGTTGCCCTATTCTATCTCTCTCAGTTGTGTGCACGGTACTGCTCAAAGCTTTGTTTCTCAGCTATAAAATAGGAGTATAAACTCCAAATTCTAAGGGCTGGTGTGAGGGTTAAACGGTTAAACAGCATGATGCAGGGAAAGTACCTATCTCCATGTTCAATTGATGTCGCTCAGTAAATAGTAACTATTGTGACACTTTCCTTAAATTCAATGTGTTGATCTCATATTAGACCTTTGACTTAAGAGATGTGACATCTTATGAGATTTCCCCCCTGGATTCCTAGGCACAGTACTTTCTTACTGTGTGTCCCCTGCCCTCCACCATCCTTGTGGGATGGGCTTTGTTGACTGAGTACTTAGCACCTACTTTTCCTTTCTCCAGCCCAATAGAGCCTGGCTTTCTGGTTTCCACTCCTCCCCTGAGGCCCCTGGGTCCCACAGAATCTGAGTCCATCCTCACCTCAAGGCCCTGATTGGCCTGAGGGTGATTGTCAATAACTGATTCAGGGATTTGAATTTGATCCGATGATCACATGATGTTGCCCCAGCAACTGTTATTAGGTTGGGATGGGTGTGTGGCCCAGGATGGAATGAGGCACAGTCTTCTTTCTCTCCCTGGATATGGAGAGTAAGCAAGTCCCTTTGTACAGGCTGCCATATGCCCCCATGAAGTTCAGAGTCAATGTGTGGAGGAAGGCTGAGCCCAGAGAGCCTTAGGAGTTCAGATAGAGCCCTGGTCATATCATACTTGCAGCCTATACCATCTCTTGACTCCCTGTTATAAGAGATAGTAGTGTGTCTTTTGATTGTTCAAATAAGTTTGTGTCAGGGTCAAGCTAGAGATCCTTTGTGGAAGAATTCTCTCCTCTAGGAGAGTGGGCATATGCTGTGTAAAAATGCTATTTCCTTTGTTGTTCCCAAGCTTACAGAGCATCCTTTAAGGAGTCAAGGCAGATCTGACAAGTTCAAGGCTAGGTGACTTTAAGAAAAAAAAAATTAGTCTAAGGATCATGTTTTTGCCTCATGGAGGTAAAAAGTCCATTGAAGGTAAGATATGAATCATAGGAGAGCTTCAGTGGAAAGTGAAATAAGATGCGAATTTACCTGTATCTACCAGAAACTCCAAGCCCCTCCTTTGTATGACTGATAACCCTGTGAGAAGTAGCATGACTCTGAGAGGCAGCATGGCATGGTAGGAGGAATCATTTAGAATCTAGACTCTGATCTGGGTCTGGATCCTAACTCCCCTACTGGCTAGCTGTCTACATTTGGACAAGTCAGTCAGTCTTTGATTTATTATTTATTTCTGCTCCCCAAAGTCTCCTATGTGCTGAGCACTGTTCTAGGTTCTTTTCATGGATTAGCTCGCTTTATCTTTGTGCCCATAAAATAGGTATGTTTTACTAATGGGGATATGGACTCAGAGAAATGAACAACTCAAAATCACAGAACAGAAAATGATGATACTGAAATTTGGAGCCAGATAATGGGATACTAGAGACATCTGGTCAACCCAAACCACCGTATTGTATTGCCTCCAAGTTTCGAAGGAACAGGAGGGACTGGTTACATGCAGGCAGGAAGATGAAGGTAGTGACAGGGAAGGTTTAATACCCATAGCTCCTTTCTTCTTTTATTTTTAACTCACTTCTACAGACACCCCGAAGAGACTAGCTTTTCGCTTTGTTTTACAGCATGGAACATTTGCTAGGGGCCTCCTGAGTCAAGTCTGTTAGGGATGCAGGAAGGGTTAGGAGCCGAGCTTCCTTACAGTTGTGCTTCCCTAATTCCACTAACACCACTAAGTAAGACCTACATGCACTTGACATGGAGAACTCCCCTGAGAGTCTCCTGGCGAGACTGAGGCCAAGCTCTTCAGAGGCTCTGGCTTCCCATGCACCTCATGTGCCTGGTCATTTCCAACCATAGTCCTGCCCTCTGGCCCCAAGCTGACCATAACCTGCCAGCCCCACACCGCAGACCAGCAGACTAAGTCCCACACCTGCCAGGAAAGATCCAAGCCATCCCCTCCAACTGGAAACAAGGCCTAGAAATGCAGCCTTGAACCCCACATCTTCATCCAATATATGAGGTGGGTGATAGAGGGTCTGCCCACCTCACACTGTGTAAGAGCAAGGAGGTCATATATGTGAAAACACTTTGTGGATGGTAAAGTGTTCTACAGGTGTGATGGTCACATGATTAGTGGTAATGTGACTGTTTTGTACTCCTTCTCATTTTGATGTGTCATGATAAATGGCAACAAAAAAAGCCACCAGATCAGTGTCAGATAGTAGATAATGATGGTAAAGGTACAGACACTGGGGTCCCCGCAGCATCAGGCTTCTGACACTTACTAGCTATGTGATGTTGGGACATTCCTTATGTGCTAAGGCTCAGCTTCTTCTTGTGTAAACGGGGAGGCAGTACCCATGTATGGTTGTGATAATCCATTTGGATTTAAAGTGCTGTTAGGAACATTTGCTTTGCCTGAGCCATCATTGATCACCCCCGTGTTCTGGAAGCAGCACCTTCATTTCCCTCGCCGGGGTCCCTACTTCACGGCGCCTTAATGTGGCTGGCCTTCCCTCTCCGATCTGCACCAGAACCCGAGCCATGCCATAGCCTCTCTGCTGGGAACCTGCCTGACATGAAGACAGGACACACTTAGAGCTGATGAGGCTGTGGTTTGGTCTGCTGTTGAGAACCCTGGAGCTGGTCTGATCTCTGTTGGAAAGCCTGCTTCATCTACTTTCCCTCCAGTTCTGTGAGCTCCTCTGGAGCCTTCTGTTATCACCCATCTTTGGCCAGAGTGGATGTCTTTGCTAACCTGAGCATTCTAATTGAACCAAAAGCTTAGCACACGCATTTACCAGGTACACATGACACATGTAACAGACAATAGCTCTAGATTCAGTGACTGAATCACATGTTCATGGGACGCTGCTGCTGCTGCTGCTGCTAAGTCACTTCAGTCATGTCCAACTCTGTGCAACCCCATAGACGGCAGCCCACCAGGCTACCCCATTCCTGGGATTCTCCAGGCAAGAACACTGGAGAGGGGTGCCATTGCCTTCTCCTTCATGGGATGCTGGGACCTGCTTATTCCATGCTAGCATCTCCCACCCTCACCTTTCTTTCTTCCTTTTCATGATTGATAACGTTTTAATTCCTCCCCTAAATGTTATTCTTCCTCCATCAAAGTCTAAGGCCCATAACTTACCTATTATGGGCCACATGAGTGCTGCTTACCAAATATTTCCAGTTCCACCTTTTCCAACACATGGCAGGATTGTATTTTCTGGTCCCCTTATGATTGGGCGGGGCCTGGTTCCAGAGAATGAGTTGTGGGTGGAACTGATTTGTGCAATTAACTGCCCGTACCTGATGGCCCAGAGTTTTTATGCCGTCTTGAATGCTGACTGACCATATTTGAGATGGTCAGCTGCTCTCTCAGCCTGGGTACCCTTGTCAAACCCACAGTGGACATGTTCCATGAGCAAGAAATAAACTTTTGTTGTTAAGAGTCACTAGGATTTAGGAATTGTTTGTTACTGCAGCAAAACCTAGGCTAATCTGACTGATACATACACTCACTTTCCTGTCAGCTTTTTGCATGTTGGAAGCACTTAGGAAGTTATTTCTTAAGTTGCTTATTTTCCTCCTCATATTTACAACTACCATACTGGCACTCTGATACCACTGTGGGCCATGTTCAATGGCACAGAATTTGGTAAAACAAGAGTAGGAAAGTTCAATCTTGTGTCCTTGCTTCTTACTTAGGGTCATGAGGGTGTACACCACACTTTAGGAAGTACCGAAGTGGGCTCATGAGGATGACAAGGTCCTTGAGTGTAGACGTGTAACCCATCATTCTAGTGGGGACTCACTCAGCCAGCATGTGCTGAGCTGAAACTCTGTGTTGGATGCTGTGCTAGGTGTAGGCGGGTGGGAAAAGATGTGGGTGAGAAAGCCAACAATCTCAGCCCAGCACCCTTCTGGGTGTGAGCCAAATGGCCTTGGAGTAGAAAGGCAGGAATGACTAAGCCCAGTCTTGGAGATTCGGGTGTACTTGAGTCCAGTCATTAAAGAGAGTAGGACTTACCTGGGTCCAAAATAGCTTGGGAGCAAAGCCAAGGGCAACATGTATGTTGGTGGGGGGGATTCTTGGCCTCCAGCTTCCCAGGCACACTAAACAGTGACCCCCCAGGAGCCGTGGTGTTCAGAAAACCTGTGCAGAAAAGTTGGTAGGTTAGCTCTCCCAGCACTTTGTTATTGAGGGATGGGGATTTGGACAGCTGAGGAAGCAAGTTTCCATCAAGTGTTTAGAAAAGAGCAGGGACTTGATCTAACATGATGCCAAAACGAACGGGAACAGCTAAAGCCAGAGTTTCTCCTTGGTGCTTGCTTGGAGGAAATCTAACAGCCCCAGGAGTCAAGAGGGTGTCAGATGGGGACTTGGGGGTGAAGACTATGGGAGATGAAAGGGCTTGGGCATTGCTGTGGTTTCAGTTTTCAGATGGAGTTGAGTGTGGGTATGGCAACATTGAAGTTACTATTTTAACAGAATGCTTCAGGAGACCAACAGATCATCAGAGTGAAAGTCTTCTGCCCAAAAAAGGGCAGAAAAGGGTTGTTGTTGTTCAGTTGCTAAGTTGTGTCCGACTGTTTGCTAGCCCATGGACTGTAGCATGCCAGGCTTCCGCGTCCTCCCAAAGTTTGCTGAAGTTCATGTTGATTGAGTTGGTGATGCTATCAAACCATCTCATCCTCTGCCACTCAAAAGGGAGAAGCCTCTAATTTTGGCAGATCCAGGACACCCCCTTCAGTAAACCAGAGAATACACGCTTCTCTCATATTATACATAATGAATATGAAGCTTTTCAGTAAATGATGAGCTTAACACCCTTTAGTGATATGAATGCCATGAAAATGAAAATGTGCTCAACCTTGTCAGTAATCAGTAAAATGAAGAGCAATGGTTTGTACTGGTGTTATCAGACTGAATTCTCAAGTTTGTGCAGGCTCTACTGAGGTATAAGCTACGTTTTTTCCTGCTGGACTTAAACCTGGACGGATATAGGGTGATGCTGTTACCGTCTTGCCACCGCGAAGGGAAAGCTTGTCTGAGAATGGAGCTACACCAGAGGAAGGAGAGACTAGATGGAGAGGGGATAGAGAGAGGGATCAGGGCCTGACAATACCAGTGGAGTCCCAGGATCAAGCTACACCTGAGGCTGGTACTCCTCTGGACTTTTCAGTTAAGTGAGCTAAGTTTGAGACTGATTTTCTACCTCTGGCAAGAGTTCTAGCCAACAAAACGTAGTAATAGGGTAGAAAAGGCCCATGATATTCGTCACTTTTGAGTGTTTACTGCATACTGTTATAAGCACTTCATTTAATCCTCCCAACAAGCCCGTGAGGTAGGGTACTGTTGTTTCTTTTGGTTGCGTTGGGTTCTTTGTGGCGACATGTGGGCTTGGTTGCCCCTCGCAGCATGTGGGATCTTAGTTCCCTGACCAGGGATTGAACCTGTGTGCTCTGCATTGGAAGGCAGATTCTTAACCACTGGATCACCAGGGAGGTCTCAGGATAGGCCAATCTTGCCGTCATTTTACAAACAAGGAAACTGAAGGAACTGAAGGTTCAGGATCACACAGCCAAGTTTGGACATAGGTAGCCTGGCCCCAGAGCTTGTACTCTTAACTACTGTCTCCTCATAACTCTTGTTACTTTCTCTGCAGTTGATCAAGGCTGGCTTTGCCTGAAGGTCTGTGTGCAGAGCCAGTGGGATCCTGGACATTCAGTCTACGAGGAAAACCCACATGGTGTTTTCAGATTCATTGTCTTTCTACATTTAGAAGCTGATGATGATTTTCCATTCTTCAGCAAAATGCTATGGGATTATTTTGGTAATCAAATGTTTGTTGTTGGGAATGAATAAATTGTTCTCATCACCAGATTTGGTCATCTCACTTTGAAGTTGCAGAAGCAGGGTGCCGGCTTGTTCACAGTGGCATTCACTTCCACTTTGTAACCTCATATAATATATGCTGACGGTCTTTCCCCATTTGTAGTCTCTGGGAAGATGTTATTTATGATCCCTGATGCTAGAGGAAAAAAATTAGGTCACTACCTCACACATCTTCCTTTAACCATCCAAACACGTGGTTCACTAGGCAGAGATGCATTTTCTGAAGAAGAGAACTGGCTCTCTTTCTTTATTTTTTCCTCTTCTAGTCCAACTTTTCTAAAACCAAGACTGCTGTGTTCTCAAATGTTTGCAGATAGCATTTTGAAATGATCCCCAATGTGTTTCTTTTTCTTTTGTGAAGTAGGTGAGCTGCAGCCTCTGTTCAATGGTAGCATCATTATATATTTTTTTAGTTGCTTTTGAGCTATGGTGCTGGAGAATACTCTTGAAAGTCCCTTGGACTGCAAGGAGATCCAACCAGTCCGTCCTAAAGGAGACAGTCCTGGGTGTTCATTGGAAGGACTGATGCTGAGGCTGAAACTCCAATACTTTGGCCACCTCATGTGAAGAGTTGACTCATTGGAAAAGACCCTGATGCTGGGAGGGATTGGGGGCAGGAGGAGAAGGGGACGACAGAGTATGAGATGGCTGGATGGCATCACCGACTCGATGCACATGAGTTTGGGTGAACTCCAGGAGTTGGTGATGGACAGGGAGGTCTGGCGTGCTGCGATTCACGGGGTCGCAAAGAGTCAAACACGACTGAGCAACTGAACTGAACTGAAAGTTCTTTAAAGGTCTTCCCAGGTGGCTCAGTAGTAAAGAATCCACCTGCCAAGCAGGAGACATGGATTTGATCCCTGGGCTGGGAAGATCCCCTGGAGAAGGAAATGGCAGCCCATTCTTGCCTGGGAAATCCCATAGGCAGAGGAGCCTGGTAGGCTGCAGTCCATGGGGTTGCAAAGAGTCAGACATGACTTAGCGACTGAGTGCAGTTCTTTAACCCCTGAAGCACTGACTCTCTGCACCTCATCTCCCTCTTGCCGTTGGACGACATCCAAGATGCCCAGGGGGCCTGCTCCTCCCGCTGGGGGCCAGCCCCTAGGTGCCCAGGGTTTGCACTGCATGGCGCACACAGCGTGGGCAGGCAGACCCGTGCACGCGAGCTCTTTGGAAAGCTCCGTCTCAAATACTGATGTTTCGTGGTTGACACCCTTATAGAGTCACTGGTCCACCTTGTTCCTGCCAAATTATATCAGTGTGGAATTAAGTTTTTTTGTTTGTTTGGTTTTGGTTTGGAGGAAGTCATAGTCTTTTTAAAATAATTTACTTTGTTGTTTTTTGCAAAATACACAGACCCGTGGAATGTGTTTTTTGCTTCCTATTGTACTCTAAAATTGTGCAGAATTTTCATGCCCTGTGAATTAAAAAACCCCTGTTACATGAAGATCAATTGTTAAGCCCTTTTAGAGACCCATGCAACATTTATTCTCAAAATATTTTGCATGGGGGGATACTGACCAAGCATGTCGGTAGAGACTTCTGAGTTGGATGAAGGTCAAATCCAAGGGGTTTACTTAGTAGTTGTGAAACTTTGGGCAAAATACTCAATGTTTTTGAACCTCAGTTTCCCTCCTCCAATAAAATGAGGAAAATAATACCTCGGTGCAAGGGATGAGGAATGTAAGTATCTGAGATCGTGTTGTTTAGTCTCTTAAGTCATGTCAGATTCTTTGCAAGCCTATGGACTGTAGCCTGCCAGGCCCCTCCGTCCATGGGATTTCCCAGGCAAGAATACTGGAGTGGGTAGCTGTTCCCCTCTCCAAAGGATCTTCCCAACATGGGAATCGAACCCGGGTCTCCTGCATTGGCAGGCGAATTTTTTACCACTGAGCCACCAGGGAAGCCCATCTGAGATATAGGAATCATTCATTAAGTGATAATTGCTTTTTTGTTTTTTATTGACACATAGTTAATTTACAGTATTGTGTTAGTTTCTGCCGAACAGCAAAAAAATTCCGTCATACCTATGTATTAATTCTCTTTTAAAATATTATTTCCCATTATGGTTTATCACAGGATGTTGAATATAGTTCCCTGTGCTATCCAGTAAGACTTTGTTGTTTATCCATCCTGTGTATAAATAGTTTGTATCTGCTAACCCCAAAGTCCCAATCCTTCCCTCCCCCACCCCTCAGATAACTGCCTTTATTATTACCCTTCCTTGTGGCTTTTCCCTTTACATGCGATTCCCGTAAGAACTTAAGTACCAACCATTGGCTTAAGATGGGGAAGCAGGGGTAGATGTAATGTGTGCCCAGATATACACTGTGTCAGGCAAAGGTTGATCAAAGTTAGGACTCAAACCCACACCAAGAACAAACAGATACTGGAAGCATTCATTTGCTTTCAGAAAGATTCGTCTTTAAACTGAAAACTTCCCTCATTCATTCACAACTTCCAGTTTAGGCTGCTTTGGGGAATTTATTCCAGACAGTTTGGGATCTGTTCTCTAGGACCTTGTCCTAGACATGGAGGAGATGGGGCTTCTTCTGAAAAGTGAATTTAAGGTAGAAGTAAGGAAGTAGCTAGTCCTTTAGAGGAGCCAGAAGACAGAGGAGAGGTGGAGGAAAGAGGGGTGGGGAGTGGGCCTGGGGAGGGGCAGCCTTGGAAAGCAGGGGATACTCCCTTAAGGGGAAAGGGTACCACATAAGAGGAAGGCACGTGTCAGGGTGGGAGAGGAAGAGAGAGGAGAGGAGAGAGGGACCCCCAGCTGCTAGATGACGAAGGCCACAAGCAAATGGTTAAAATATTGCTCGCTTCTATTATATCATGAAAAAATGGCAGTGACCAGAGCTGCCTGGATTAGGAAAGAAGGCTGTAATTCCATCTTGGGGCTTCTGGTGAATTGAGCTTGTGGTTCTGTGGTTTATGATGTCACCAGAACCCCTAGCTGGAATTACAGCCTTTTAATTTACAACTTGGTAAGAGGGGAGGCTGAGGGTCCATCATCCGTGTTTCAGATGTGGTGAGGACCTCAGGGTCAAGGTCCACCAGGGAATCCAGACTGGCCCCTTCACCCTTGGTGGGTAGGTAGTCTCAGTTAAGCCCCTTTTCCTGTTCTGTCCTCCGTCTTTCCTCCATCTCCCCATCCCTCCCGCCTTGTTTCTGTGAGTTGCACAGCTTGATTTTCCCATGATTTATTTTCTAAAAAACCCATGTTAGCTAGATTCCTCTGGCCTTCATGCTCATTAAGTTCACAGTTCAAACCTTTCCATCTCAAAACCCACCCAAGAAAGACTCAAATGTGATATATTTGACTGTTAAATACCCCTACAGTGAATTGGGGAGCTCATTTCTGTCTTTTCTTCTGCCCCCAACCTCCCACTTCAGCATACATGCCAAGGTTTGGAAGTGATGGAGCCATGGTACCGCTGATCCAGTGGTGATGCCTTAAGAGTGACTGTTCATAGCCTCCTCAAACGTGGTGCCATCTGGTACCCCAGTGTCTTTGGTTAACCTAATTCTTTAACTTCCATTTATTATTTTTCAACCTTTAACAAAGGTTTTCTGAATATTTATTACATACCAAGAAGCCCTGGCCTCAGATCTGGGGATATAATGGAAAGCGAGATAGATATGGATGCTGTCCTCTAGAAGGCTCCTCCTGCCTGCTTGACATTATTTTGAAGTTGCAGAGATCTCAGAGTTATAACATCCCAGCCCTTATTTCCAAATCCATCCCTGCTTAAGGATTCCATTTCAGTGTCTGCCACTATCAAGCCAGAGATCTAAGAGTGTCTGATGTTTCTTTTTCCCTCATCCCCAACATCTAAGCTATTGGCTATTCCTCTCCGTGGTGCCTCCAGGATAGAACTCTTCTGGACCACTTATCTCCATTTCACTGACATCATTTTACTCCATCAGCTCTTCATGATTGCAGTATTGCAATAGCATCCCAATGGTATCTCCTAGTTCTTTATTATTCTCTCTAATCCAAGAGTTCTCAAAGTGGGGTCCCCAGACCAGCAGTAGCATCAGCTCCTCAGAACTTGTTAGCATTGCATATTCTTGGACCTCCTCCAGACATACTAAATCAGTCTCTTGGAGTGGGGCCCAGCAATCTTGAGTTTTATAAGCACCCCAGGTGATTTGGGGCAAGCTTGTGTTTCAGAACATCTTCAATCCATCCTCTGACCAGAACTCCAGTCCTCTGACTAGGACTTTTTTTTTTTTAATGCATTCTCTTCTCTTTAAAAATTTATTTTATTCAAGTATAGTTGATTTACAATGGTGTGTGAATTTCTGCTGTACAGCAAAGTGATTCAATTATATATACACATATATGCACATTCTTTTTCATATTCTTTTCCATTATGGTTCATCACAGGATGCTGAATATAGTTTCCTGTGCTGTACAGTAGAATCTTGTTTTTTTTTATACATTCTTTATGTTGTAATGGTTTGCTGATTCCAAGCTCACAATTCACCCCTCCCCACCCTCCACCCACCTGGAAACCACAAGTCTGTTCTCTACATTTGTGTCTGTTTCATAGATAAGTTAATTCGTGTCATAGTTTAGATTCCATCTGTAAGTGGTATCTGATGGCATCTGTCTTTCTCTTTCTGATTTTTCACTTATATGATCGTCTCTAGGTGCATCCATGTTTGCTGCAAATGGCATTACTTCATGCTTTTTAATGCCTGAGTAGTATTCCATTTATACACATATATATTTATTTCCACATCCTCTTTATCCATTCATCTGTCCGTGAACATTTAGATTGTTTCAGTGTCACAGTTCACTGTCGTGAGCAGTGCTGCCATGAGCATAGGAGTGCACGTATCTTTGAATTACAGCTTTCTTCAGGTACGTGCCCTGGCGTGGGATTGCTGGATCACATGGGAGTTCTATTGTTAGTTTTTTGAGGAGCCTCCACATTATTCTCCACGATGGCTGTACCAATTTACATTCCCACCAACAGTGTAGGTGCGTGCAAGCAAGCTAAGTTGCTTCAGTCGTATCCAACTCTTTGTGACCCCACGGACTGTAACCTGCCAGGATCCTCTGTCCATGGGGCTCTCCAGGCAAGAATACTGCAGTGGGTTGCCATTTCCTCCTCTGGGGGATCTTCCTGACCCAGGGATGGAACCCATGTCTCTTGCGTCTCCTGCACCGCAGGCGGTTCTTTACCACTAGTGCTGCAGCGGTGTAGGAGGGCTCCCTTTTCTCCACATCCTCTCCAGCATTTATTGTTTGTAGGCTTCTTAATGATGGCCATTCTGGCTGGTGCAGAGTGGTACCTCACTGTAGTTTTGATTTGCATTTCTCTGTGCAGTCTCTTATTTACTCGCATTTTACAGATAAGGGAGCTGAGGCCTGATCTTGGAAGGTAGATTGAGATGACACAGGGCAGAGCAGCTGGCTGTGGGCAGGGCAGCTGCTTCTCAGCTCCCTTGGAAAGCCTCGGCAAGTCTGGGTTCCCTTCCCGCCCTTGCTCGGAAAGCCCTGGGCTGCCCTGTGAGGAAGACCCTGAGCTGACACTCCTTTGTTGTTGCTCTTTCCAAGGGACACGGATTTGCAGCGTATACTCAGCAGCCAGTGACGGCCTCCAGTTCTAAGAGAAAAATGGATGCTTTGGTTCCCAGCCATTCTGCTAGAGAACCGAAGATCACTGCAGTTTGATTTTTATAGACTCTGTACCACTCTTGCAGCCTGGGACTCTGAGGTGCAAACTTGGCCAGGCCAGCGAGGTCATTTTCAGGGTGAGTTTGTTTACTTTAAAGCCCATACTGCCAGTTGGGTCAGATTTTTACGTGATGATTTTGTGTTCTGCATATAAGGAAGTACTACGGCTCGTTGACCTCTGTGAATATGCCCAAAACGTCTTGCTCTAGAATAAACTCGTGCTTTGCTGATGAAATGAAACATGCTGGGGCCACGCTCAGAATAGAATGTCCTTGGCCCGGTGATCCCTGTGAGCCGCTGACAGGAGCCGGAGAGCGGACACTGCTACGCTCCGTACTTGGAGCTCCTGACCGAGGGCAAGAGCCTTCAGAACACGAAGCTGAAAGCTGTGCTGAGAGACAGGCAGTGGGGGCATGCTCAGGCTCCCTGGACTATTTACAGCGAGTACACACTCTCCTGCAGCATTTGAGAAGTGGCGGTGGAGGGCCAGTTTGGCGCAGGAGGGGAGGAAAAACAGTCACAACTCAGACCTTCTACCCAGAGCAGTTTAGGTTGTTCTACGTGGAAAATGGAAGTTGTGTGAAAATCTGCTCAGGACACACAGGCAGGCTGACCATCACTAGTGAACTGTGTGGCCCAAGCATCCTTTTTATGCGGAATGTGGAGGTTAGGCTGTCGGGGGAGCTTTCAGGTCACTTTCAGATTTTTAGTCCAAGGAAAGGAGAGGTGTAGGGGCTTCCCAAGTGGCGCTAGTAGTGAAGAACCTGACTGCCAGTGGAGGGGACATAAGAGATGTGAGTTTGATCTCTGGGTTGGGAGGCAGGGCAACCCACTCCAATATTCTTGCCTGGAGAAACTCATGGACAGAGGAGCCTAGTGGGCTATAGTGCATGGCGTCGCCAAGAGTTGGACATAACTTGCTGAGATTATTTTGCTCAGTGTATTGAGCCATGTTCTTCAGCTGCAAGCAACAGAAACTCTCTGGAAATTTGTTGGCAGGCTTTCGGGGGCGCTCATATTGTAGGAACCATGGAAGGATACAGGTGCCGCTTGGAGGTGCAGAGCAATAGGGTTTATTCAGCACTGGTGCAGGCTCAGTGGGGTCGCCTCCAGAGGCTGAGTGCCCACACTTTGTTCTGGGTATCTTTTATACACCGCAAACTTCCAAGTCTTTAGGGTTTTCCCGCTCAAACAGCTCAGATTCTTCCCCTCCCCAGGCAGCCCAACTTCCCGCCAAGCAAACAAGATCACAGAAGCGAAAGCAGGGAATGATGAGCAGCAGCTGTTAAAGCAAGATAAAAGAAGCAGAAAGCAAAAGGTTGTTACTCTAATTGGGGTCTTTGATCTCACTCGCATCTCAGAGGATCGGAAGAAAAGCTGAGTTTCTGCAAAGGAGGGGACCCAGGACAGCTTTGGGGACCTGGGTGCTTGCTTAGTCGCTTACTTGTGTCCGACTCCTGCAAGGCTGCTCTGTACATGGGGATTCTTCAGGCAAGAATACTGGAGTGGGTTGCCATGCCCTCCTCCAGGAGATCTTCCCAACCCAGGCATCGAACCTAGGTCTCCCACATAGCAGGCAGATTCTTTACCATCTGAGCCACCAGGGAAGCCTGGGGACCTGGGTTAAGTTCAGTTCAGTTCAGCTCAGTTGCTCAGTCGTGTCTGACTCTTTGCGACCCCATGAATCACAGCACGCCAGGCCTCTCTGTCCATCACCAACTCCTGGAGCCCACCCAAACCCATGTCCATAGAGTCAGTGATGCCATCCAGCCATCTCATCCTCTGTCGTCCCCTTCTCCTCCTGCCCCCAATCCCTCCCAGCGTCAGGGTCTTTTCCAATGAGTCAATTCTTCGCATGAGGTGGCCAAAGTATTGGACCTGTGTAACATCACTTAAACCCACTCCAGTGTTCTTGCCTGGAGAATCCCAGGGACAGGGGAGCCTGGTGGGCTGCCATCTATGGGGTCGCACAGAGTCGGACATGACTGAAGTGACTTAGCAGCAGCAGCAGCAGCTGCAACATCACTTAAATGCTGTCTCTGGAACTTTACCGACATGTCCATCAAAGCCTAACCTTTTTCTGGCCTTGTATCACCCTATTCTGCACCCTATTGCTTCTGCAATGGCTCATAATGGCTCGTCTGGTAAAGAATCCACCGACAATGCAGGAGACACAGGAAATGCAGGTTTGATCCCTGGGTCAGAAAGGTCCCCTGGAGAAGGAAATGGCAACCCACTCCAGTGTTCTTGCCTGGAGAATTCCATAGACAGAAGAGCCTGGCAGACTACTGTCCATGCAGTTGCAAAGAGTCAGACATGAAAGAGTGCATGAGGGCATGCCCTATTTTAGCTTTGAAATTTCTGGGTGACCTAGGGTCTAACTGACTGTATCTTAGGTGCAGTACACACTCGTTGGGCAATGGAGCACAGGGTGCCTGGATTAATAGGCCCATTAAGACATGCAGTGTGAGGGGGTGGGTAGGGAGAAAAGGGGAAGAACAACGCCCCAAAAGAAAGGTGTGTTGTTATCCGAAAAGGGGGGCATAAATGCTGGATGGGCTAATGTAACAGATTTTTCTTACTCAAAGACAATAAATAAAAAGGTGACACTTCAGACTGTCACATTGCCTATTTGTTGAGGTCATAATGAGCATGAGTATGACTTTTGGCCTTCCTAGCCCCACCCTGTGGAACATTTGCTTAACTATTCCAGTTGGCTGGTGTAGGGACAAGCATTTCTACGTGTGGTTCATGACGTGACCGTAGTGCAAAATCCTGGCTATTTCAGTCATTTGTCCTATCTGCTGTTTGGGTAGCCTGGAATGAACAAGATTAAGTGAAGCCGTAAGTATACTGGGGTCTGTCTTTTCAGTCATAAATATGACCTTTTGTTTTTCTTTGGTCAGGGTTCTTTGCACATGTTTCTTGGACCAGCAGGGCAAAGGAACAGGAGAAATATGAGGGAAATTGACAGTGACCCTTAAAAATGTCCTGGTTAATTCTTTTTTTTTTTTTATTTTTATTTTTCTAATTTTATTTTATTTTTAAACTCTACATAATTGTATTAGTTTTGCCAAATATCAAAATGAATCCGCCACAGGTATACATGTGTTCCCCATCCTGAACCCTCCTCCCTCCTCCCTCCCCATACCATCCCT
>NW_011494874.1:0-9467 GCF_000754665.1 Bison bison bison
CAACAGGTGTGTGTGTGTGTGTGTGTGTGTGTGTGTGTGTGTGTGTGTGTGTGTGTGTGTGTGTGTGTGTGTGTGTGTGTGTGTGTGTGTGTGTGTGTGTGTGTGTGTGTGTGTGTGTGTGTGTGTGTGTGTGTGTGTGTGTGTGTGTGTGTGTGTGTGTGTGTGTGTGTGTGTGTGTGTGTGTGTGTTGTGTGTGTGTGTGTCTGTGTGTGTGTGTGTGTGTGTGTGTGTCTGTCTGTCTGTGTGTGTCTGTGTGTGTGTGTGTCTGTGTGTGTGTGTGTGTGTGTGTGTGTGTGTGTGTGTGTGTGTCTGTGTGTGTGTGTGTGTGTGTGTGTGTGTGTGTCTGTGTGTGTGTGTCTGTGTGTCTGTGTGTGTGTGTGTGTGTCTGTGTGTGTGTGTGTGTGTGTGTGTGTGTGTGTGTGTGTGTGTGTGTGTGTGTGTGTGTGTGTGTGTGTGTGTGTGTGTGTGTGTGTCTGTGTGTGTGTGTGTGTGTGTGTGTGTGTGTGTGTGTGTGTGTGTGTGTCTGTGTGTGTGTGTGTGTGTGTGTGTGTGTGTGTGTGTGTGTGTGTCTGTGTGTGTGTGTGTGTGTGTTGTGTGTGTGTGTGTGTGTGTGTGTGTGTGTGTGTGTGTGTGTGTGTGTGTGTGTGTGTGTGTGTGTGTGTGTGTGTGTGTGTCTGTGTGTGTGTGTGTGTCTGTGTGTGTGTCTGTGTGTGTGTGTGTGTGTGTGTGTGTGTGTGTGTGTGTGTGTGTGTGTGTGTGTGTGTGTGTGTGTGTGTGTGTGTGTGTGTGTGTGTGTGTGCAGTGGGATGTATCACATATACCGGGGATGAAAACATCACGAGCTGGTGCGCTGAATGAATAAAGACAGGGACACTGAAGGAGCGTACCCCCAGACCCTGGGGTCCAGGCAGCACCACGGACCACGTCAAGTGCATGCCTCAGGAGCCCCATCCCCACGGCCCACCTGGGTGTGGCATGGGGGTTCCTCAGAGAAAGCAGAAAAGACGCCAAGTTCCATTAGCTAAAGTACAGATGAAATTCAGATAACAGAAAATGAAGCACTTGGAAAATAAGAATATGAGACAAAATTCAAAAGAAAGACTGAAAGATAAAGTCAAGGAAACAGCCCAGAAAGTAGAGGGAAAAGAAATAGAAAAATAAGAGTGGGGAAAAAGGAAAAAATTTCAGGGTTGAGGTGAGAAGTTCAATGTCTGAATAATAGTAATTGCAGGGGGGAAAAGAACAGAAAAAGTATGGTAAGGAAATAATGAAAAACGAAAAACAGAACTAAAGACTGAGGATTTGATGGCTTCCAAGATAGAAAGAAAGAAAGATCAACATCTTTGTGAAATTTCAAAACAACACCAGGAAAAACCACAAGATACTAAAAGCTTGTGGGAGGGACCCACACGGCAAACAAGTTGCAGATTGGCCTCCAACTTCTCAGCAGCAGCAGTGGAAATCCAGAGAGAATGGAGCAAAGTTTCCAAAACTCTGAGGAAAGATAATTCCCTATATAGATTTCTATACCCAGCTAAACTATCAACTGAGCGGAAAAGTAGAATAAAGACCCCAGAAAAAGTAGAACAAAAACAAAAAAAACTTGATTTTCCCCTTTCTCAAGTTCCCGGCAGATGGACTCCCCCACAAATAAGGAGCTAAACTAAGGATAAAGGGAACATAGGATCAGGGAAGTGGGACCCCAACCCAGGAAAGAGATAAAAGTCATTTCCAGGATAGTGAACAGAGGTTTACAGGTGTCAGTTGAGTCGTGAGGATCCAGATTGGAGCAGGCATTCACAGCATCTACAAGAAGGCCTTAAAGAAAATGGAGGGAGGGAGGGAAATAAATTATGTAATGTATTTGGACACATTTAGGAAAGATTTAAACTTTCATCACAGAGGATGGAGTTATTCACTATTGCATAGAAAACTATGCAAATTTTAAAAATGAGGAAATAATAATAATAAAAGAGGCAATTATTTTTAATTAGAAAGCTGTAGCAGAAAGGAATGGTGACATAGCATGCTAACTTGGGACCTCCAAGGTGGTTCAGTGGTAAAGAACCCACCTGCCAAGTAGAAGACAGGGGTTTGATCCCTGGCTTGGGACGAACCCCTGGAGAAGGAAATGGTAACCCACCCCGTTTTCTTGCTGGGAAATCCCACAGACAGAGGAGCCTGGCACGGTGCATACCATGCCAAGGAGTCAGACATGAATGAGTGACTGGGCAACAGCATGTTAACGTGGGGAAAGAATATGTAGGTTAGGAGGCTCCTGTTTTTTCCTAACAAGCTTTACATTGATAATTATTATTTGACTTTTTAAATTATATAAATGCTTGAGGTTCATTTTTAATTTAGAAATGTAAATGGAAGTGGAAACACACTTCTGAACAACTCTAGAGGAAAACCCCAAAGGAAACTACACCAAAAGCAGTGGAGGGCTTTCTGTCACCACCCGTGGGCTGAGGCCAAAGGGGCGTCAAAGAAGCTTAAGTCCTTATCTGAATGTGTCCAAAACGAGGAAGGTGCTTGCCTGGTGGTCCCGCGGTTAAGGCTCCACGTTCTCAACGCAGGTGGCATGGGTTTGGTCCCTGGTCAGGTAACTTAGGTTCTGCATGCTGCACTGCGTGGCCGAATAAACAAATAAAAGCTTTTGCAAAATGGCCAAGTGTCACCTTGCCCATGGCATGTCACTTGGGCCTGTATGCTGGGGTGTCCTCCCAAGGCACTCTTCAGGCATGGTGGAGATTTAGCCCAGAGCTAAAGAAAGGCTGAATCTTGGAGGGAGGAAGACCAAGTACCTGGAGAGTCCCCTCTCCCAGGACTGAGCTGGCTCTGCCACTTAGACAACCTCACCCCCAAGGAGCTACTCCTGGGGGTGGCCATCTCACATGCTTCTGCTGAGGTCAGGCCCTCAGAGAAGTTGTGTGTATGTGTGATGACCCACATGTGGATTTAGGTTATCTGTGATGGAGTCCTCCAGGCTCCAGCCTGAGCCGGCAGAATCCAGCATCGGGGGTGGTCAGCAGGAGGAGCCCAGAAGAGATGGAGCTCCAGGTGAGGGCCAGGTTGGAGACCGCTGGGGTGTGTCTGAAATAACCTGTCATCCCTCAGGGCCAGCCAGAAGCATTTCTGGGAAAGGACCGTGGCAGAGTGTCAGCAGTTGCAGGGGGAGATTTGAGCTGGTGTTCTTGGGGAAACCAGAGGAGGGGGTGATTTTGAGCCAAGATAAAGCATCAGGGACCAGATTCACACCTCCACAAGAAACGTCCTTAAAGGGAGAACATAGATGAAACAACAGTTCACGGGACATGTAGTCTCAGGCTCGCCAGGACAGGGATCCCTGGACCTGCCCCGGCCCCGCCCACTGCCCAGCAAGGGCTGACTGGCATCCGCACAGGAAGAAGGCCCAGGAGGAGCTCCCGGGCATCGCTGGAAAGAGGGGTCCTGTCGGAAGCCTGGGGAAGTCAAGGCTACAGGGCAGAGTCTCGGAGAGGAGAGCTGCCAGAACCTCCATGGCCCTGGTGGGCAACGGAGACCCCTGAGCCTCTAGCCAAGAGCCCCTCATTGCGTGCAAGAAAGGACGGCCTAAAGCTGAAACAGACACATGCGAATCGCGTCCACAGCAGCGTCGCTCACAGTGGCCGGGAGGAACGGATCAGCAGGCTGTGGTCCAGTCACACAGTGGAACCCCGTGTGTGTGTGTGTGTGTGTGTGTGCACGCGCACACACGCGCATGCACGTGTGCCCAGTCTCTCAGTCATGTTGGACTCTTTGCAACCCACGGACTGTCGCCCACCAGTCCATGGGATTTTCCAGGCAAGAATATTGGAGTGGGTTGCCGTGTCCTCCTCCAGGAGATCTTCCAGACCCAGGGATCGAGCCCACTGGCAGGTGGACTCTTCACCATTTCGCCACATGGGAAGCCCCAGAGGAGCATTGTTCAGCCTTAAATCAATGAAGGACATTCTGGCACCTGCTGCAATACGGATGAACCTTGAGGACTTTTGTTCAGTGAAATAAGCCAGTCACAGAAGAGAGAAATACTGTACAGTTCTGCTCATTTGGGGTGACTGTCGTAGTTCTTACAGACAGAAAGAAGAAGGGTGGTGCTGAGTGCTGGGAGGAGGGGAGACAGGACACTGTTGTTTGACAGAGACAGAGTCTCAGCTTTACAAGATGAAAAGGTTCTGGAGATGGAAGACAGTGACGTTTCCACAGTCACGTGAGTGTACTTAATGCCACAGAACTATATGTTTAAAAAATGGTTAAAGGCATAAACTTTACTTATTGTATATTTTCCCATAATTAAAAAAAAAAAGTCTTTTAAATATGCTGGAAATGGTGTGTGTTCCCACCAAGCAGAATGAACAGCCTCAGTCATTTGCAAGACGTGCAGTAGAGGACTCACAAGGGGGCTCCTTCACTGCTGGGGAGACAGAATAAACGTTTAACAGATCCTACCTACAAAACTGAAAGCCACACTCGGAAGAATCAGAACTCTCTGCTAGTAGCTCAACCGCATCCCCAAACAAGGCTCACAACTTCTGTAAGTTACAAACCCATCCAGCACCCAACCGTGAAAGCCACGATGTTTGGCAGCCAATCAAAAATGACCAGGCTTGAAAAGAAATAGAAAACTGTAAAATAAGGAGAAAAATCAGTCAGTAGAAACAGGCCCAGAGAACCCTCCTACACCATCTATGGAATGTAAACCGATGGAGCCACTATGGAGTTCCTTTAAAAAACTAAAACTAAAGCTATTGGGTTGGCCAAAAAGTTCATTTGGGTTTTTCTGTAACATCTTACAAACGAACTTTTGGCCAATCCAACATCATATGATCCCGCAATCACACTCCTGGGCATATATCTGGAAAAGGTGAAAACTCTAATTTGAAAAGATACACGCACCCAAATGTTCACAGAAGCCTATTCACAGTAGCCAAGACATGGAGGCAATGTACCTATCGACAAATGGCTGGATTAAGATGTGTGTGTGTGTTATACATAATATATATAAAGGGATACTACTCAGCCATAAAGAAGAATAAAAGAGTAGCATCTGCAGCAACATAGATGGGCCTTGACATTGTCATACTAAGTGAAGTATGTCAGACAAAGACAGATATTATATGATATCACGTAAGTGTGGTATCCAAAATCTTAAATCTGAAAAAAAGAATACAAGTTAACTTATTTAGAAAGCAGACACAGACTCACAGACATAGAAAACAAACTCATGGTTACAAAGGAGAAAGTGGGGATAAATGAGAAGTTTAGGATTAACAGATACATTCTGTATGGAATAGATAAACAACAAGGATTTATTGTATGATACGGGGAACTATATTTAATATCTCTTGTAATAACCTATATATAATCCAAAAGAATCTGGAAAAGAATATATATATATAAATATAAATATATATATATATAAACTGAATCACTTTACTGTACACCTGAAACTAACACAATACTGCAAATCAACTCTACTTCAATAAATAAATCTCCAGTATTGCAGGCAGATTCTTTACCATCTGAGCCACCAGGGAAGCCCAATAAATACCACACAAACACAAAAAGAAACAGACTCAGCCATGATGCAGATGATAAAATCCGTTGACAAGAACTTTAAAACTATTTTTGTAACTTTATTTCAATATGTTCAAGAAGATCTAGGAATGCTTGAATGCATTAAGCAGCAATATGGACACTATTAAACAGACTCCATCAAACTCCACAGATGGAGAATCTAACGTCCAGGATGACAAACATTAAAAAGCAGAGACATCACTTTGCCAACAAAGGTCTGTCTTATCAAAGCTATGGTTTTTCCAGTGGTCGTGTATGGATGTGAGGTTGGACTATAAAGAAAGCTGAGCGCCGAAGAACTGATGCTTTTGAACTGTGGTGTTGGAGAAGACTCTTGAGAGTCCCTTGGACTGCAAGGAGATCCAACCAGTCCATCCTAGAGATCAGTCCTGGGTATTCATTGGAAGGACTGATGCTGAAGCTCAAACTCCAATACTTTGGCCACCTGATGCCAAGAACTGGCTCATTGGAAAAGACCCAGATGTTGGGAAACATTGAGGGCAGGAGGAGAAGGGGATGACAGAGGATGAGCTGGTTGGATGGCATCACTGACTCAATGGACATGAGTCTGAGCAAGCTCCAGGAGACGGTGATGGACAGGGAGGCCTGTGTGCTGCAGTTGATGGGGTCACAGAGTTGGACACGACTGAGCGACTGAACTGACTAACTAGGATGACAATTACACTGACAGAATTAACAGCCAATTGGACGGTTCAGAAGAAACAATATTTAGCTAGAAATAGAAACTACCCAAAATGAAACCAAGAAAATAAGACTGAACGGTGAGCGGAGTCTCAGGCAACTTTGGATCATCCTAAGAGTGGCCTATAGACACCACCTTAAGAAGCGAGAAAAGCAGAACAAACGAAACCTACAGCAAATAGAAGCGGGGACAAATGGCTTCTTCGAGACGATCAATATAACAACAAAGCTCTAGCAGACCGAGAGAACACAAATCATTAATATTAGGAGGTGAGGGGCTGCTTCCCTGGTGGTCCTGTGGTTAGGACTCTGAAGCGCCACTGCAGAGGGCTTGGGTTCCATCCCCGGTCAGAGAACTGAGATCTCACATGCCACAAGGCATGGCCAAAAAATAAATTAAAAAAAATTTTTTTGAAAAGAAGGGAAGATGGAACTTTGCTACAGATTCTACAGATGCCGAAAGAATAATAATGGAGCGTCACACTTAACTTTACACCAAAAAATCTGACAACTTAGATTAAATAAGCAGATTTCTTGAAAGATACAAACTGACAAAACTCACTCCAGAAGAAACAGATAACCTGAATAGTCTTATGTCCATTAAAGATACTGCATTTGCATTTGAAAACCTTCCAAGAAAGAAAACGTCAGAGCGGGCTGGGGTGAGAGAGGGGGCTTAGGGATGCTGGGGAAGGGAGGAAGGAATTGCTAAGGGCCAGGCAAAACCCGCTGGGTGGTGGGTCTGCTCCTTATCTTGTCCAGGGTGAGGGTTTCACGGATGTAGGCATACGGCAGAAGCCATCAGACTGTGCACTTTAAACACCTGTTGCACTTTGTACTATACCTTAAGTATACCTCTAAAAACTGGAGAAGTGAAAGAGAGGGTGATCCCCAACTGGAGGGCTCGAAGAAAACTCACTTGGACACGTGCCCCATCCGTGCCCCCCGCAGCCTCTACAGACCCCAGCAGGTGCTCTGACAGCCCGTCACAGCGGCCCCCAAGTCCTCCCAGAGTGGACATTCACCAAGTCACCAAGCGTGTAAAGTGTCCCTCCCCCTCTCAACCTCACAGGCACTTGGAGTTAGACTCTTGCAGCCTGGTGGGAGGCCCCCAGGAGGTTGCCAGTGCAGTAGGGACGCTGGGGACAGAGGGGCTGACAGGCTGTGCCTATTCTGGGCTCTTGCTGCCCTGGGGATTAGAGGCTCCAGACATCGCCAAAAGCCACAGGTTCAGGGGTCTGTCTCCGCTCACTTCTTTTCTCTTGCCGAGATCTACCACTTAAGCTGGTGATCCTCAGCCTCGGGCCGGGATCAGAATTGGCTGGGGGCTTGGCCAGGGTGACGCGAGGTGCCCACCCCACCCCTCTGAGCCTGGTCTGGGGGTCTTTGCCACCCCTCCTGGTGACAGCCACAGGGCAACCTGGAGAACCACTCACTCAGAAGATCGGTTTAGCTACTTTAATAGAGACCAAAAGAACAGCAGCTTTAAAAAGACAGAAGGTTAATTTCTCTTGTGGGAAAGAAAAGTTGATACGTGGTCCAAGGACCCAGGGTATCAGGTCCCCTGAGCCAGTCCAGGGTAGGGTGATCAGGTCCCAGTTTGCCCGGAACAAAGAGGGTTCCCAGAACATGAGATTTCTAGTGTTAAAACTGGACAGTCCCAGCCAAACCTTGACAGGTTGGCCAGCCTCATCCAGGATGCTCTGCTCTGGCCCAGGTGGTCCTGCCTGCAAGGCCAGGGTGGGCTCAGCACCTTGGAGGGCTGGTTCCACTGGAAGTGGGAAAGAGTAGGGGCAGGCCAGAGCCCCCACTAGCAGCTCAGGGGCTCCATGCAGCCAGGGGTTTCCTCTGCTAAAGAGAATGGGTCCTGGGGCCCCTGAGCGCCACTCGCCAGAGACAGCAGCCAGAGAGGAGAGGCCTGACCCGGGCATGGGGTGGGGGAACCGTCTGCCGGCAAGGACAGGCTTGTCACGAGGAGGAGCCTGTCCTCAGGAAGCCCAGGGGCTGAGGGGGCCTGTGATGAGACCCACCCCACTGCCACCTACATCCTCCCCCAGCTCCTCCCCGCCACCAACCAGGTATTACAGGTCCTGGGATGAGGTCTAACTGGCCCGCATCACCGCTCGGGGCACGGCCCCTCCAGCAAGCCCCTGCGAGGTGGGTACTAGCACCCCCCTCTGCAAGAGGAAGAAATGGGCTCCCTGAGGGGAAGAGGGCGTGCCAGGGTCCCTTGCTCATGGGCGGCAGGGCTGAGTCTTGCTGTACAGCTATAGGCTGTACCATGGCCGATTCTCACTCTGGGCCGGGATGCAGGGGACAGCAGAGGAGGGGCTTCCATCACTTCAGCCCCTAAGCCCCCCAAGCTTGCCCCTCCCCAGAGCAGGAGCCCGGCCAGGCTGGGCATGGCAGCCGCTGGCCAGGGGGCCAGGATGGGGTGAGCTGGAAGCACCCGAAACCTGGGCCCCAAGACCAAGTCCTCTCCCCAGCCTGCTCCCTGAGATGGCAGAAGGTGGGGCAGGGGGGCAGGGGAAGCTTTCAGGAGGTGGCCCTTCTCCCCGCCCCCCCAAGAGGGGCTGGATGAGACAGCAGTGTCTGAGGCAAGGAGAGGCTGGCAGCCAGGCCCAAGGGGACTGTCCCCCTTCCTCCTCCTCTGGGGTCGGAAGGAAGACGGGGAGGCTGAGATGAGTGAGCAGCGGGGGAGAGAGGACGGCCGGACACGGGGACGCTTTAGGACAAAAGTTTATTGTCATCGATCTGCGATGCATACATGTTCACATTGTACAAAATGATGCCAAGCCACAGACTGGGGAAGCCCGGGACCCCTCACCTGAGCCCCAGCTCGGGGAGGCGCGGGGGGCGCTGTCCCTGGGCTGCTGGGGGGTGGCGTGGACCGCCCAGGAGCATGGTGGAAGGGAACCACCGCAGAGCGGCGCTGGCGGCCTGAGGGCTGCGGCAGGACCGCGGCCCAAACCCTCTGGGCCCCTCAGAGCCTGGAGCACCCGACCCGGCCCAGCGGCGGTTGCAGCGGGGGTTGCTGGGTAAAAGGGGGAAGGAGCCCTCTGGCAGCTGGACACGCCTCCAGGGAACACGGCCCCCTCCCCCAGGCCGCCGAGGGGTCCACCGCCCGGGCTAGGGCCGCATCGTTCGCAGCCCACTCTCTCCCTCCG
>NW_011494874.1:11586-12729 GCF_000754665.1 Bison bison bison
CCCCTATCGCCCCCCTCCCCGCTGCGCTCAGGCCTGACCACTTGAGTTACCTGGGGAGGTTGGGGTTAGCCAGCCTCCAGAGACTCCCTTACAGCAGAGCTGTCCATTGGGAGCTAGTGGTGGAGCTTTAGCTTTAGGAAAGAGAAAATCGGGAGGTGACCCCTGAAGTCCTCAGGATGGGTGGGAGGCAGAGGGTGGTCATCCTCTTTGGGCTGAGTCCAGGGCAGCCCCCACGGCCACACTACCAGCCGGACACTGGTCCCAGGCCGGGACACAGATGCCAAGCTGGGCCGGGCCCTGCAGGCGCTCTCACACAGGCTGTGTGTGTGTTTCCTGCACCACTGCCCTGTGAAGGGGGCAGCAACGGTTTCACTGTTTCCATTTGCAGTTGGGGAAACCCAGGCTCAGAGAGAGGCCCTGACTTCTCAGAGCGGAGAAGTCCCAGTGGAGCTGGGACTCCACATCTGTCATCTCTGCTGAGTCCACAGGCCTGAGTGTCAGTTACCGGGGCGGGGTGTGCGGAACCTGGGGGCAGAGACGTGCGTGTGACCCAGACGAGGAGCTTGGGACCAGCCCGGTCCAGGGCGGACCCCTCTGTCCACCTGCTGCAGCGCCAGAGGGGGCCGGTATGAGTGCGTGCGGAGGAGGAAGCGGTGACAAGCGGCAGCCTGAGACCCCCACCTGTGGCAGGAGGTGTTGAGGTGGGAGCCGCAAAGGGGAGGGTTACTTCCTGCCTGATTTTAGGATGGCAGATGCGGGGTGAATGTGGATAATGGCCTCAATGAGAGCGAGATGTTGGCCAGCGATAACGCTGAGATCGCGGTGACTGGGGAAGCGCTGTCAGGAGCTGGAGCCCCACCAGTGAAATCACAGACGTGAGCCATGCAGCTCTGAGACCCCGAGGGGCTCCGGCGCCTCCCACGGGTACCCCGCCCTCCCTCACCTCCCACCACCCACAAGAGGTGCCAGCAAGCTCACAGCCCAGCTCTGCCACGTGCCAGCCTGGGACCCTGAGCACAGGCCTGGGCCTTGCTTTCTTGCTGTAAATAGGGAAGGTGGGCCAGTGCCCCCAGGCAGGTGACCCTCAGGGCAACCCCCTCGTCCCACAGGACCGGGAGTGCAGAGCGGCGGGGAACCTCCCAG
>NW_011494874.1:12829-14878 GCF_000754665.1 Bison bison bison
AGCGGCTGTGTGCCGGGTGGCACCAGCCCTGGGACATGGAAGGGGGCCTCCAAGCTCTTGTGCAGTGGTCCTGCCGCCCACCCCCAGCCTTCTGGGGGTTCCAGCCCCCGGGCCACTGCAGGGCCCCCCAAGCCCCCCGAAGCCCCGCCCCCGGCCTTCGCCAAGTGTGGGGCAGAGGCTCCCCGGCCCCACCACGCTCCCCATGTGGTGTCACCTGGTTGTGCAAGGCTCAGGCACACCCGTGTCTGGGCGAGATCTGGAATGGTGGCCAGCCGTGGTGCCGGCCCGGGCCTGGGAACCGGGCTGAGAAGCCTGGGGGTGCGGGTGGAGCCGCCCCCAGCCCGGCCCCACCGAGAGAAGGCTGCGTGGTGGGTGCCAAGGGAAAGCCCTTTGGGGTCACACTTTTACCCCAAAACTACAGAGCACATGACCACGGGCTGGGCTCAGCAGCTTCCTGAGCCCCTAGCCCAGGGCCCACACAGACAATGTGGGTGCTTAGAGCGGGCCAGGGGTGGCCTCCATGGTTCCTCAGGCTCAGCAGGAGGGGCTCAGGGGCTGGAATGGGGAAGTGAGACCTTGGGCCGGCCCAGGATCAAGGGTGCATCCTTGTCCCACCAGACCGAGGGCCAGAGAGGAGGCCTGGGGTCCAGACACCTGACTTCAGCCCTGGCCGGGCCTCGGAGAGCCGCACCCCACCGTGGCCTGCCCCGCCTGGCCCACAGGCTTGGAGCTGCCTCCCACCCAGGCTGTCACAGCGAGGACCGGCGCAGGCCGCCCTCTCTGCCTCCCTGGGGTGGGCCTGGAGTGAGCGCAGCCAAGGGGCCCGTGGGCGGCAGAAGCCCCCGTGAAAGCCAGACAGGAGGGCCGGGGAGGACCAGAGAGATAGTCTCTGTGTGGTGTGCTTGACAGAGCGGACGTGGGTGGGGTGTGCCTGTAGGGGTGGCCCCAAGCTCCCAGACGAGGACTGGGAGGGGAGGGCCTGGGGCAGAGGCTGTGTGGGCCAGAGGGCCTGGCCTGCCCACCCCTCGTGGGGGCCCAATACTCGCTCACCCTGCCACCTCCTCGGGCAGGATTGGCAGTGGTTCCCTCACCCCAGGGTGCCGAAAACACCGCCCTTTGACGCAGAGCCTGAGGCCTGACACCCCACACAAAACCCCACGGTCCCGGGACCAGACAGACCCACTGGAGCCAGGCTGGTGGGGGAGAACGGTCCTCAGAAGGACTTTATGGCCACTCTCCCCAACAACGTCCTTCAGGCTGTGTCCTGGACACAGAATGGGAAGCGGTTTCCACAGCAGGGTGGGGGGCGGGGGGCAGAGGCTGGGGGTGTACAGCATGGTCAGGGCCGGGGGTGCCGGGTGGCTCCGTCCCTCCGGCAGGTCTCAACAGGAAGGAACAGCTCACGCCGCAGCAGGAGAGCTTCAGGTTAGACACCAGGCAGCACTTCCTGGAAAAGGTAGGTCTCTGGAGAAGGAGTGGAGGCCCAGGTACTGCATGGGGGCAGGGCAGACAGACAAGCCTGGGCACCTGTCAGTGGGGCCCAGCCTTTCACGAGGGAGGGACCCAAGGACCTGAGCAAAGCCAACCAGAGGGAGGATCTTCCAGTAGGCCAGCTGATGGGGTGGGGGCAGGGAGCCAGCCGGGAGCGCCGTCCACCCGCCCAGTGGGTGCTGGGGTCCGGGCGGGGGCGGGTTGGGCAGGACGGGCCCAGCAGGGTCCCTCCAGGCTTGGGAGATTCCTGGCCATGGCCGGGCCTCCAGGGCTGTGGCCAGCTGCCCTGTGGGGTGGCCTGGCCGGATGGAGTGTGGGTCTGAGCTCGGCCATCCCTCTGGGAAGCCCTCCGTCCAGAGACTGCAGCTCCCCTCACAGGGTGAGCCCTGCCCCCAGGACACCGTCCCCACCAGCGCCTGACCACAGCGAGTAGGGGACTTACTGGGCCTGGGGCCTGGTCACCAGCCGCACCCCGAAGGTTCTGCAGGAGGGCCACCACTTCCAGGTTCCCAGCTACCTCTGCCTGTGGGAGGTGTTGGGGGGCTGCCTCAGGCGGGT
>NW_011494874.1:14978-15811 GCF_000754665.1 Bison bison bison
TGGCTGGTCCTGAACACCCCTGCACCGGGGGGGGCTCCCACCCATGCATCGAGGACCCCGTGTCTCCTCCACCCCTCCTTGTTCCCACAGCTCTGGACCCTGGTCGGGGGGGGGGCTGGGACAAGAGAAGGGATAGCCCCCTCCCCAACCCACGGTTCCCACATACGGAATGCCTCTGCAAGGAGGGCAGGGGTTGGGCATTTTGGGAAGGGGGAGCCAGTGGCGCAGTCGGGGAGGGCTTCCTGGAGGAGGTGGTCCCAGAGAGGGCACTGGGGGCACTCACGACGTGCAGCGCGCTGCGCCCATCATACCCGGGCTGCCTCAGGTCGGCCCCTGCCTGCCCCCACGCCCGCAGGCCCTCGCAGTCTGCCCTGGACGCCAGCCTGGGAGGGGGAGGGGAGGAGGGGGAGCCGTTGGGGACTCCTGGGTGCCCGGCCATCTGCCCACCGGCTCTCTTGCAAAGCCAGCCCCGAACAGCTGACCCAGCAGTGACCAGGGTCCCCGGGTACAGCAGCCTGGACTCTGGTGTCTACACCTGTGGGGGTGGCTGTGACTCAGGTCAAGGGTACACACACACACACACACACACACACACACACACACACGGGTGCACGTGCACACACGCTGAGCACCGCCTGCCAGTTTCATCTTTCACAACATAGCTCTCCCGGGGCGGGGCCCGTGGGGGCGGGAGGAAAGTCAGAGGCAGCCCAGTGGTGGAAAGAGCGTCACATGGGGGCCCGGGGTGGGGGGCTCTGGACCAGCGGGCTGGCCAGGACCGGATCTGGGCCTGCCTGCCCTGGAGAGGTGGGGGCACCGAGGGGCGGCCCCGC
>NW_011494874.1:16140-16455 GCF_000754665.1 Bison bison bison
GCCCCCCAGCCTAGGGAGCCACGGGGAGGGGGCCACGCCAGGGGTGCCAGCTGGCTGCGGGGAGGGCAGGGCCGACCCCCAGTACTTCCTCTGAGTCAGGAGCCCGCAGCAGCAGCGCCCCCCCGACAGGGCACGGGGTCGTCTCTAAGGTGAATCACGCTGACGCACCACCAGCAGCCCTCGGACCTGGCCCCAGGCCTCTCGCACTGGTTCCCACACAGTTGCTTCTTGGGGAGCTGGTCAAGGGCCCCCTCAAGCCAGCCAAGCAGCTCAGGTTGGATGACCTGCTCCCATGGGACCTGTCCCTGCCCCTCC
>NW_011494874.1:17176-19752 GCF_000754665.1 Bison bison bison
CCACGCTGGGGCTCAGCCCAGGCCGAGCAGCTCAAGGCCCAGGCCCACCCAAGGGCACGGCTGTGGGCACCGGGAAGGCCCAGCCTGGGAGACCGCCCTTGTGGAGCTCGCACACGCTCGGGGAGTCTGCAGAGACTGAGTCCACTGGGCCCGCGCTCTGCCCTTGAGGGTGGGGTGGTGAGGAGATACCAACAGAGAACGCAGGGACAGGCTGGCCCGCAGCGGGGCCCAGATGACTGCAGGCGTCCAGGGGCACCTAGCCTGAGCCCCGCGTGCGGGGTGAGCCTCCATGGGGTTCCCAGGGTGGGGGTGAAGCTCAGTGAGGCAGGAGAACAGAGAGCCGGGGCCGGGGGAGGACCATCAACTGCAGTCACCCCACTTCTGGGGAGCCTGGGGAGGAGGGGGAGTCCCACAGGCTTGGCACCCCCCCTCCAGCCCAGAACCTTCCAGGGTGGGGCCACCCCCCACCCCAGGGCACAGCAGGGCCCTCTTGGGGGTGAGACCGGTTTGGGAAGTGGGGGAGGTGTTGTGACAGCGGCCGGGACGAGGGGGTGGGGCCACGATGGGGTGAGCTCACCGCACTACCCACCCACACCCCAGGACGGGCAGCCTGGAGTCTGTAGCCAAATCAGCCTGGCCTGGGTGCCGCGGGCACACCCCACAGGCACCCCACCCCTCTGCCCACTGCCAGGCCTGTTCTGAGAACCTTTGATGCCCCCAGGAAGCGGGGGCTGCTACAAGGCGCCCCAGCCCAGGGCCAACCTGAAGAGGTTGGTGGCTTGGAGTCTCCATGAGACTCAGAAAATCCCCAGCAACAAGCCGGGTTCCCACAGGCTGAGAGCCCCTGGGGAGGGGCGCGGGGCCTGCCACAGACGCCACACAGAGCTCAGCTATCAGCAGGGGCAGACTAAGCAGGATGGGGGTGAAGGACAGGGAAGGCGGGCATGGAGTCCATGGGGTCGCCAAGAGTGGGGCACGACTGAGCGACTCAACAGCAAAGACGCCGGGAAGGAAAGTTCCCAGACACACACTCACACAGGCGTTCAGCATCATGTGCGTGACAGCTCTGGGCGGCTGGACAGAGGGAGGCGAGGGCAGGGCAGCACTGCCCGGCCTCCGAGGGACCTAAGCCCCTAGAGGGAGAGGGCAGGCGGCCTCCAGGCCCCCCACGTGCCCGGCCGCTGCGAGTCCCCACGGGCCAGCAGAGCAGGTGAGGCTGACCCTCGGAGAGAGGCCAGGCGGGCCTGGGCGGAGGCGAGGAGACCCCCACCCCAGCAGAGGACACAGGACGTGTGTCCGCCAGCCGGATGCCCACACCTCCGCCCTCATGCTGGCCCCTGCCTGCCCCATGGGCTGGGCTCAGCGCCCAAGGCCCTGGCTCCTGAGGGGTGACCTCCAGCTCGTGCCGATCCTCACACAACCAGCCCTGCCAGGGGCCATCCCGCAGCACGTGCGACCCCTCCGGGTGGCCCTGGCCTCTGGCCTTGGTGCCCTCTGACCCTCAGAAGGAACTGGGCATCAAGTGCCCAAACCCACTGCTCAGGGCGCCAGGGCCTCAGTAAGGACTCGGCTCGGCAAGTCTCTACCTGTGGAGGGGAGGTGGGAAACCTCCCCAGAAACACTCAGGTTGGGGACCTGCCTTAAAAAGCCAGGGTTTGTCAGACAGGGCCAGCTTGGGGGACCACCCCCCGAATATCAGGCATGCTGAGTTCACTCCCTAGGGCACCTGTGCCCACCCTGCCCACCTGGCACTATGCAAGCTGCTCTGCAGCCTGCTTCGCCCCAGTGCTGGGCGGAGGGCTTCCCCCTTCGCCCTCGCGCCAGCCCCTCAGGCAGAGGGTGCAGGGAACACACGAGGCCTCTTCTGCTTTTCTTGTTAGAAATTCCCTGCCAGGGTCTTGCTGGACCTGGAGTGCTCAGCTCAGAAGTCACCTCCAGGAAGCCCTCCCTAACCACCCTGCCCCGAGGAGTCCTCCCAGTCTGGGCCCTGCCCACGACCGGCAGGGTCACTGTTGGTACCGAGGGCCCAGGCCGGAAGGGGTGAGGCTCCGGGAAGCAGGTGTCTTCGGTGCCCCCCGGCTCTGCCCGGGGAAGCCATGTGACCACGGGCACTCCGAAGGCCCCCCGGAGGCAGCTCTGTCCAGGCCCGGCCCCGGGCAGTGCCCGTGCCTGCACCCCCACCACAGTGCCCGCCGTCAAATACCTGCCCCCCACGGCCAGCAGCAGGGGGCTGAGGCCGCCCTTGTCCCGGGCGTTCACGTCCAGCCCTCTCTGCAGCAGCATGGTGACGGCCCCAGCCTGGCCAGCCCGGGCGGCCGCATGCAGTGGGGTTTGGCCACTGAAGTCCTCCAGGCTCCGGTCACTGCCCTGGGGGGACATAGGGGCCCGTCACCCACCGAGGAAAGGCCACGGGGAAGGGACATCCCAGCAGAGCCACGAGGCCCCGTCGACTGCAGTAAGGGGAGCAGACCCCGGGAAAGGAGATCCAGCCCACCCCCGGGCCCTGTGTGGCCAGGCTGGTCCCCAAGGGTGGATGAGAGACTCACCAGCTCTACCAGCACCTGCAGGGCCTCCAG
>NW_011494874.1:20145-21304 GCF_000754665.1 Bison bison bison
ACCGCCCTCCCGGACAGTCCTGTCCCCACGCTCACTCCACAGGGGGGACACTGAGGCCCACGGTGGGCCCCGGGGCAGCAACCAGACGCGGCGCCCCGGTACCGGGTCTGTACACTTTGCCCAGAGGCAGGGCGGTGAGGGGGGTCACCAGGAGGTCCCAGTCACCGCTGGGAGCCTGGCTCAGCTTGAATCCCACAACCCAGGCCCAAAAGCCAGCCCTCAGCTCCTTCCCGGGCCCAGGCACCCTGGCCGAGAAGGCAAGGGGCCCCGGTCTGATCCCTCCTCTGGGGAGACCTTGGAGCAGACCGCCCTCTCGCCCCAGCTGACCCTGCCGGCCCTGGGCTGTTCCACCAGGTGAGCGCCATGGTCTGCACGCTGCGTACACGCTGCAAGCGCCCCTCTGGACCACCCAGCCCCTTCCAGACCCCTCTGGATGCCCGCCGGCGAATCCCTGCCAGCCTCCCCGGCTGCTGCCCTGAGCCCTGCCTGCTCCCCGCCCTTGGCTCAGAAGCAGGCTGTGCCTGGGGTTGTTCCACTCCCGTCCCCCCGGGCCCCTATCCACGCTGCACCTGTCTCAGACTGAGGAGCTGGGCGACCCCGCGCCCCAGCACACCACCCCGCAGAGAGGGCCGGGGCTCGTCCACAGTGGGCGGCGTCATCTCCCCGCGCAGGTCCCTGGCCAGCAGCTGGGGCACATGGGGCGGGGAAGGGAGATACACACAGAAAGAGCCGGGCAGCTCACCAGAGCCTGGACCCAGCAGTCCAGACCCACCAGGCGGGCCAGGCACCCCCAGCCCCCAGCAGAGGGTGCCCCCAGACCTGAAATGCCTCCATCAGGCTCCGTCCTGGGGCCCAGAGCCTGACCCAGCCAGGTCCCCACAGCAGCTCAGCCCACCCTCCAGCCTCCAGCTTAGGGTCTCCCTGGGCCCTGGTGGCCTCTGCCCAGCCGGAGGGGCCAGCCGGGGAAGCACTGGGGTGGGGATACCCTGAGAGCAGGGCGGACCTGGGGCTCCCCAAGAAAGAGTGTGGGGTGTGGGGCTCCCCAAGAGAGTGTGGGGGTGTGGGGCGGTGTGGGGCTTGGGGGAGGTGACGGGGAGGCCACTTCCAGCCCCCCGCAAAGCCCAGGCACATACTCCCCGGGCTGGGCCCACCCACCACA
>NW_011494874.1:21526-23017 GCF_000754665.1 Bison bison bison
AGGCAGTGGGTGCAGTTGACGATGACCAGGCCACGCTCGGCCGCCGCCCGCAGCTCCTGAAGCAGGTCGGGCTTGGTGGGCCCGTTCCCGGAGCCGAAGGTCTCCATGACCACGCCCTTCATGGGGGGCTGCAGGAAGGCCCGGACCTGTGGGGGCGGGAGGCGGGGACTCGCTTCCACCAAACACGGGCAGCGGGGGCTGTCCACCTCGCTCCCCTTCACATCTTCCCTGAGTGACCCCCGTCCCCTCCTGAGCATTAGGGCCATGAACACTGTGGAGACAGGTCAGAGGTCACAGGGAGCCGGCCGGACATGAGAAGGGGCCGTCAGGGGCCCCACCGAGGGCAGGGATCCCACCCCAGCTGGACCACCCACCGCCCTCCTGGCCCTCCATCCAGCCCGAAGCTCTGACACAGGACAGGTGATGCTCCCAGCAAGCCGGCAGGCGGGGACGGGCGCTGCAGCTGGACACACTGAGCTCAGGGCACGCTGAGGCTGAGCTGTTGGCCTGTGCTAAGGGTCCAGCCCCCTGGCTGTGTCCGTATCAGAGCCTTCAGTTCAGCCCAGTCGCTCTATCATGTCCGATTCTTTGCGACCCCATGGACTGCAGCACACCAGGCCTCCCGGTCCTTCACCAACTCCCGGAGCTTGTTCAAACTCATGTCCATCGAGTCAGTGATGCCATTCAGCTATCTCATCCTCTATCGTCCCCGTCTCCTCCCGCCTTCAATCTTTCCCAGCATCAGGGCCTTTTCCAATGAGTCAGCTCTTCACATCAGGTGGCCAAGATATTGGAGTTTCAGCTTCAGCAGCAGTCCTTCCAATGAATATTCAGAACTGATTTCCTTGAGGATGTACTGGTTGGATCTCCTTGCTGTCCAAGGGACTCTGAAGGGTCTTCCCAGAGCCTTCAGCCCTCATCAGAACCACCATCAGCTCCCTCCTCCTCTCCAGGTAGAAGCCAAAGGTAAAAGTTCACCTATTCCTGGCAGCTCCCAGGAACCAGTAGACTGGAGTCTGGGGCCCACTGCTGGACGATGCTGTTCCTGCCCTGACGGCCCAATAGCCCCCATGGAGTGAAGCGCTGGGGTGCCCCCAGGGAGGCGGGGTCCCTACCAGGGAGGCAGGGATCCCGGGGTAGAGGCGCAGCAGGCCCACGTTCTGCTCCATGCTGCTGTGCACCACCAGCCGGCCCTGCCCGCGGACTCTGCGCACCAGCTCCTGGCTGACTGCGGGGACAGACGGACCAAGAGTAGAATTAGGCTATCTGGGGCCACAGCCAGGCCCCGCCTCCCCCTGGCGCCTCTGAAGCCCCCTCCCCTGCCCCCCTTCAGCTCGCTCAGCCAATGGGTGCAACCCAGCCTGAGCCAGCCCAGGGATGGGATGGGATCCAGGGGGCAGGAGGACCCTGCAGGGGAGTTGGGGGGGTGGCTCGGGGGTAGGGCCTCCCAGGCGAGGGCACGGCTGCTGCAATGGCAAGAGGGCAGGGCGC
>NW_011494874.1:23117-24465 GCF_000754665.1 Bison bison bison
CAGGGCGCGGGGCCCCAGGATCCGGGTCCCAGGTCCCACGAGCAGTCTGGGCAGCAGCCTCTGACCAGCCAAACTCACGGGCCCCTTGCAGGGCACCCACTGGGCCCCAAGCCCAGCAGGTCCATGAATGAACGAGTGAGTCTTCAGGATCCCAAACCTCTGGGGAAACCTCCATCTCATTCACCCCAAAGTCTCAGGAGTAACGTGAGCCCGGCCCGCTCCCCACACCCAGGGCAGGTTTCCGGCTCCTGCGCCCCGAGGAGAGTGAAGCAGCAGTGCCTGGGGGTCAGTGCCCGCCACCCAGAGAACCCCCAGGCCTTAGGCTCGCCATGGACCTAGAGACGGCAGCTCTGTAGGGACCACATCGCCGGAGCCGCCCCGGCCTCCTGCTGCACCCACGGGCGGGGCACAGGGGCGGAGGTCTGGGCAGCAGGCCTGGCCTCTGACCCTCAGGAGCATGGCATTGAGCTCGAGTCCCATCCTCTTGGCCCCTCAAGCGGGCAGAGGGTGGGTGCCAAGACCCCTCGAGAGGCTGTGGAGGAAGCAGGTGCCAAGGAGACCCCTTCATCCAGCCCAGGGAAACCAGGCCCAGAGCGGGAAGGGGCTTGAGAGGCTGCCCAGAGTCAGGTGCAGAACTCAGAGGGGAATAGGGGCTCCAGGACCCCCACCAGGGCTCCTCCAACAGCCCGTCCTGTGGCGGGGGTAAGCCTGCCTGCCTCCTGTTGTTTCCACCAGAGGAATGCTCAGTCAGTTCAGTCGCTCAGTTGTGTCCGACTCTTTGCCACCCCATAGACTGCAGCACTCCAGGCCTCCCTGTCCATCACCAACTACTCCCGGATTTGCTCAAACTCATGTCCATCGAGTCGGTGATGCCATCCAACCATCTCATCCTCTGTTGTCCCCTTCTCCTCCCGCCTTCAGTCTTGCCCAGCATCAGGGTCTTTCCCAATGAGTCGGTTCTTCGCTTCAGGTGGCCAAAGTATTGGAGTTTCAGCTTCAGTATCAGTGCTTCCAATGAATATTCAGGACTGATTTCCTTTAGGATGGACTGGTTGGGTCTCCTTGCAGTCCAAGGGACCCTCAAGAGTCTTCTCCCAACACCACAGCTCGAAAGCATCAATTCATCAGTGCTCAGCTTTCTTTATAGTCCAACTCTCCAATCCATATATGACTACTGGAAAAACCATAGCTTTGACTAGATGGACCTTTGTTGGCAAAGTAATGTCTCTGCTTTTTAATATGTTACCTAGGTTGGTCATAACTTTTCTTCCAAGGAGCAAGCATCTTTTAATTTCATGGCTGCAGTCACCATCTGCAGTGATTTTGGAGCCCCCAAAAATAAAGTCTG
>NW_011494874.1:24565-24702 GCF_000754665.1 Bison bison bison
GCAGGCAGCAGCACCTCGGACCCCTGCCCCCTCCCCGAGGCCCCCGCCGTACACACGTGGCTGCTGCCCATTCCCCCCCGCCCTCCCGGACAGTCCAGTCCCCAAGATCACTCCACCAGGGGGACACTGAGGCCCAC
>NW_011494874.1:24866-30376 GCF_000754665.1 Bison bison bison
ACGTCCAGTTCTACCTGTTGCTTCTTGACACGCATACAGATTTCTCAAGAGGCAGGTCAGGTGTTCTGGTATTCCCATCTCTTTCAGAATTTTCCACAGTTTATTGTGATCCACACAGTCAAAGGCTTCGGCATGGTCAATAAAGCAGAAGTAGATGTTTTTCTGGAACTCTCTTGCCTTTTCAATGATCCACCAGATGTTGGCAATTTGATCTCTAGTTCCTCTGCCTTTTCTAAATCCAGCTTGAACCTGTGAAAGTTCTCGGTTCATGTACTGTTGAAGGCTGACTTGGAGAATTTTGAGCATTACTTTGCTAGCGTGTGAGATGAGTGCAATTGTGCGGTAGTTTGATCATTCTTTGGCATTGCTTTTCTTTGGGATTGGAATGAAAACTGACCTTTTCCAGTCCTGTGGCCACTGCTGAATTTTCCAAAATTGCTAACATATTGAGTGTAACATTTTAACATCATCATCTTTTAGGATTTGAAATAGCTCAACTGGAATGCTATCACCTCCACTAGCTTTGTTCATAGTGATGCTTCCTAAGGCCCACTTGACTTCACCTTCCAGGATGTCTGGCTCTAGGTGGACGATCACACCATCGTGATTATCTGGGTCGTGTAGAGTTCTTCTGTGTATTCTTGCCACCTCTTAATATCTTCTGCTTCTGTTAGGTCCATACCATTTCTGTCCTTTATTGTGCCCATCTTTGCAAATCAAAAGTAATAGGTGATAATAAACCAAGGAATATTCCAGAGACACGCTGCCCTTTCACAGAGAGCTGGGGTGGGGGGGGAGCTGGGGGTGGGAGAGGAGGGAGCTGAGTGTTGGGGGGGGAGCTGGGGGTGGGCTCAGAAGAAGGGTGGCTGCGGCAGCAGCAGGGAGTGGTGTCCTTTATTTTAGGGCGGGGCCCAGGAGTTCTGGCTGCAGAGGAGGGTTTGCGGAGACAAAGAGGGCCCACACCCACCACTCGACTAGCCCATACCCTGAGAGCCCACGGGACCCCGAGTCCTTCCACTTGGGCCTGCCAAACACCGAGGGACGCTGCCCCACGTGCAGAGGGGCCGAGAGGGAAGGGAGGCGGTGTGAGGCTCACCGCGGCCGGGCGGGGTCCCGCTCAGTCCTGACCGTGGCCTCAGGTCGATGCGGCCAAACCCGGTGTACTGGGGGACGGTGGTTCTGAGTCCCCTGCAGCCACTGGGGCCCCACTGGCCACAGCCTGGAGGCCTGACTCCCCCTCCTCAGGGCCGGGGTTTCTGCTCTGAGAGGACCTAGGGCTCCTGGAGACCCGGGTGACCACACGTGCCATGGCCACTTGGCAGGGGGTGTCGGGACCAGCGTGGGGGGCAGAACCCCGTGCTCCCCTCCCGGCACAGCTCAGCCCCTCCTGAGCCCCGGCCTCACAGAGGGCCGGGAAATGCAGCAGGAAGCAGTGAGGGGCTCCACCGGGCCTGGCCTGGGCAAAGCCTGGCGTTTCTCAGCACCTGTACTGGGACTGGCCTGGGGCCCTTGACACCACATGGGCACCCTTGCACCGGGCCGGAGGACACGCTCCTCCCGGGATCACAGGCGTGGGGGGTCCACGTCTCACCCCTCAGGGCCAGCATCAGCCACTCACCCACCCAGCCACTTGCACCAGTGTGCCCTGTGCTTCGAGGCCGGCGTGGGCTTGGTGTGGCCCCAACAAAGGCCCAGGATCCAGGGTGAACTCCTCTGCACCCTTTAGCGGGCCACGTCCCGGAAGCTCCCCTCTGAGCCCCAGACCAGGAGTGACTCAGCCCCACGGGGCAGGCAGGCCTGCACAGCGGCCGCCCCACCTTCGTGCCCATTCTTCCTTCCTCAGCTGGTTGGCACTGAGGCAGGAGGGGCTGAGCGCCACCACTCAGCACAGCCCGGAGGCGGATCCATGCACCAGCACTAGCCCACGCGCCACCTCCTCCAGGAAGCCTTCCTGACTCTTCCCCTCAGCAAGCATGTGCCCCCTGCCTGACCCCCAGACCCCAGCCATGCTACACACACCTCAGACACACAGACGTGCTCTGGGCCTCCCCAACCTCCAGGGCACGCGGACAAGCAGGGTGGGTGGGCAGGGGGAGGGAAATGCAGGCTAAGACCCCGGAATGGACTCAGGACTCGGGCCGCAACCCCTCCCGGCATGTCCCTTCCTTCTCGGTGTGCGGTTCTGACCCAGTGGTCTCCCCGCCCCACCCGCTGTGACCCACAGCCACCTGGCAGAGATCCTCTCCTCCCCAGGGCAAGCGTGGGGGCCTCAGGGGGAGTTCTCAGGACCCACCCACAGCTGGAGGCATCAGACAGTCCCAGGAGGGGGTGCTGGGGCAGAGACTCCCCTGAAAGTCCCCAGGATGCGGTCAGTCCACTGGAACCACGTCCCCACGAGGCCACTGAGGGACTCCTGGGCCTGGGGCCCCGTGGCTGGGGCGGGGCACCCAAGAGGCTGGCCCCCACACAGCCTGGCTCTAAGCCAGGGTGACCTGGGGATGTCCCTATTCTGAGCGGCCCCCCACCCCGGGTTCTCCGCAGAGTTGAGGGCTGCGCTCCCCAACCCAGGGCCGCCCACAGGCCCCACAGCAGCTACGGCAGGACACGACCCCAGGCGGACGCCCCCGCTGTGGGCCCTGCTCGCTTACTCGTGACGTCAGCGCCCACGGTGGCCAGAGGCGGCAGGTTGGGGGAGCAGAAGGCCGCGAACCTGCGCGCGTCCACTTTGGTCACCCGGTTGCCCCGAAACAGCTGATTCTGGAAGAACAGGCAGACCTGTGGGATGGGAGGGGCCGCAGCTCAGCACGGGGAGCCCGGGCCGCCCCCAAGCTTCGCCTCACCCACCAGGCACCCCCACCCCACTCTGGAGCTGTTCCGGGGCGGGGGCTCTGAATGGCACTGGTGAAGCTCCTCCCCACAGCGGCCCGCCTCCCAGGTTCCTCCCCTCCCCTGAGACGTGAGGGAGGGTCTGGGAAATGTGTCTGTGGCAGAGCAAGGTGCAGAGGCACCAGAGGGGGTCCCAAAACCACGCCCCAAATGGCCTGTTTCTACGGAAGCTCACACACGTTCACGTGTATGTGATGTAGATGGACACATACACCACGTCCTCAGCACGGGACAGGTTAGATAGATGTACATCACACACACGCAGAGCCCAGGAAAGCCCCCCGCGCCGCCAGCCGCAGGTGTCTGGGGTGGGGCGCGGGCACAGGCTCCCGCTGCCCGCTGCTTTCCCATTTTCTCTATGGTGAGGGTGTAGCTCATGCTCAAGGTGAAACACGGAGCTTTAGCCCTGCCGGCCCCCTCACCTGCATCCCCCAGGGCAGGCGCCAGCCCCCACCCCGCGCTGCACCCCAGAGCCCGCCCCGCCCACAGGAGGAGGCGGTACCTCGGGGATCACGTACTGGCCGGCCAGCAGCAGGGCACCCAGCAGGTTCTCCCGGCCGTCATTCCACAGGGCGTGGATGGGCACCTGGGGAGAGGCCGGGGCAGGCTCAGGCCGGCGGGTGCTGCCCCTAGGGGCCGCACCTGCTGACCGTGCTCCTCCAGCCCGGCCCAGCCCCCTCTGCTCCCCCCAGACCCCCGTGCCCCCTGCCGGGTGCTGGCCAGTCCCCAAGATCAGGCAGCACACGATGCCCTGGGACCCGTCACTGCTCAGCCCAGCCCCCTGGCCCCCAGGGCACCGAGGCCAGGCCCTCACGCTGCCCAAGCCAGTGCCTGGGCCGGGCAGGCAGAGGGGAGCTGGGGGCCGACCGCAGGTGCAGGCGAGGGCAAGCAGCTTCAGGCGGGGCCTCCGAGCACCGGGTCACAGACCTGCCCCAGATCTGCTGTGGGGCCGGTGCCCCAGCAGTGGCTGGCCTGTACCCAGCTCCCCCACATCTACCAGGAAGGCAGAAAAGGGCTGGACTGCCACGGCATGGGCAGAGGGGTCGGCTGGGGAGGGGCCCCCAAGGCCTCCAACGGAACCACCCTGGGCTAAGCCACTGTTCTGGGTGCTCATAAGGCCTGTGGACGTGGGCCGGCTGCCCGGCTTCTGCGCCTCATCTGCCCTGGCGATAGCAGGAGCGTCCCACCGGGGCCAGCGTGGGGGAGGAGAAGACAAAGCAGGGCCGCAGGCTGGCAGCAGGCAGGAGCCCGGCGCTGATCGGGCACTGGCCAAGCGGAACCACCAGGACCCGCAGGACCGGGCATGGAGCCAGGGACCCACCTGCCCTCTCAATGACCCTGTGGCCTGGGAAGGCCCCGATCCACGCGGCCTCTGCCCAGCAGGCACCCGGGGAGGTACCTGGGCCCCGGTGAGGATGACGGTTTTCTGCAGGTTCTCCAGCACGAAGGAGAGCACGGAGGCGGCGAAGGCCATGGTGTCAGTGCCGTGGATGACCACAAAGCCGTCGTACCGCGCGTAGTGGCTCTGCAGGGGCGGCGGCCAGCTCAGGCGGCCCAGCTCCTGGGAGCAGGTGCTGGTGCCCCCACACACAGCTGGCGGAACTCAGGGACGCGCGGGCGGGCCCCAGTCACTGCCAGCCGGGGAGGCCCACAGGGAACGGAGCCCCTGCCCTGTGCTCTGCTCTCTTCCAGGACAGCCTTCTCCCCTGAACCCCTGGGGGTCTCCTAGTGACACCCCTTGGCCCTGAGAGATCTTGGCGGGGGTCTCCAGGCACGTTGATGCTGGGGTGGAAAGATTCCCCGAGCAATGCCCGACCTGGGCTCCTGAGCACACCATCAGCTGGACGAAAGTGCCAGGCCCAGCTCAGTGCTCCGGAGGGCCCCTTGCTGAATGACCACTGCCCCTGAGGGCAGCAGGGGCTGTGGGGCGAGGAAGCCCACCAGCCTCTCGGTCCAGTGGGAGGGCCAGGCCATGCGCACAAGCAACAGACATGAGGCACAGCCCGCGCTGGAAGATGAGATGTCGGAGGTGGGCAGGGTGCGGACAGCAGGCATGGGCACAGCCCCTCCAGGGAGTCAGAAGGCCCCCCTGGCACGCAGGCCAGCTCTGCAGGGACACCCCCCAGCCACCGCCTCCGTGGGAGCAGCCAAGGCCTCAGGAGGCAGTTGGCCTGGGCTGTGGTTGCGAGGAGCACAGCACCCGGAACCATGGGGCCCCGGGACCTCTCTTGAAGCCCATCAAGAGACCAAGCCAGGCGGGGCTCGGAGCTGCATGGGAGCAGAGACACGTGGTGGACTGGCCCGCCCTCTGCTGGCCACACCAGGAAATTGCGTGTGACTGGACAGCAGGACGAAGAATTGATGCTTTTGAACAGTGGTTGGAAAAGACTCTTGAGAGTCCCTTGGACTGCACGGAGGTCCAACCAGTCCATCCTAAAGAAATCAGTGCTGAAAATTCACTGCAGGGACTGATGCTGAAGCTGAGACTCCAACACTTTGCCCACCTGATGCGAAGAACTGACTCATTGGAAAAGACCCTGATGCTGGAAAAGATTGAAGGCGGGAGGAGAAGGGGACGACAGAGGATGAGATGGCTGGATGGCATCACCGACTTGATGGACTTC
>NW_011494874.1:30542-31299 GCF_000754665.1 Bison bison bison
CGACTTGATGGACATGGGTTTGCGTGAACTCCGGGAGTTGGTGAAGGACAGGGAGGCCTGGTGTGCTGCGGTTCATGGGGTCACAAAGAGTCGGACACGACTGAACGACTGAACTGAACTGAACTGAACAGCAGTCCTAGATGCTCAGAAAAGCCATCAGGCCCCAACTGTGGGTGCTGCTGGCCAGAGACCAGGGAGACTGCCCCAGACACAGCTGCAAACATCCAGAGACAGGGGCCAGGCCTGGCGCCCCTGGGGCCAGCCCCCAGCTGCCAGGAAGGGTGCCTCAGTGACAAGCCTCTCTCTGGGGAGCAGGGTTTCTTAAGGGGGGAAGGTAAGAAATGGGCCAGGAGGGCCCCCACCCCGGGAGGCAGTAGCTGGGGCTGGCGCTGGTGGGGTGGGAGGATGGAGAGGAGAGCTGATGCGGGTGGGACGCTCTGGCTGCAGGTAAGACGTCTGCTCGGTGCTCTAAACCACGAGCCCTAAACCCACTAAGACTGCACTCCAGGGTGGGCTTGGGGCAGACAGAGCAGAGTGGGCCAGGCATGGAGCTGTCAGTCCGCAGAGGTGTCTCACGTCTCCGCGCAGGACACAGACTGGGACAAGCTACGTTTTCAAATTGAGAGCCACCTGGGCCACTTCCTCACCGGACAGGTGGGCGTGGGCCTCGACATGCCCCTCCAGGGTGCAGGAAAGAGGGTCGTGGGGCTGCACCGCTGAGGTGGGACCCCCCATGCGCCTCCTCCCAGACCCACCT
>NW_011494874.1:31399-32183 GCF_000754665.1 Bison bison bison
GGTCACCTCGATGGTCTGGGCGATCTGCACCCACTCGGTGATGGTCATGTCACTGGAGTCAAAGAGGGGCTGGCACTCCAGCACTGTGTAGATGACCCTCTGGTCGGGGCTGGCCGGCCTGAGGGGGTGCGGACGGCAGGCTCTCACTCAGCACCCCCTCCATCGGCAGGCCCCGTTCCCTCCGCCCAGTCGGGCACCCAGGGCCGTGGCCTTGGGCCCTGCACCTCCACGGCCCCCGCTTCCGCCTGAGGCTGCAGGAACAAGGACCATGGTCCCCGGGAAGGGCTGCTCCAAGGCAGGAAGTGAACCAGGACACCCCCAGGAGCAGGGCCACTGGCAGGAGGGGTCAGCACCCAGCAGGGAAGAGCACCGGGCAGGCTGGGCCCCGACCTGGGAAGCAGGACCTTTCTGGGGGTGGGGGGACCCCAGGGCCAGCCCCTGCCTCCCCTGAGGGACTTTAAAGGGGACTGCAGCCAGTTCTAAAGCCACCAAAGCGGGGCTGTGCCCTCCAGCAACTCGCTGTGGACACCCCAAGAAGCCCCCACAGCCTGCTAAGCCGGCCTGGCAGGGGCCAGGCTCAGGGTGACCCCCCCACCCCATGACAGCTGGCTGTCGTCCGTGCCCAGGACCCAGGGGAGCGCCCACTCACGGCAGCACCAGGGTGTCCTCGGGGAGGCCGCGGGCCCGGGCGTGCTCCTCGTCATGGAACATGGGCAGCATCTTCAGAACTGCGGCCAGGCCCCTCCCGGGGACGAGCACTGCAGGGAGGCGGGTGGGGGTCAGG
>NW_011494874.1:32283-33469 GCF_000754665.1 Bison bison bison
CCCCCCGCTGCTCCTCGCTGGGGGCCAGGCGCCGAGCAGGACGGGGGCTGGGCGCTGCAGGTGAGCTCTGGCCCTGAGGGAGTCAGACTGGGGGCTCAGGCTGCAGCCGTCCCAGGGCCCTGGCAAGTACGGACCACTGCCCGGAGCCTGGGCCACCGCTCTCCCCCAGACAGCCCAGGGGTCCGCCAGGGGCTCCGGCCGCGTCCTGGCTAACATCTCCACCTCCAGACGAGCCCAAGGCCCCAGCGAGGCTCACAACACACACACAGCACCCCTCTCCCCGACTTCCCAGAATATCCGCACCATTCTGCCCAGGACACAGGCTTCCGCCTCCGCTCCGCACCCCTTCTCACCCTGCAGATGCTCCCCCTCCAGGCACAGGGCACCACCTCCAGGAAGCCCTCCTTGATGTCCAGGTCCCGGCGCCCTTGCCACACTCACCCAGGTTACCCCTTCTCCTTCCCTGGCCAGAAGCACGCGTCTAAGGAGGCACTGGGCAGAAACGGCACATGTCCTAAGAAAAGTCTAAGAAGCCCCAAGTGTCTCCTGGAAACAAACCTCTTCCTCAGCAGAGGCTCCCAAAGGAATATTTGCATCGAGGCCCTGGCCTCTTGTCCCATCCTGCTCCCTGCAAGCTCTGCGACCTGGGGCAGGTAGGCTGAGTCCTCCTCACTGAGGTTCTGCTGGGCATCGCCCACATGCCTGGCCGTGCTGGACACCCGGACGTAGCAGCAAGGACAACACGCCCCCCGCCCCCTGCCCACTCCAGAAAAGCTTCTTTGGCTGAAACGCCTAAGACCTCCAGGACCAGGGGAAACGGGCACGGTGGTGGAGACCTGGCTCCCAGCCTCCGCCCTCTGCCAGGTATATCGGCCTCCTGCTGCTGTGCAACAAGTGCCCCAAGCTTAGCAGCTTAAACAGCACCCTTCATTATCTCAGTCTGGAGGTGGGGTGTGGGGTGAGTTCGGGGGTTGGGGGTTGTGATCTTCCTGGAGGTGCTGGAGCAGGTCTGGTCCAGGCTCACCCGGCGGCTGGCAGAACTCAAGTTCATGCCAGTAACAACCAGGAGCCTTCCCAGCCCATACCCCCGGCTGGGGGACCCCGCAACGGCCGGTGGGTCCTGACACTGAATCTCTCTGACCTCGCCTGTGCCTCTTCCCCTCTGCGGAGCCCGACAGCTGCCCCG
>NW_011494874.1:33616-50190 GCF_000754665.1 Bison bison bison
CCCACCCTGCAGCTCGGGGCAGGGCTCGGCTTCCCTGGCCTCGTCCGCCGAGGAACAAATCTGAACAAACCCAGGGAACCAAACCAGCAATGTTTGCGGGCCAGAAGCCACAGACTCTGGGCTGGGCTTCCCGCCCCAGCGCCCCCTCCACAAGTCCACCTGCTAAACCCCAGGCCCAGCTCCTGCCAGCCCCGCAGGGAGCACAGCCTCAGAGTTCAGGGTGCTGTCTCCCCAGCCAGAGAAGGATACCTCGGGGAAGGGGCACCTGGAATAGCCACCCCGTCTTCCACCCAGGAAGCCCCCGTGGGGGCTCCATACACTTTGCTGCAGAAGCAACGTGGCTCAGGGAACATCAGTGTGAGACCGCCGGCCGGCCACCCTCCCAAGATGCTGGAGGCTGGCCGGGACACGCAGCTGCTGCACAAAGCTCTGGACTCGCCGGCCCTGCTGCTGGGGGGAGGCCCCGACTTCAGACCTGGGCGTTGAGGGAGGCCCAGGGCCGCCTACCCCCCTGCAGCAGGGGACAAGATGGCCCGCGGATGTCCCCACCTGAGCCCCAGGACCGAGAGGCAACCCTCTGTGGGCGTGAGTTCAGGAGATGATGCTGGCTCCTGGCCTCCACCTGCGTCCTTGTGAGAGGGCTTGACGCCCAGAGGGGAGGGCGGAGGAAGGATAGAGCAGAGCTGGCCCGGATTGGGGAGGTCTCCAGAGGGCCCTCCTGCTGTCTGAGGCCCTGGTTTGGGGTCTCGGGTCAGGGCAGGTGCAGGAGGCTCCCCCACCACTGTCTGTGCCAGCTCCTCTGCAGTGGGTGGCCTTTGGGGATGGCCGTGGAAATCTGAGGATCCACGAATGGGGCGGGTGGTGCGCATGGTCACTACCACCCCAGAGCCAGGCCACTGCTGGGGGACTCGGGGGGGTGGGCGCGGGGGGCCCTGACTTCCGGGAACATCCCACTCCAGGGCCAGGCCATTGCGGGCGGACTCGGTGGGGGTGGGCTCGGGGGAGGGAGGGGGCCCTGACTTCCGGGAACATCCCACCCCAGGGCCAGCGGGATGGCCCGAGAGGAGGCCATCCTCTGCTTCCATTTTATTCTCCCGGGGCAAAACTCTGCGGACACATCATCATACAAAGCAGCCAAAGGTGTGGGGGAAACGGCGGTGAGAGTGTCAGGAAGTCAACAAATAAAAAATATATTTTTGGATTTTGTAATATTATTGGCTTTTAAGAACGGGAAGTTATTTCCTTCATCAGTCGAAGTAAACACCTGTTACCAAAAAAAAAAAAAACGGGGAGGGGATTGGGGGTTGGGAAACTTCCCTGGCTGTCCGAAGGTTAAGACTTCCCCTGCAGGGGGCGCAGGTTCGATTCCTGGTCAGGGGACTAAGATCCCACCTGCCTCGCAGCGCAGCAAAAACAAAACAACTAGTAAGCAAACACCTGCTTTCACATCTAATTCTGATTCAGATTCTTTTTCTTAACAAGGGCCCCCAAGCTTCAGGCCCTCCGCAAGCAGAAGCGGCCGCACCGGGCCTCGTCTCCCTGCTGTACAGGCGGGAAGCTGGTCACGGGCAGCAGCCCCACAGACAGGTTCCCCCGTAAGGGCCGGTCTGCCCCAAGGACAGGCGCATGGCAGCCTGTTCCGGGAAGGGCGTCCAGGCCAAGGGCAGGAGAAGCCGTGGGCACTGCCTCTCAGGATCAGGCTGGCCTCCTCCTGTGGCCTCCTGGAGGTCCTGGCGCCCGCAGATCCCGAGGCTCCGCCCGCCGGGAGCCGGGCCCACAGAGGGCGCCCGGGGCGTTGGGGTCTCCGGCCGGGGTGCTGCTGACCCTGGGCTTGCCTCATCAACTGATCTCAGGTTCACGATGCCCCTTGACCAGTGACATCATCTCTGATCTCAGAGAGGGGGAGGGCGAGGGCTGTCCCCAGCTGCCGCGCCCTTGCCCTCCCCTCAGCATCCTGACCTTTGGCAGGGCTCGCGCGCCTGGCAGGCCACTGTTTACCAGCAGGCGCTTGAAATGCTCCCAACAGTGAGAATCCAAACAGCCACAGGAGCCGGTGGCCCGCACCCGCAGAGCAAGGCGGGTTAATTATTGACCCCGCAACCGGAATCCCCAGGCAGGCAGGGCCTGGAGCAGCTGGGTGCCCGGCCTCCAGCGGGGCTCGGAGCGGGGTCCCCACGCCCCAGGCCCGCGTCCTCCACGCGCCCCCTTTGCCCTTCTTCCCCCACCCGCTCCTTCCCGGCTCGGGGGGCGCTGCCCTGCGGGATCTTGGGAGACGGGCTTGCCTGGAAGTCACTGCCACCACACTCCATTTTTCTAGAGCCCCTTCCAGACAAGGGGATTTGTCAGCTCTTTGGCAAATGCAGGGCCTGTGGGAGTGAGCCGTGGGCGTCCGGGTGGCGGGGGCGGTGATGGGGGGCACAGAACGCAGTGCAGATGGGGTCACGGTCAGAGTCCCCCTAGTCCCTTCAGCCCGGACCCTCGACACCCATGAGCTGAGCTCAATGGGATCACAGGCATCACAGCTGGCCAAGTGCCAAACCTGGGGGGCTGGGCAGCGACCGGGATGGGTCAGGGCCATCTGAGGACGCCGGCAGAGCCTGCCCGCTCCCCTCTCTCTGCCCCAGCCCTGCAGCCCAGGAGGAGTGACCCCCAGGGTACGGAGGGATGTGGAAAGCCCCCCTGGACAGGGCTCTCTGGGGTCTGAGCCCTGGGACCCAGCATAGATGGTGCCTGGAATCATCTATGAACTGGCGGGGCTTGGGGAGGGAGGCGTTAACAGGGACGGAGGACGGGAAGCAGGTGCTGGCGAGAAAGGGCCCGTGGCATCTGAGTAGCTGCTTCAGGGGAACTGCGTGGTGGCGGGGGTGGGGGGCGCGGAGGATGCTCTGTTGGCCCTGGGGGTTGTGGCGGGGCACAGCTGGTTCTGAGGGAAGGGGAGGGCCCTGGGGAGCTGGGAGAGCTCCAAGTAGGAGGACACCCCAGGGCAGGGTGGGGCGGCCCCAGGAGTGAGGCCCGCGGGGGACCTGGGGGCACAGGGAGCAGCCGAGGGCTGGGGAGGGGGCCCGCGGGACGTAGGCGGAAGAGGGCCAGCGCCCCCGCTCCAGAGTGCGGGGCAAGGTTCCAGGCTGAGGCTGAAGGGCTGTCTGGGCCCCTCCTGGAGGGCAAGCACCCCCACAGCCAGGACCCGGGGCCCACGTGGAGGCCACGCTACAACACTCCAGGGGTGAGTGCGGTGCCCTGCCCACCCCTGCAGGCTCCCCGGGCGCTCTGCCCGGCCTGGGGGCACCCCTGCCCCCGGGTCATGCGGGCCCGGCGCCCCCCCACTCAGGCCCTCCCCCGCCCAGCAGTCACCCCTCCCTGACCCAAATCCTGTCAGAGCCCCAGGGTAAGGGAGAGGGAACGCGACCGCCAGGTCTCCGCCAGGTCTCCTGGTGCCAGTGAGCACTGCCCAGAGCCGGCGGGCCGGCCAGGGACAGCAGGGAGTGGCCGGGGTCGCCCTGCAGCCCCTGGTGTCCGGAGTGAGAGGCCCGGACAGCCCTTGAACACCTGCCCACCAGCCCATCTGTGCAGGGACAGGGTCCGACAGGAGCGACGCCCCCCAGGCTCGGGCAGAGAGGAGCCGGCGGCAGCGAGGGGGAGGCGCTGGGTGCCCACCGGAGCGGGGGTCAGGACGGGTCAAATGCCGGCCGGCGGGAGCACGACCCCCACCTCGCCCCCCACCCCGAGCCGGGCGCCCACCCTACTCACCGCCGCGCTCGCTCCGCATGCCGATGGTGCCGCCGGTGTAGACGGCCAGGAGCCGCCGCTCCGGCCCCGCCGCGCGCGCCATGCCCGCCACCCAGGCTCCGAGGGGACTGGCGGGCCGGCGGGGCGGGGCCTGGGGGGCGGGCACTCGCCGCAGGGTCGGGCCTGTACCTGTCCCCGCAGGGGAGTGGCGGTGCAGGCCCCCAAGGGGGAGGTACTGGGGACAGGTCCCAGCGGCCCCAGTGGCCCGGGGCGTTTTGAGTCACTGTAGCTTGTGGCACGAAGGCCATGGGCCTCACCGACGGTGGAGCCCGAGGACCCCCGAGCGGAGGGCGGGTAGTCCTCCCCACAGGCCCTGGCGCTCCCCGGACCCAGCACCGTAGACCATGCCTGGGGTCTTCTGCCCTGGAAGGCGGGGCAGGCAGAGACCCCAGCCGGTCCACTCACACTGTCCAGAAGCCCGAGGGGACCCCCTCCAGGGCTAAATAGAGCCCACCCTTCACAGTCCCGGCTTCCCAGGGGGCGCTGGTGGTAAAGAACTTGCCTGCCAAGGCTGGAATCTCCAGAGTCATGGGTTTCATCCCTGGGTTGGGAAGATCCCCTGGAGAAGGAAATGGCAACCTGCTCCATTATTCTTGCCTGGGAAATCCCGCGGACAGAGGAGTCTGGCAGGCTACAGTCCTGGGGGTTGCAAAGAGTCAGACACAACGGAGTGTGAACACACACACACACACTCACACACACACACACACACACACACACACACACACACACTAGCCTTTTGGTCCTGGAGATGGAGGAGGAGGATAGGGAGAATCAGGAAGAAGTCTCCGCAGGTGGAGTCAGTCTGTGTAGCCCTCCCCGGGGGCAGCACACCAAGGCCTGTGGGGGACCCACACAGGGGTGGGGAACCACAGCGTGGTTTGGTGGAAAACTGATTCCTCTCCAGAGAGAGCCCTTCTGGATTTGACTCTGATTCCTGGAAGTGATGAGATAAAATTTCTATTTTATGGCCAGACAGAGTGAGGGAAAAAAAAGTCTGGCCTTAAGGGATCAAAGTCTTCTTGGGAGAGTCTTGCTTTTCTCCTCCTCTGTCTTTCAGATGTAAATGTTCTACTTGGTCCGTTCTAGGAACCCTTATCTAGGCCCTCTTTTAAAAATGCAAATTCCACCCTTCCCTTCTCCAGGGGATCTTCCCATTCAGGGATTGAACTCTGGTCTCCTGGATTGCAGGCAGATTCTGAGCCACCAGGGAAGCCCAACTCCTATCCTAAGACAAAACAAAAGGTTGGTTAATTTGGAACTTGACTTGTCAGCGTTAGTCATTCAGGTCTGATTCTTTGCAACGCATAGGACTATAGACCACCAGGCTCCTCTGTCCGTGGAATTCTCCAGGCAAGAATACTGGAGTGGGTTGCCATTCCCTTCTCCGGGGGATCTTCCCAACCCAGGGATTGAGCCCCGTCTCCTGCACTAGAGGCAGATTCTTTACCGTCTGAACCACTGCTACAGCTGCTACTGCTAAGTCGATTCAGTCGTGTCTGACTCTGTGCAACCCCATAGACCGCAGCCCACCAGGCTCCTCTGTCCCTGGGATTCTCCAGGCAAGAACACTGGAGTGGGTTGCCATTTCCTTCTCCAATGCATGAAAGTGAAAAGTGAAAGTGAAGTCGCTCAGTCGCGTCCGACTCTTAGCAACCCCATGGACTGCAGCCTCCCAGGCTCCTCCGTCCATGGGATTTTCCAGGCAAGAGTACTGCAGTGAGTTGCTTCTTGCCTTCTGAACCACAGACAAATACAAATCTTAAGTGTCTTCTCCCTGTATAATAGTAAAAAGGGCCTAACCATCTAAACAAGTGATGTTGACTTGTTCCATCTGCCAGAACCCCAGTTTAAATCCAATCCCTCTTGTAACTGACAGGTTTTGGGGGTGGGCAACTTTGTCTTTATCTTATGTATGCACCACCCTTAAGGCAGAAAGTGAAGAGGAACTAAAGAGCCTCTTGATGAGGGTAAAAAAGGAGAGTGAAAAAGCCGTCTTGAAACTCAACTTTAAGAAAACTAAGATCTTGGCATCCTATCCTATCACATCACTTCATGGCAAATAGGAGAAAAAGTGGAAGCAGTGACAGAGTTTATTTTCTTGGACTCCAAAATGAAGCTCCAATACGTTGGCCATCAGAGATGGCCAGTGAGTTTGTGAAGAGCAAACTCATTGGAAAAGACCCTGATGCTGGGAAAGAGTGAAGGCAAGAGGAGAAGGGGGCAACAGAGGATGAGATGGTAGGATGGCATCACTGATTCAATGGACATGAGTTTGAACAAACTCCTCTGGGAGATGAAGGACAGGGAAGCCTAGAACGCTGCAGTCCATGAGATCGCAGAGTCGGACACGACTGATGAACTGAACAAACACAACAAAATCACTGCAGATGGTGACTGCAGCCAGGAAATTAAAAGATGCTGTTCCTTGAAAGAAAAGCTATGACAAACCTAGACAGCATATTAAAAAGCAGAGCCATCACTTTGCTGACAAAGGCACCTATAGTCAGTCAAAACTATGGTTTTTCTAGTAGTCACGTATGGATGTGAGTTGGACCATAAAGAAGGCCGAGTGCTGAAGAATTGGTGTTTTCAAATTGTGGTGCTGGAGAAGACTCTTGAGAGTCCCTTGGACAGCAAGGAGATCAAATCAGTCTATCCTGAAGGAAATCAACCCTGAATATTCATTGGAAGGACTGATGGTGAAGCTGAAGCTCTAATACTTTGGCCACCTGACTCATTGGAAAAGACCCTGATGCTGGGAAAGAGTGAGGGCAGGAGGAGAAGGGGACGACAGAGGATGAGATGGTTGGATGGCATCACTGACTCTATGAACATGAGTGTGAGCAAACCCATGGAGATAGTGAAGGCCAGGGGAGCCTGGAAGGCTGCAGTGCAGTGGGTTTCGAAGAGTCTAACAGGACATAGCATTAACAGCAACAAAGGGGTATGTGACGAGGATCAAGGCGGTAACAGTCTTCATTCTTCCTTCTGCAAAGTTTCAGAAGGGTCGGGTTGCTGACAAGGTGTGTGCAAGGTCTCAGGTGGTGAGTCTCCTAATCTGAATGAACTTCTCTGGCCCTTTAATCTTGCCTCAGGTGGAAAATCCCATGGACAGAGGAGCCTGGTAGGCTGCAGTCCACGGGGTCGCGAGGAGTCGGACACGACCGAGCAAGTTCACTTTCACTTTTCACTTTCATTCATTGGAGAAGGAAATGGCAACCCACTCCAGTGTTCTTGCCTGGAGAATCCCAGGGACGGGGGAGCCTGGTGGGCTACCATCTATGGGGTCGCACAGAGTCAGACACGACTGAAGTGATTTAGCAGCAGCAGCAGCAGCAGGTGGTTTCATGGCTGCTCCTTCCCTGATTAGCAACTATTAGAATCTGCTGTTTGGAACAAAGGGAAGGTCAGGGAAGCTGGAGTCTTGCCTGTAAGAAATGGGGGACAAAAAGGCCTCTGAGCCTGGGAGCCCCAGAGGGCCCTGCTGGGCATCAAGACTTCTGCCATAGCAGGAAGACCAATGTCCTCCCAGCATCAACAAGTTCAGTTCAGTTCATTCAGTCACTCAGTCGTGTCCGACTCTTTGGACCCCATGGGCTGCAGCACGCCAGGCCTCCCTGTCCATCACCAACTCCCTGAGTCCACCCAAACTCATGTCCATTGAGTCGGTGATGCCATCCAACCATCTCATCCTCTGTTGTCCCCTTCTCCTCCTGCCCTCAATCTTTCCCAGCATCAGGGTCTTTTCAAATGAGTCAGCTCTTCACATCAGGTGGCCAAAGTATTGGAGTTTCAGCTCTAGGATCAGTCCTTCCAATGAATACCCAGGACTGATCTCCTTCAGGATGGACTGGTTGGATCTCCTTGCAGTCCAAGGGACTCTCAAGAGTCTTCTCCAACACCACAGTTCAAAAGCATCAATTCTTCGCCACTCAGCTTTCTTTATACTCCAACTCTCACATCCATACATGACTACTGGAAAAACCATAGCCTTGACTAGATGGACCTTTGTTAGCAAAGTAATGTCTCTGCTTTTTCATATGCTGCTTAGGTTGGTCATAACTTTCCTTCCAAGGAGTAAGCGTCTTTTAATTTCATGGCTGCAATCACCAATCTGCAGTGATTTTGGAGCCCCCCAAAATAAAGTCAGCCACTGTTTCCACTGTTTCCCCATCTATTTGCCATGAAGTAATGGGACCGGATGCCATGATCTTAGTTTTATGAATGTTGAGCTTTAAGCCAACTTTTTCACTCTCCTCTTTCATTTTCATCAAGAGGATTTTTAGTTCTTCTTCACTTTCTGCCATAAGGGTGGTGTCATCTGCATATCTGAGGTTATTGATATTTCTCCCGGCAATCTTGATTCCAGCTTGTGCTTCTTCCAGCCCAGTGTTTCTCATGATGTACTCTGCATATAAGTTAAATAAGCAGGGTGACAATATATAGCCTTGACGTACTCCTTTTCCTATTTGGAACCAGTCTGTTGTTCCATGTCCAGTTCTAACTGTTGCTTCGTAACCTGCATACAGGTTTCTCAAGAGGCAGGTCAGGTGGTCTGGTATTCCCATCTCTTTCAGAATTTTCCACAGTTTCTTGTGATCCACACAGTCAAAGGCTTTGGCATAGTCAATAAAGCAGAAATAGATGCTGTTCTGGAACTCTCTTGCTTTTTCCATGATCCAGCAGATGTTGGCAATTTGATCTCTGGTTCCTCTGCCTTTTCTAAAACAAGCTTGAACGTCTGGAAGTTCACGGTTCACGTATTGCTGAAGCCTGGCTTGGAGAATTTTGAGCATTACTTTACTAGCATGTGAGATGAGTGCAATTGTGCAGTAGTTTGAGCATTCTTTGGCATTGCCTTTCTTTGGGATTGGAATGAAAACTGACCTTTTCCAGTCCTGTGGCCACTGCTGAGTTTTCCAAATTTGCTGGCATATTGAGTGCAGCACTTTCATAGCATCATCTTTTAGGATTTGAAATAGCTCAACTGGAATTCCATCACTTCCACTAGCTTTGTTCCTGGTGATACTTCCTAAGGCCCACTTGCCTTCACACTCCTGAATGTCTGGCTCTAGGTGAGTGATCACACCATCGTGATTATCTGGGTCGTGAAGATCTTTTTTGTACAGTTCTTCTGTGTATTCTTGCCACCTCTTCTTAATATCTTCTGCTTCTGTTAGATCCATACCATTTCTGTCCTTTATTTAGCCCATCTTTGTGTGAAATGTTCCCTTGGTATCTCTAATTTTCTGGAAGAAATCTCTAGTCTTTCCCATTCTATTGTTTTCCTCTATTTCTTTGCATTGATAGCTGAAGAAGGCTTTCTTATCTCTTCTTGCTATTCTTTGGAACTCTGCATTCAGATGCCTATATCTTTCCTTTTCTCCTTTGCTTTTCGCGTCTCTTCTTTTCACAGCTATTTGTAAGCCCTCCCCAGACAGCCATTTTGCTTTTCTGCATTTCTTTTCCACGGGGATGGTCTTGATCCCTGTTTCCTGTATAATGTCACGAACCTCCATCCATAGTTCATCAGGCACTCTATCTATCAGATCTAGTCCCTTCAATCTATTTCTCACTTCCACTGTATAATCATAAGGGATTTGATTTAGGTCATACCTGAATGGTCTAGTGGTTTTCCCCACTTTCTTCAATTTAAGTCTGAATTTGGCAATAAGGAGTTCATGGTCTGAGCCACAGTCAGCTCCCGGTCTTGTTTTTGCTGATTGTATAGAGCTTCTCCATCTTCAGCTGCAAAGAATATAATCAATCTGATTTCGGTGTTGACCATCTGGTGATGTCCATGTGCAGAGTCTCTCTTGTGTTGTTGGAAGAGGGTGTTTGCTATGACCAGTGTGTTCTCTTGGCAAAACTCTATTAGCCTTTGCCTTGCTTCATTCTGTACTCCAAGGCCAAATTTGCCTGTTACCCCAGGTGTTTCTTGATTTCCTACTTTTGAATTCCAGTCCCCTATAATGAAAAGGACATCTTTTGGGGGTGTTAGTTCTAAAAGGTCTTGTAGGTCTTCATAGAACTGTTCAACTTCAGCTTTTTCAGCATTACTGGCTGGGGCATAGACTTGGATTACTGTGATATTGCATCAGCAAGACAACTCCTTAAATGATTTCATTCCTTCTTGATCTTGTAAGGGGGGGTCATGCCACCCATCAGGATGATGCCTAGATAGGATAATGTAAACTGTTACAATAATACATCATTTGAATTACAGCCTTCTGGTGAAGGACCAGGAAGCCTGGCGTGCCTGGTGTCCATGGGATCGCAAAGACTCAGACAACAACGACTGAGTGACTGAACAACAACTTCTGTTCAAACAGTTTCTATTTCTGTGCCTTGGCTTCTAACCGGGAGGAACAGCTCGCAGAGCTCTCTGAAATGCTCTTCCTGAGTTATAATCCTTAAATTTGGCTTGAAGAAAAATTTCTTTTCTTTCCTAGATGGACTGATTATTTTTTGACTGCCAGTCATTATAAAATGCCGGCTGTATTCCCTGTATTGTGCGTACTTGCGGGATCTCGTACTGCTGCGCCTGGTTCATGGCTGCGGTTCTGGAATGGGAGCTGAGGGTCTGTGTCCGCATGTTGTCTCTATATGTGTGTGTGTGCTGTCGGTGCGCGGTACTGCCGAGCCCAGCCCGTAAGAGCACTGTGTTTAAGTGACTTCAAGGGAATCGAGCAGCTCTGCAAGTGCTCAGAAATACCAAACAAGCTCAGATGCGCTTCAGGGTCACACGTGCTGTTGCCGGGTCACAGAGCGTGTCCGACGCTGCGACCCCACGGACTGCAGCACGCCAGGCTTCCCCGTCCCTCTCCATCTCCGGAGTGTGCTCAGACTCACGTGCACTGAGCCAGTGATGCCATCCAACCGTCGCAGTTATCCAGGATTGATTTTTTTTTTTTTTTTTCTAATTTTATTTTATTTTTAAACTTTACATAATTGTATTAGTTTTGCCAAATATCAAAATGAATCCGCCACAGGTATACATGTGTTCCCCATCCCGAACCCTCCTCCCTCCTCCCTCCCCATACCATCCCTCTGGGCCGTCCCAGTACACCAGCCCCATGAAACCAAGTTTAGGCTTGTTGGTATAATTAATACAGGCATATCTTTAGGGTCATCAACATTAAGTATAAAACTTTTATTATACCTAAAAATCAATGAAGATTTTATTCCTGTTGCAAAATTTGACAGCAAGAAAAATAACATAACGGACGATCAACAATAGTTCCTCCAGACTGTTGGTAACTCGAAACTTCTAAATTAAGATAAACGGTGGGAATTCATTGAATATAATTTCTAAACAAGATACTGGAACATTCATTGATAATAAGTCTAAGTTTACCCACTCTTATCTTCTTACTACAGAAAAGCTAAAGATATTTTTGTTCACTGGACTGGTCATGTATCCTATTGAGGAAAGAAATTAGGTTCTACATGATGTTCTTAAATTTGCCAATCAGGGGACTTTCCTGGTGGCCCAGTGGCCAAGACTCCACACTCCCAATGCAGGGGGCCCAGGTTCAATTCCTGACCAAGGAACTAGATCCTTCATGCCACAACTAAGAGTTCCCGTGCTGCAAGTAACGACCCGTGTGCTGCAGCTGAGATCCAGAGCAGCCAAGTAAGTAAATAAAAATACATGAAGCATGCCACAGCAGTCTGTCTTTGGATGAAGACTAGAGGCCCTATGACCTGCAATCAGGAGATGATGCTTGCTGGAAAAGGCATCAGACAAAGGCGCCAGGTTGGAAGGAATCTACCCGTCTTCCTCTCTTGAGTGAACCGCAACTCCTGTTTCTGACGCCCCACTTCAACTAACCAGGACCGGCGCCTCCCGACCAGGACGAGAAGACAGCAATACCTGAAGTGGAGACCTGGCCCACGACGCTCAACCAGGCGTGTGTACCGGTTACTTTGATTATTGTTCACACTTTTGCTTAGGAACCAAATGTATTTCTCCCTCGGGTTCAAGGTCACCTATGGGTAGTTTTGGAATCAGTCCCTGCCAATCTGCCTGTAATGTGAGCACACTGGGCTTAATCGGTTTTCCCATGGTATGACCATTTGGTGGCAGTTTTCGTTCCTTCACTTGGCATTTTGCTCAGTCGCTCAGTCGTGTCTGACCCTTTGCGACCCTGTGGACTGCAGCACTCCGGGCTTCCCTGTCCTTCACCATCTCCCGGATTTGCTCAGACTCATGTCCATTGTGTCGGTGATGCCATCCAACCATCTCATCCTCTGTCGTCCCCTTCTCCTCCCACCTTCAATCTTTCCCAGCATCGGGGTCTTTTCCAATGAGTCAGCTCTTCATATCAGGTGGCCAGAGTACTGGAGCTTCAGATTTAACATCAGTCCTTCCACTGAATATTCAAGGTTGATTAACCACAGGGGCTTTAACAAAATTTACTCAGCAAGCTTTGAATGACAATAATCACACCATTAGCTTGTCTGGTTCAGAAGTCTTCAGGATGAGAAAATCCATTGTATAGAAGCAAGTGGCCCTAAATGCGCTCTAACTGCTTCCCGCGGGGGCACTGGTATTATGATACTGGTGTTATGATATTGAATATTGGGTTTTTATACCTGATTCCTCTTCTAACATAATTCATCTTATGACACATGTAAGAATCAAATGTCAGCTCTGAATGACCGTCTCCCCAGTTTAGGGGAGACATGAGGGACGGTGGTAGACTTCAGGAGGGTCTCTGTGCACACGCATCTCTTTTTTCCTTCTGTGCGCATAAACTTCCTCTTCTTAAGGACACGCCAGTCAGGGGTTTCCCTGGTGGCTCAGTGATCAAGAATCCACCAGTCAAGGCAGGAAACGTGGGTTTGATCCTGATTTGGGAGGCTCCTACCTGCCACAGAGCACCTAAGTGTGTGCACTGCGGCTGCCAGGTCTGCGCTCTGGAGACCAGGAGCCCCAGCCACCGAAGCCCGCACGCCTAGACCGGCGCTCTGCGAGAAGAGAGACGCCTGTGCTCCGAAACCAGCCCCAACAGCAGTGAAGACCATGCACAGCCCAAAATAAACAAATAACATTAAAAAATACACAGACTGCATTAGGACCCATCCTCAGTTCAGTTCAGTCACTCAGTCATGTCCGACTCTTTGTGACCCCAGGGACTGCAGCACGCCAGGCCTCCCGTCCATCACCAACCCCTGAAGCTTGGTCAAACTCATGTCCATCGAGTCGGTGATGCCATCCAACCATCTCATCCTCTGTCGTCCCCTTCTCCTCTTTCCTTCAGTCTTTCCCAGCATCAGGGTCTTTTCCAATGAGTCAGTTCTTTGCATCAGGTGGCCAAAGTATTGGAGTTTCAGCTTCAGCATCAGTCCTTCCAATGAATATTCAGGACTGATTTCCTTTATGGTCATTTCTTTTTTTCTGGCTGCTGCATGTCCATCCCACCACACACCTATCCCTTCACCCTACCCCGCCTTGCCACGCGCCATCTGTCTGTCTTATCACACGGTGACTCATCAGATGCCCACATGGCTCCCCCCAGACACGCCTCACGACACAAGCACCCTGCTCACCCTTCACTCACAGGAGCTCACCCCTTACATGCCCTCCCCCTCGCCCAGCATGCCAGCTGGGGGAGGGTGCTGTGAGACCTGAAAGCCCTGTGTGCCCCGCCCAGGGCCCCCACCACCCGGTTGACCCGCTCCCGCCCCCTCCACTCTCGTAGGCTCTTCCAGAGCATCCTCCCAGCGCGGTCCAGGCCTAGAGCCTCTCCTGGACCCCGGGAACGCAAGCTTCCCAGACGCCTGTCTCAGAAATCCCGGGAAGGGGCCCCGACAGTCCGCGCACTGATTGTAGGGGGTCGGGAATGCCGGCACAAGTCTGCGGACCACGGGCACGGGCCAGGGGTCAGCAAACCAGGATTCGGCTGTTCTCCTAAGTGAATGTGACCGGGCCGTCTCACCCTCACACTGATGTCCCCTGAGGGGTGGGGAGAGGCTGGAAGAGAGCCGTGGCCCCAGGGCAGCTGGCTTTCCGGGGGCAGATGGCACCACCCCTCGGTCCACCCCGGGGCAGGCCTCTGGTCCCGGCTCAGCCTCGCCTCTCTGAATGCTGGCTCTGCACCCCAGCGCCTCCCTGCTCCTCGCTGAGCCCACTGACTGGGGGAGCAGCTGCTGGCCACCAGGGACTCGCCCAGCAGGGAGGCTGCAGGCTCCAGGGCAGAGCCGGCGAGGCAAACTCGGCACCAGATGCTGGCTTTGCCTCGCCAGGGCTCTCTGAGCTGTGGCCGGCCAGTCCACTGTCCAGGGACAAAGGGCAGCCTGGGGGGTGCAGGACGCACAGAAAGGACCTGGGGGCCGGGTATGAGGCCAGCCTCTCTGAGTCCTGAGAAGGGGGAGTGCCCACCCTCAGGGCAGGCCTCAGGAGGATATGGGGAGCAGGGTGCTCCGTCAGCCTTGCAGGGACATGGGACTTCTTCCCTTGAATGAGCACTCAGAGGCCCGAGTCGGACCATTTCCTGCTGCTGCATCGCAGGGGACAGGGAGGCCCGCGGCATGGGGTCAGGGGCCAGCTGGCCAGGGGGGCAGTCAGAACACACGCTTATGTGCCCATCAAGGTGCTGGCTTTGTGCGGGCAGCTCGAGGTGCCCCCAGTCAATGAGAGTATAACTTCTGAGATCGCGGGGCACCATGAGCATCACTATGGAGACAGTGATACAGCTTGAAGGTCGAGAGAGGGTCCCCAGGATGCGGCACAGAACGCGCACGCTGTCGGAACCATGGTTCAGACAGACGTCAACACGGGGGCTCACGGGCCTTCCATTTGTGAAAAACGCACGCCCGCAAAGGGCAGCGAGGCAGGGTCCCCCTCCAGCCCCGCCGTGGGGCGGCCATGACCCGAGTGGCCCAAGGCGAGGGCTCCTCCGGCCCCTTGGCTCCATGTCAGTGAGGTTCCCCCATCATTTCCTCACCCCTTCCGTACTGGCCTGCACATCCCGGAAGTACAGAGTTTCCCAGAGATCTGTGGGCTACTTCAGCAAATTCAGTGACCCTGAGGAGGGGGTCGTGGACCCGACCTACAGATGGTCAGAGGCTCAGGTGACAACCTAACCTTGCAACTGGGGTCTGAGGTGCAGGTGGCTGGAGGGATCCCCCCAGGTACCTGCTGGGGCTGGGGCCCGGGATCGCTTTTGGGGGTGAGGGGGAGCTTGAACTGGGACAGGGACCCGAGAGAGGGCAGAGAGAGAGCAGACAGATGGCTCTCACACACGACTGTGCCACCCGCGTGACCAGGGGCTCGGGACACAGCGGAACGCCGTCCCCCCACCTTCCGGGGGTCTGGCCCCTGCAGGTGCCTCCACACGTGGAGGAGGCGTGGGATGTAGCCTGGCCCTCAGAGGCCACCAGGCAGCTGGCTGGGGGCCGGGAGGCAGCTGGGGGGTGCCCTCTGGGGACACCGCCCTGCAGGGAGGGGCCCAACCTCGTAAGACTGCGGCCACTAGGACCCCAGGCCCTCGGGGCAGCGGACACTGCTGTCCGGAGTCAGAGGGAGGTGCCCTCAAGCCTGTGTGGACTGGTCAACTGCACGCACACTGCCTCTGGAGGGAAGCCAAATCTTGGGGGCAGGCAGTGGTTTTTAAGCAAAAGAAAACAATACCCAAAGAGGATTGAGAGCCAAGGCCTTGCCAGTTGGAGGGGACGTGTGTCCTCTGGAGAGGATGCCAGGGCAGCCTCACAGCGTTCTCAGCACTGCCCGGCAGGGCAGCAGACCCTGTGGCTTGCTGTACCGGAAGCTCACCAAGGAAAACATCCCCCAGCCCAGAAGACATCCCCCCGCCCCTATCTCACCATGCTCGGAAGTCACCCTGATGCGGGTCATTCGAACACTCCACCTGTAACCTTCAGAAGGAAACACAGATGGGGCCTCTTTGTGACTTGGGGTTAGACAAAGGTTTCTTAGGAAACTCAAAGGAACTAACCATAACATAAAAATCTTAAATTATAAAATAAACATCAAATCCCAAACTGCTGTTCATCTCAAGACACTGTTTAAAAAAAATGAATAGACCTCATACAAAGAATAACTCAAAATGGGTTCATAAGACCTAAAGTTATAAAATTCCTAGAAGAAGAACTTCCCTGGTGGTTCAGTGGCTAACACTCTTGTGTTCCCAGTTCAGGGGGCTCGGGTCTGACCCCTGGTCAGGGAACTGGACCCCACTTGCAGCACCTAAGAGCTCAGGGGCCACGACTAGAACGAGCCCGCCTGGAGCAAGGAAGGCCGACGACCGCGGGGGCTGCAGCTGAGACCTGGCACAGCCAAGTGAACAAATACATAATTTTTTAAAAAATCTCCTAGAAGACCACATGGGGGAAGCTTCATGACGCTGGACTCGACAATGGTTTCTTGGACATAGCACCAAAGTACAGGCGACAAAAGAAAAGGCAGACCAACAGGACTAACTACACTCACCTTCTGCGCATCAAAGGAGACCGTCGACAGAGTGGAAAAGGACCCTCGGAAACAAAGGGAACACTCGCAAATCGCGTTATCTGATAAGGGGTTAAAGGTCGCACTGTGTAGCAGACTCCTACAACTGAACAAAAGTCAAGTAACTCGATCACAAAATACGCAAAGGACTTGGATAGACGTTTTTCCAGATTATACACAAGTGACTTGAAACAATGCTCAACCTCACTAACCATTCAGTTCAGTTCAGTTCAGTCGCTCAGTCGTGTCCGACTCTTTTCGACCCCATGAATCGCAGCACGCCAGGCCTCCCTCTCCATCACCAACTCCCGGA
>NW_011494874.1:50876-52485 GCF_000754665.1 Bison bison bison
CCAGCAGATGTTGGCAATTTGATCTCTGGTTCCTCTGCCTTTTCTAAAACCAGCTTGAACATCAGGAAGTTCACGGTTCACATACTGCTGAAGCCTGGCTTGGAGAATTTTGAGCATTACTTTACTAGCATGTGAGATGAGTGCAATTGTGTGGTAGTTTGAGTATTCTTTGGCATTGCCTTTCTTTGGGATTGGAATGAAAACTGACCTTTTCCAGTCCTGTGGCCACTGCTGAGTTTTCCAAATTTGCTGGCATATTGAGTGCAGCACTTTCACAGCATCATCTTTCAGGATTTGGAATAGCTCAACTGGAATTCCATCACCTCTACTAGCTTTGTTCATAGCGATGCTTTCTAAGGCCCACTTGACTTCACATTCCAGGATGTCTGGCTCTAGGTCAGTGATCACACCATCGTGATTATCTGGGTCGTGAACATCTTTTTTGTACAGTTCTTCTGTGTATTCTTGCCATCTCTTCTTAATATCTTCTGCTTCTGTTAGGTCCCTACCATTTCTGTCCTTTATCTAGCCCATCTTTGCATGAAATGTTCCTTTGGTATCTCTGATTTTCTTGAAGAGATCTCTAGTCTTTCCCATTCTGTTGTTTTCCTCTATTTCTTTGCATTGATCGCTGAAGAAGTCTTTCTTATCTCTTCTTGCTATTCTTTGGAACTCTGAATTCAGATGTTTATATCTTTCCTTTTCTCCTTTGCTTTTCGCTTCTCTTCTTTTCACAGCTATTTGTAAGGCTCCCCAGACAGCCATTTTGCTTTTTTGCATTTCTTTTCCATGGGGATGGTCTTGATCCCTGTCTCCTGTACAATGTCACAAACCTCATTCCATAGTTCATCAGGCACTCTATCTATCAGATCTAGGCCCTTCAATCTATTTCTCACTGCCACTGTATAATCATAAGGGATTTGATTTAGGTCATACCTGAATGGTCTAGTGGTTTTCCCTACTTTCTTCAATTTAAGTCTGAATTTGGCAATAAGGAGTTCATGGTCTGAGCCACAGTCAGCTCCTGGTCTTGTTTTTGCTGACTGTATAGAGCTTCTCCATCTTTGGCTGCAAAGAATATAATCAATCTGATTTCGGTGTTGACCATCTGGTGATGTCCATGTATAGAGTCTTCTCTTGTGTTGTTGGAAGAGGGTGTTTGTTATGACCAGTGCATTTTCTTGGCAAAACTCTATTAGTCTTTGCCCTGCTTCATTCCGTATTCCAAGGCCAAATTTGCCTGTTACTCCAGGTGTTTCTTGACTTCCTACTTTTGCATTCCAGTCCCCTATAATGAAAAGGACATCTTTTTTGGGTGTTAGTTCTAAAAGGTCTTGTAGGTCTTCATAGAACCGTTCAACTTCAGCTTCTTCAGAGTTACTGGTTGGGGCATAGACTTGGATTACTGTGATATTGAATGGTTTGCCTTGGAAACGAACAGAGATCATTCTGTCGCTTTTGAGATTGCATCCAAGTACTGCATTTCGGACTCTTTTGTTGACCATGATGGCCACTCCATTTCTTCTGAGGGATTCCTGCCTGCAGTAGTAGATATAATGGTCATCTGAGTTAAATTCACCCATTCCAGTCCATTTCAGTTCGCTGATTC
>NW_011494874.1:52585-56649 GCF_000754665.1 Bison bison bison
AGTTCGCTGATTCCTAGAATGTCGACATTCACTCTTGCCATCTCTTGTTTGACCACTTCCAATTTGCCTTGATTCATGGACCTGACATTCCAGGTTCCTATGCAATATTGCTCTTACAGCATCGGACCTTGCTTCTATCACCAGTCACATCCACAGCTGGGTATTGTTTTTGCTTTGGCTCCATCCCTTCATTCTTTTGGAGTTATTTCTCCAGTGATCTCCAGTAGCATATTGGGCACCTGCTCACTAACCATTAGAGAAATGTAAATAAAACCACAGTGAAATATCCCCCTATGCCCAATGGTGTGGGGGTGGAAAAAAGGCACCCTAGTGGTCCAGTGATGAAGAATCTGTCTTCCAGCACAGGGGACCCAGGTTCGATCCCTGGTTGGGGAGCTAAGATCGCACATGCTGTAGGGCAGCTCACCCCACAGGCCGCAACAACCAGCCCAGGCTTGCTCTGGAGCCCACGGGCCACAACCGGAGAGGAACCCACACTCCACAGCAAAAGATGGGACACAGCCAAATTAAAAATAAAAATAAAACCAGAAAACAACCAATATCGGTGAGACAGTAAAGAAGCTGGAACCTTTGTGCTCTGCTGGTAGGATTTTAAAATGGGGCAGCCACTACAGAAACAGTGTGGAGGGCCCTCAAAAAAGTAAAACTTGAGCTGAAGCCATTTGGTGGGGTTTTGTGGGGCCCCTGGGTCAGGAAGATCCCCTGGAGGAGGGCATGGCAACCCACTCCAGCCTTCTTGCCTGGACAATTCCAGGGACAGAGGAGCCTGCAGGGCTGCGGTCCACGGGGTTGCGAAGAGTCGGGCACGACTGAGCGACTGAGCACGGACGCGCAGAAGGCTCCAGTCCTCCATGTCTCAGCGCATAAAAAATTCATCAAGAGGCAAAGCGATAGACAAGTGATTTATCAGAATAGGATGCTTGTGAGGCTGACAAGCAGGCAGGCAAGAGGATGCCGTGCCTGGAGAACCGAGCAGGTACAGTTATAATCAGAGGAAATGTGGGGACGGAGAAAAGGCTGCTTTCTTCCTCATTACTGAGGAGACGTCATGCTTCCATCATCAGCTCCTTCTGCAGCTGGGCAGAGGAGCTTTCTTGTCCCTGCAGGGTCAAGTCAGGGCCACAAAGTATTGTTTTTCACACGTGCAGAGAGCGTGTCCTACTCCAGTCGGCTCATGGGCAGGACGTGCGTCTCCAGCCACCATTGTTTTATTGTCTGGGGGCGTGTCCCGTCTTCTGGGGAGTGGTTTTGTTGCGAAGCCAGGCTGCTCGTTTTGTGGCTGAGCAAACCTGCCTTCTTGAGTAATCGTTAACTCACAGGGGTCCCCCGTATTTTTTCTGTTTGCAGTCTCCTAGTGGGATTAACTATTTAATCACCTACCTCGTCCCTTTTCCCTGTCCGTATCAGAACTACCGCATGACCCATCAATCCCACTTCTGGGCATTCATCCAGAAGAATTTAAAGCGGTGTCTTTGGGACGTCCTTGCACACCCGTGCACACAGCAGGACTAGTCACAGCAGCCAAGAGGTGACAGGTGAGTGGATAAGCTTACTGACCATGCACACAGTGCGCTATCATCCAGCCTTAAGAAAGTAAGCTCTGACACATGCTGCAACACAGATAAACCTTGAGAACGTGGTGCTAAACGGACAGGCCAGGCACAAAAAGACAGACGCTGCATAACCTACTCACGAAGGCACTTAAAGAGGCCAAGCTTAGAGACAGAAAGCAGCGTGGCAGGTGTCCGGGGCTGGGCGCAGCAGGGAGGGGGAGGTGGCGTTGAATCTGATTTGCAAGATGAAAAAATTCTAAAGATCTGCTTCACAGCCTGGTCAGTAACATTCACATTTTTAAATGGTTAAGATGGCCACGCGTTTGTGTTTTTACCACAATCCAGTGAATAGGCAAGGTCACACTAAGATAGAATTTTCACGAAAACTGACAGGCACTTATGCCCTAAACAAAGAACTGAGGCGACTCAGCGAGAGAAATACAACCCCCGAGACGGGGCCTAAGACTTCAGCAAACACTTCACAAAAGAGGATACGGGAAAAATGTAATACAAAGAATGATTAATAAAAGGGATTAACTACTTAGTGGGGGTAAACAGAATCCTAAAGACTACAGGAAATGGACTTCGCCGGTGCTCCAGTGGCTAAGACTCGGCGCTCCCAGTGCAGGGCCCCGGGTTTGATCCCTGGTCAGGGAACTAGATCCCGCATGCCGCAACTGCGTCTGCGTGCCACGACCAAAAGTCTCGTTCCCTGTAAATAAGGCCCCTCGTTTATTAAGCCAAATAAACGAGCAAATTTCTTTTAAAGACTATAGGAAGAGAAGGTCAAGGTAGCCAGCACTTTGAAAAATTCGGCCGTTCCTTATAAGGCTTAACCACTATCTGCTCAGTAATGCCACCACTTCAGTTCAGTTCAGTCGCTCAGTCGTGTCCGACTCTTTGCGACCTCGTGGACTGCAGCACGCCAGGCCTCCCTGTCCGTCACCAAGTCCCCGAGTTTACCCAACCTCATGTCCGTGGAGTCGGTGATGCCATCCAACCATCTCATCCTTCTCCCACCTTCAATCAAGGAATGCTCAAACCCCGCCTCTGCTGGGTATTCATCCCGTTCATCTAAGGGACAGGAAGTCATGCATCTATAAAGGCTTGCTCACAGCAGCTTTCTTCGGCCCAAAGTGAAAGCAATCCACATCAGTAGGAGAACGGATAAATACATTGGTGATTTTTATACAATGGATAATAAAAGAACAAATCATTCATTTATACAACAACATGAATGAACCTCAAAAAATGTTATGCAAACAGTAGCTTGACCAGAAAAGCACGTGCTGTGGGATTCCATTTATGTGACCTTCTACAACAGTCAGAACTAATCTACAGGGAAAAAACACTAATATACAGGGAAAGAGATCAGAAGGGTGCTTGCTCTGTGGGGAACCTTCGGTGCTGAGGGGAATGGCCTGCTCTCTTAGGCAGGGCCTGGCTGCGTGTGTTCATCAGCTCCGTCAGGACTGTAATTCACACCCCTGTGTCCCCGTGTAAGTGTGAGCGCTAGAGTTAGTCCCTTCGTCGTGCCCGACTCTCTGCGACCTCTGGACTGTGGCCCTCCAGGCTCCTCTGTCCATGGGATTCTCCAGGCAAGAATACTGGAGTGGGTAGCCATCCCCTTCTCCAGGGGATCTCCCCGACCCGGGAATCAAACCCAGGTCTCCTGCATCGCAGGCACATTCTTTACCATCTGAGCCCCCAGGGAAGCCCATGTGCAAACTATACCTCAAACATTTTTTAAAAAAAGAAAAAATAATAACCCCTGATTGAGAGCTCTATATGAAAAAGGAGGGGAGATTTCATGTTTTTAAGTACTTTATTTAGGTGTGCTGGGGCCCAGTCGAGGCACGCAGGATCGTTACTTGTAGCGTGTGGCACCTAGTTCCCTGGCCGGGGATTGAACCCAGGCCACCTGCGTTGGGCGCTCAGAGTCTTAGCCCCCGGACCACCAGGGAAGTTCTCGAGGAAACATTTTTAAAAGACCTGGTAACATCTTTCCACTTTATCCTCTTCCCAAATGAGGTTATTTTGTAATAACTCTAAACAACCAAAAATATACAAAAATAAACTTAATAACTCTCCAAATTGTTTATAAAAATGCTCCCACAAAATTGGAAGAAGTTCTGCTTTCTTGTCATAATTGCTCATCAATATTTCCAATTTTTGTTTCATTTATGAGGTGTTCCCTCCCATTACCAGGTTGCAAGCCAAAATTTAGAAAAGCCTTGTCTACAGACCATGAAGTTAAAAGACGCTTACTCCTTGGAAGGAAAGTTACAACCAACCTAGATAGCATATTAAAAAGCAGAGATATTACTTTGCCAACAAAGGTCCGTCTAGTCAAGACTATGGTTTTTCCAATGGTCATGTATGCATGTGAGACATGGACCATAAAGAAGGCTGAGCATCGAAGAATTGATGCTTTTGAACTGTGGTGTTGGAGAAGACTCTTGAGAGTCCCTTAGACTGCAAGGAGATCCA
>NW_011494874.1:57107-59879 GCF_000754665.1 Bison bison bison
GGCATCACCGACTCAATGGACATGAGTTTGAGTGAACTCCGGGAGTTGGTGATGAACAGGGAGGCCTGGTATGCTGCCATTCATGGGGTCGATTCATGGGGTCGCGAAGAGTTGGACGGGACTGAGCGACTGAACTGAACTGAACTATCTACAGACCAACAGCGGCGGAAACAAAACCTGTAGTTTCAGAGAGAGCCGCTAGATGGCAGTGCTGCTGCTCTGACGGCTCTCAGTTTAGGAAGAAAAAAACACGTCCCCCTCCCTTGAATAGGTTTGTTGAAACCCAAGTATAAGTAGCACATTATGAAATGCAATTTAAGCAAGAAAATATTATGTAAGAGATAATGCGCCTCTCTCTAATTACAGGTCTTCAAAAGCGCAGCCTAATTTAAGATTCCTCTAAAATCTTTGCCTGTCATCTTTCAACATACTACTTCTCTGAGGTTATAATGGCACATTTTTCTCTCTTGCTTAAAAAAAAAAAAATCAAGTTAATGTCCTAAGGCCATTGTTCCAATTCAAATCAAATCCAGGGATTAATCCAGAACATGCCAGAAAACAGAGCACTATTTTCTGCAGCGCTTCCTCACGTGGTGTTTAATTGCTCTCGCAGTCACTCTGCTCTGGTTTCCAGGGAGTCCCAACTTGCGGTTGGGACCCGGGTCAGATCCCCGCTTGTGTTCCTTAACATCTGGAAAACCTCATGGTGCAGAGAGAAGATGCTCAGGAGACGTTTAGTCACTTGAATTCTGTGATTTGGATACTGTCTGTGCTTCTAAACGGAAGCCTGGGCTTTTCAGAGTGGGAAGCAGTGGTCAACTGTTACTTTGAATTCAGACAAGTCAGAATGTATAGCCTGGAAGCAAATATCTGTGGCCGCACTGAATCTGGACCATATCAGTTTGCCTTGGTCTCTTCTTGTGATTTTTAATACTTCTCCTACCAGATCAGTTCAGTCACTCAGTCGTGTCCGACTCTTCGACCCCGTGGACTGCAGCACGCCAGGCTTCCCTGTCCATCATCAGCTCCTGTAGCTTGCTCAAACTCATGTGCATAAAGTCAGTGATGCCACCCAACCATCTTGTCCTCTGTCCTCCCCTTCTCCTCCTGCCTTAAACCTTTCCAAGCATCAGGGTCTTTTCTAATAAGTCAGCTCTTTGCATCAGGTGGCCAAAACAGTGGAGCTTCAGCTTTAGCATCAGTCCTTCCAGTGAATATTCAGGACTGATTTCCTTTAGGATGGACTGGTTGGATCTCCTCGCAGTCTAAGGGACTCTCAAGAGTCTTCTCCAACACCACAGTTCAAAAGCATCAATTCTTCGGTGCTCAGCTTTCTTTATAGTCCAACTCTCACATCCATACACGACTACTGGAAAAACCATGGCTTTGACTAGATGGACCTTTGTTGGCAAAGTAATGTCTCTGCTTTTTCATATGCTGTCTTGGTTTGTCATAGCTTTTCTTTCAAGGAGAAAGCATCTTTTAATTTCATGGCTGCAGTCACCATCTGCAGTGATTTTAGAACCCCCAAAAATAAAGTCTCTGTTTCCATTGTTTCCCCATCTATTTATCATGAAGTGATGGGACTGGATGCCACGATCTTAGTTTTATGAATGACAAGACCCATTCTCCCCCTCAGTCAGTCTCTCCCATCAGGAAGCTTCTATAAACCTCTTATCCTCATCCATCAGAGGGTGGACAGAATGAAAACCACAATCACAGAAAACTAACCAATCTGATCACATGGACCACAGCCTTGTCTAACTCAATGAAACTATGAGCCATGCCATGTAGGGCCACCCAAGAAGGATGGGTCACGGTGGAGAGTTCTGACAAAATGTGGTCCACCAGAGAAGGGAATGGCAAACCACTTCAGTATTCTTGCCTTGAGAACCCCATGAACAGTATGAAAAGGCAAAAAGATAGGACACTGAAAGATGAACTCCCCAGGTCAGCAGGTGCCCAGTATGCTACTGGAGATCAGTGGAGAAATAACTCCAGAAAGAATGAAGGGGTGGAGCCAAAGCAAAAACAATACCCAGCTGTGGATGTGACTGGTGACGGAAGTAAAGTCTGGTGCTGTAAAGAGCAATGTTGCATAGGAACCTGGAATGTTAGGTCCATGAATCAAGGTAAGTTGGAAGTGGTCAAACAAGAGATGGCAAGAGTGAACATTGACATTTTAGGAATCAGTGAACTAAAATGGACTGGAATGGGTGACTTTAACTCAGAAGACCATCATATCTACTAATGTGGGCAAGAATCCCTTAGAAGAAATGGAGTAGCCATCATGGTCAACAAGAGAGTCTAAAATACAGTACTTAGATGCAATCTCAAAAATGACAGAATGATCTCTGTTCGTTTCCAAGGCAAATCATTCAATATCATGGTAATTACTGCCCCAACCAGTAATGCTAAAGAATGAATAGTTCTATGAAGACCTACAAGACCTTCTAGATCAGATCAGATCAGATCAGTCGCTCAGTCGCGTCCGACTCTTTGCGACCTCATGAACCTCCCTGTCCATCACCAACTCCAGGAGTTCACTCAGACTCATGTCCATCGAGTCAGTGATGCCATCCAGCCATCTCATCCTCTGTCGTCCCCTTCTCCTCCTGCCCCCAATTCCTCCCAGCATCAGAGTCTTTTCCAATGAGGCAACTCTTCGCATGAGGTGGCCAAACTACTGGAGTTTCAGCTTTAGCATCATTCCTTCCAAAGAAATCCCAGGGCTGATCTCCTTCAGAATGGACTGGTTGGATCTCCTTGCAG
>NW_011494874.1:60123-61523 GCF_000754665.1 Bison bison bison
ATGGCTGCAATCACCATCTGCAGTGATTTTGGAGCCCAGAAAAATAAAGTCTGACACTATTTCCACTGTTTCCCCATCTATTTCCCATGAAGTGATGGGACCGGATGCCATGATCTTCATTATCTGAAAGTTGAGCCAACTTTTTCGCTCTCCACTTTCACTTTCATCAAGAGGCTTTTGAGTTCCTCTTCACTTTCTGCCATAAGGGTGGTGTCATCTGCATATCTGAGGTTATTGATATTTCTCCCGGCAATCTTGATTCCAGCTTGTGTTTCTTTCAGTCCAGCGTTTCTCATGATGTACTCTGCATATAAGTTAAATAAGCAGGGTGACAATATACAGCCTTGACGAACTCCTTTTCCTATTTGGAACCAGTCTGTTGTTCCATGTCCAGTTCTAACTGTTGCTTCCTGACCTGCATACAAATTTCTCAAGAGGCAGATCAGGTGGTCTGGTATTCCCATCTCTTTCAGAATTTTCCACCTTCTAGAACTAGACCCAAAAAGGATGTCCTTTTCATCATAGGGGACTACAATGCAAAAAAAGTAGGAAGGCAAGAAACACGTGAGGTAACAGGCAAATTTGGCCTTGGAGTACAGAATGAAGCAGGGCAAAGACTAATAGAGTTTTGCCAAGAGAATGCACTGGTCATAGCAAACACCCTCTTCCAACAACACAAGGGAAGACTCTACACATGGACATCATCAGAGGGTCAATACTGAAATCAGACTGATTATATTCTTTGCAGCTGAAGATGGAGAAGCTCTATACAGTTGGCAAAAACAAGACTGGGAGTTGACTATGACCCAGATCGTGAACTCCTTATTGCAAAATTCAGACTTAAATTGAAGAAAGTAGGGAAAACCACTAGACCATTCAGGTATGACCTAAATCAAATCCCTTATGATTATACAGTGGAAGTGAGAAACAGATTCAAGGATTAGATCTGATAGACAGAGTGCCTGATGAACAATGGACGGAAATTTGTGACATTCTACAGGAGGCAGTGATCAAGACCATCCCAAGAAGAAGAAATGCAAAAAGGCAAAATGGCTGTCTGAGGAGGCCTTACAAATAGCTGAGAAAAGAAGAGAAGCGAAAGGCAAAGGAGAAAAGGAAAGACACACCCATCTGAATGCAGAGTTCCAAAGAATAGCAAGGAGAGATAAGAAAGCCTTCCTCAGCGATCAGTGCAAAGAAATACAGAAAAACAATAGAATGGGAAAGACTAGAGATCTCTTCCAGAAAGTTAGAGATACCAAGTGAACATTTCATGCAAAGATGGGCTAGATAAAGGACAGAAATGGTATGGACCTAACAGAAGCAGAAGATATTAAGAAGAGGTGGCAAGAATACACAGAAGAACTGTATAAAAAAGAGCATCATGAGCCAGATAATCA
>NW_011494874.1:61623-62123 GCF_000754665.1 Bison bison bison
GGCCTTAGGAAGCATCACTACAAACAAAGCTAGTGGAGCTGATGGAATTCCAGTTGAGCTATTTCAAATCCTAAAAGATGATGCTATGAAAGTGCTGCACTCAATATGTCAGCAAATTTGGAAAACCTAGCAGTGGCCACAGAATTGGAAAAGGTCAGTTTTCATTCCAATCCCAAAGAAAGGCAATGCCAAAGAATGCTCAAACTACTGCAGAATTGCACTCATCTCACATGCTAGTAAAGTAATGCTCAAAATTCTCTAAGCCAGACTTCAGCAATACGTGAACTCTGAACTTCCAGATGTTCAAGCTGGTTTAGAAAAGGCAGAAGAACCAGAGATCAAATTGCCAATATCCACTGGATCATCGAAAAAGCAAGAAAAACATCTACTTCTGCTTTATTGACTATGCCAAAGCCTTTCACTGTGTGGATCACAATAAACTGTGGAAAATTCTGAAAGAGATGAGAATACCAGACCACCTGGCCTGCCTCTTGAGAAAT
>NW_011494874.1:62873-65570 GCF_000754665.1 Bison bison bison
GGCTATGGTTTTTCCTGTGGTCATGTATGGATGTGAGAGTTGGACTATAAAGAAAGCTGAGTGGCGAAGAATTGATGCTTTTGAACTGTGGTGTTGGAGAAGACTCTGGAGAGTCCCTTGGACTGCAAGGAGATCCAACCAGTCCATCCTAAAGGAGATCAGTCCTGGGTGTTCATCGGAAGGACTGATGTTGAAGTTGAAAATCCACTACTTTGGCCACCTGATGCGAAGACCCAACTCGTGGAAAAGACCCTGATGCTGGGAAAGATTGAGGGCAAAAGGAGAAGAAGGTGGCAGAGGATGAGATGGTTGGATGGTATCACCGACTCAATGGACATAAGTTTGATCAGAGTCCAGAGACAGTGGAGGACAGAGGAACTCGGTGTGCCGCAGTCTGCGGAGTCACAAAGAGCTGGACACGATGTAGCAACTGGACAACAGCAACAAGCCAAAATGTGACCCTTAAAATTCTTGCATTTGAAAAAAAGTATTCCTTTGTGGTCACAGACAGGATCTGTTTTTGTAAACATTTCACAAACCTAAGGGAAAGGATACTTTAAGCCTGAGGGATCCTGGATTCTACGTAGATATTGTATCAGCCTTACCGACTCTATTATTTAATTCCTGTATCCTAACTGGTGAATTAGAATGCTGAAGAGTGAACACAGGAGTGCCGAGGTCGCCCATTACTGTTGTATTTGCATGAAATTCTCCCAGTATTTATTATTTCTTCAGTGTGTTGCTTGGTGCCCACATATTCCTAACACACCATCAATTTTGCCTTTTACGCTACGTAATATTCCTCTTAATTCGACACGTGACCATAAACATCGCCTTGTCTGACGTCACCTGCAGATCCTGCTCTTTGTTCTCCCCACTCTGTTACCCAGGCCCTCTCCCCTCCAGCTTTCATCACTCTGTGTTCTCGTAGACTGCGTGGAGCTGGGCTTAGTTTATTTCTCAGCCCTACTTAGCTGCCTGTCCTTTGGTGGGAAAGCTCAGTCCGCACGGTAACATACTTGGTTCTTCTCCCGTCAGCTCCACGTTCGTCCCTCATCACGCACAGACCGCTTCTGCCCACCCGATCCCCGTGTTCTGGTCCGCTCAGGGTGTAGCACCTGCACCCCCCACCCTCCGGCCTGTCTTAAGTCCTCACTCAGTGATCCTTCCCTTCTACGGTCCCTGCGACTATGGCCATCCCTTGAAGACTCGTGTCCAAGTACTTCCCACACCAAGAGGTTTCCTCCCCTGTGTTCCTGACACAGCAACCATGCCCTGGGAGATGGGTGGAACGCTGGCTCTGATGGTCGGATCTCTACTTCTAAATGGAATAACGCTGTACACAGAGTGGGCCGAAGGGGAGACAGAACAGAAGCCATAGAGAGACTGGGACAGGAAGTCACTGGGTCAGAGACGCTGGTGGCCACTGAGATGGTGACACAGGACAGAATCATAGATATGTTTTGGAAATCAGATTCTAACTGAAAAAATAAAATAGTTCAGTCACCACCCCTCCCAGGCTATTCCCTTCACCCGACACCTCTCCCGACGTCCAGACACCTCATGGTTTTTTTCTTTTTACAGTTTTTATTTCCTTATTTTGGGCTGTGCTGGGTCTTCATGACTGTGCGTGAGCTCTCTCTGGTCGTGGCGAGCAGGTCTCGTCTCTGTTGTGGAGCACGGGCTCGAGCGTGTGCGGGCTTCAGGAGCTGTGGCACGAAGGCTTGGTTGCCTCACGGCACGTGGGAAGTTCCCAGCCCAGGGATCAAACCTGCGTCCCCTTCATTAGCAGGCAGACTCTTAGCCACTGGGCTACCAGGGGAGCCCCTCACAGCTTCTTACACATCTTTGTTCAGCGACCCATGGACGCTTTAAGTGCAAATCCAGATTCTCCCCCACCGCAGCAAATCTGTTATTTTCCTGGCAGAGGACGTCACCATGGACCCGACTCGCTGACCTGAACCCTGACGGTCACGGCAGGGCACTGCTCATCACGCACACGTCAAGCCCACCTCTTCCTCCAGGTTCGGAGAGTCTATTCTCTGTCTCCCCAGCTCCACTGGTGGCCTCCCACCTGGACCGCCTCCTCCGCGGGCCCAAGCAGCTGTTCTCCTCGTCCTTGGGCACTTCATCTCCTGCTCCCACCCACCCCCATCAACTCATCACCCTGCAGCCGGGAGAGGCTGGAGAGTTCAAAGGGGACCACACACTGCCCTGTTTACCAGCCCTCGGCAGCAGGCAGCGTCTTCAGTGTAACACCGCATGCTCCACTGTCTGCTGGCATCATCTCAGACAAATCCCGACCGAAACCAGCCTACCTAGCAAGCAGAGCCCGTGAGACTCCTGGATGGAGTCACGGAGCCCAGAGGCAGGACCAAGGCCGGAACGAAGCACTCAGATGTCCGCCAAGCCCCTGGGCCATCCCAGCCCTGCTTCTCTGGACACGGTGGCTTCAGCCACCACTCCAGCCGCGGGCCTCCCGGTTTCTGCATGGCCTACACCGTGATGTCCAGTGCAAAACCCCGAAGGACCCCGGGGTCCGGTGACGGCAGGGGCCCACCCCCAGCCCACGGGGGCCGCCCTCACAGCTGGCCCGGGAGGAGCAGCGATGCTTGGAAGAGGGCGTTTTGGTGTCGGGGGCTCTCAGAACAGGGTCGGTCGGGGTGGGGGATGCAGAGGGGCGGGGGATGCAGAGAG
>NW_011494874.1:65670-66666 GCF_000754665.1 Bison bison bison
GGCAGGGCAGACAGGCTGTGAACCGCTCTCTGCCCGTTGGAACCCCCCGAGCGTCCCCTGCCTGCTCTCCCTGGCCAGAGCCCTCCTGAGACATCCACCTCCCGCCATGCGGGCACCATGACCATCTTCACGCAGGGCCTCAAAAAGGCTGCCGCTGCCCCTCGAGTCCACTGTCCTCAGCAGCCCCTTCCCCTACCCTCCACTGCTGCTGAGTCTGTGGGTCCCTGCGCCCCCCACGCCCTCTGCACCAGGCCCCCTGGCCCTTCTGAGCTGGGTCTCCACGCCTATGTGGGAGATCCGGGCAGAAAGCCCCCTGACCGCGCTCCCCAGCGCCTGGGCCTGCCACCAGGAGGCCATCAACGGTTTAGAAGGTTGCCCTTTGCTGAGGTAGTTTCCGTTCACAGCGATTTCTTTCTGCGCGTCCAAGAGCCGTGGCGGTTCACTACTCCGTTTTATATTTAACTAATCGCTCTTACATCTGAGCACAGCACGTGGACATCTCCATGGCAACGCGCCCTAGACAGAGGAGGTGGCCTTACAGCGGCCTCAAGACCCTGCACAGGTCCGGCCAGCGGGTCTCCCTGCCGCAGAGCCTGGACGGGGAAGCAGGCCGGCCAGTGTGCGCCCGTGGCTCCCACCCTGTCCCCTCAACAACGGGCCTCCTAGTCCCCTAAACTGGAGGGCCGCCCCTCAGCCTCCAGCCTCCTGACGGCCCTCCCGAGACCGTGATGGGTTTTATTCAAATCATATTTGAATACCAGGTAGGTGCCAGCTCTTTAGAGATTAATAAAATACAGATTCTACTCTTGAGAGACCTGTAATACAGTGTGAAAAGCCCTCTTAGCACTCACTACGGGGCTGGGTCATTCGACCCTAAACCCCCAAAAGGCAATCCAAAAATGCTTGTGAAGTAAGTGAACTACTTAATTCTGGGAGCAAAACCAGATGGCCGGAGGGACAGGGAGACGGGGCGCCTCCTTCTGTCCAGAGACCTGT
>NW_011494874.1:68948-71463 GCF_000754665.1 Bison bison bison
GTCCTCTGTCGTCCCCTTCTCCTCCTGCCTTAAATCTTTCCCAGCATCAGGGTCTTTTCTAATAAGTCAGCTCTTCACATCAGGTGGCCAAAGTAGTGGAGCTTCAGCTTCAGCATCAGTCCTTTCAATGAATATTCAGGACTGATTTCCTTTAGGATGGACTGGTTGGCTCTCCTTGCAGTCCAAGGGACTCTCAAGAGTATTCTCCACCACCACAGTTCAAAAGCATCAATTCTTCGATGCTCAGACTTCTTTATGATTCAACTCTCACAACCATACATGACTACTGGAAAATCCATAGCCTTGACTAGATGGACCTTTGTCAGCAAAGTGATGTCTCTAACCTTGTTCGTGGATGGGAAGACTTAATATTGTTAAGACGTCAGCTATCTCCAACATGGTCTACAGATTCAACACAATCCCAACCAAAATCCCAGCAAGTCATTACATGGATATCGACAAACTGACTTTAAAGTGCGTATTATTCTGTGTCACACAGGTGCACGAGGATATTCACGGCAATGCTGTGTATTAGTGAGTCTACTATTTACATGCCTGGTGTGAAAAGGTAGTCAGGTATGAAAAATCAATAAAATTCTATACCACAGAGTAGTTAAGAAGAATGAGGTAACTCTTTCTGTAGTGATCCAGAAATACGATCCACAATAAAAATTCAGCCAAAAAATTAAGGCACAGATCAGAGTGTGCAGCACACAGCCAGGTGTGAGACCTGGGGCCTGCATGCATGGAGAGACAGCCTCTGGGAGGGAGCAGATGGTGTGTCTGGATTAGCTTTCTGTGGCTGCTGCAACAAATTACCTCAAACGAGGGCTCGGGGGCAGGGCAGGGGGTCTTGACGCAGCAGAAATGGGCCGTCTTGGGTTCTGGAGGCCAGGAGTCTGGGACCAAGGGGCCGGCAGGGCTTCACTTCTCCTAGAGCTCTTGGGGAGGGTCCCCGCCGCCCCCAGTCTCTGGGGGCTCTGGGTGTGCCCTGTCTGCCTCTGCCCCTCCATCTGCAAGGCCTCTTCCTTCTGTGTCCTCTGTGGCTCTCTTAAAAGGATGCTGGTTACTGGCTTCAGAGCCCATCCTAAATCCAGGACGGTCTTCTCATCTCCAGCTCCTTCATCAGACCTGCAAAGACTCTCCAGATAAGATCACGTGACAGGACCCCAGGGGTTAAGATGTGGACACAGACTCTGCAGCCATCCTTCACCCCCACACAGTGGTGTCCCGAGAACGCTCCTCCTCTGATTTTTCAAATCCAACCGCCTTCCTTGTGATCGCTGCGCTCTGGCACACACGCCCCCAGCTGGCCACCTGCTCTCAGCACCAGTGTCCCCCTGGGTGAGGGTCCTTACCTGCAGTGGCCTGACCCGTGCCCCATGCCGCAGCCAGGATGGCCGTTCTTAGTAAGTTCAGGTGTGACATCACTGCCCAAGCCCCTCTGAGAGCCCCCACCGCACTCAGAATGAAAGGCAAACTCGCCCTGTGGCCTCAGCTCCTGTCTAAGGGTCCTTGCCCTGCCTCCCGGCTCGCTCTCCAAATACTCCAGGCGTTTGCTCCCTCCTCATCTCCTCTGCCCAGAATCCCTCCTCCCCACGTGCCCTCAGGTCAGATCTCTATCCGCTCTCCCCTCACCGTGAAGCTTTCCCTGACACGGTCATTTCCCTGCACCTGCCCTCCATCACCAGGTCAGCAAACCAAAACCCACGGTCTGACACTGGTTCATATAAATAAAGCTCTGCTGGAACTCAGCCTCGCTGATTCATCGAAGCATCACCTGTGATTACTTCTGAGCAATGGCTGCAGAGCTGATGGGCAGCACAGATACCTCATGGCCCCAGCACCCAGGACTCTGACCACCAGGCCGGCCCCTTCCCGGGAGAGCAGCCTGCTGCGGGCCCCTCCGCTCCCTTTACCCACCCTCTGGGCGCTCACTGCTGCTGGCCTGGCTGTCCCTCCTGTCTCCACTCCCAGGGTCAGCTCCATGAGGTCATCAACATCCCTGAGCAACAGCACGTGCTTGACAAACCCCACGGGAGGACTGTGCAGACAGAGACCACGGCTGCCTCTGGGGACAGCTCGGTACTGGTGGGGAGAAGGCAGACTCTTCCTACCTACCTCTAACACCCCTTCATCTCACACCACGGACATACATGACTAAGAACATAAAAAACTGAAAGAATATGTCAGGAGAGAATCATGCACATGAAAAGCATGGCAATCACCCTCTAAATCAACGTTATATGGAAAGACGCGCTATCAAATACACTACCTGTTTTTTTGTTTTTTCAGAAAACATATGTACAAAGTTAATGTGATGAAGACCAACGACTGATTTAACCAGCAACACAGATGCCTGGGTTGGGGTGGGAAAACGAGGGGCAGAAGGATGGAGAGAGCCCCACCTCCTTCTGTTAGCGCAGCAAGCAGTTAACCACTAAGGTGAAATGATGCAAAAGCATAATTTACTCAATAAAATACTTAAGATGGAGGCAATTCCAGAAAAAAAAAA
>NW_011494874.1:71563-72641 GCF_000754665.1 Bison bison bison
GGGAGGACTGTGCAGACAGAGACCATGGCTGCCTCTGGGGACAGCTCGGTACTGGTGGGGAGAAGGCGGACTCTTCCTACCTACCTCTAACACCCCTTCATCTCACACCACGGACATACATGACTAAGAACATAAAAAACTGAAAGAATATGTCAGGAGAGAATCATGCACATGAAAAGCATGGCAATCACCCTCTAAATCAAAGTTATATGGAAAGACGCGCTATCAAATACACTACCTGTTTTTTTTGTTTTTTTCAGAAAACATATGTACAAAGTTAATGTGATGAAGACCAACGACTGATTTAACCAGCAACACAGATGCCTGGGTTGGGGTGGGAAAACGAGGGGCAGAAGGATGGAGAGAGCCCCACCTCCTTCTGTTAGCGCAGCAAGCAGTTAACCACTAAGGTGAAATGATGCAAAAGCATAATTTACTCAATAAAATACTTAAGATGGAGGCAATTCCAGAAAAAAAAAAAAGGTAAGAATTAGAATTGTTTTGAGGGCCATAACCACAAAAATCTAAAAACTGGATTTTTTATTAATTTATTTGGCTGCACTGGGTCTTGGTTGTAGATTGCAGGATCTTAGTTCCCTGCCCCGGGATCAAACCCGGGCCTCTGCACTGGGGGCACAGTCTTCACCACTGGACCACCAACGAAGTCCCCCCTTTTTTTACACAAGCCTTTGGTGCTGCTTACTTTTTCAGCCACTCACAGAACGGCTACTTACACGCTGACTAACAAGCAGAAAGCACCAGCAGCCCAGGCCCGGCCTGGCCCTCCGGCCCCCCACGCCGGCTCCCTCTGCGGCCGGCCACTTCCATCCGGCGGCGGGCGGTGCGGAGAGCAAAGAGCAGGCAGCATGTCCTGCTCCTCGTGAAGGCGAGACCTGACCCTTACAGCTGAGGAAGGCCCGTGTGGGGCTGGCGGGAAGCACTCTCCCTGGAAACCTGCAGGGGGTGCTTTTGCTCAGAGCTGAGCAAGACTGGACGTCAGGGACGCGGGGGTGACGTGCTCAGACGGTCGAGACACAGCCGCGCGGCCCGGCACACGCGTGCCAGCAGGCTTCCCGGC
>NW_011494874.1:72741-74922 GCF_000754665.1 Bison bison bison
AATGTCCAGGGGTCCGTCCAAGCGGGGGGAACGGCGTGTGCAGAGAACATCCAGGGGTCCGTACAAGCGGGGGGAACGGCATGAGCAGAGAATGTCCAGGGGTCTGTCCAAGCGGGGGGAACGGCGTGTGCAGAGAATGTCCAGGGGTCCGTCCAAGCGGAGGGAACGGCGTGTGCAGAGAACATCCAGGGGTCTGTCCAAGCGGGGGGAACGGTGTGTGCAGACAGTGTCCAGGGAGATGAAACGTCCAGGACACGATGAGAAGTAGCCCCGCAGGACGGGACCCAGGCCGCAAGGCCGCGTGGTGACACCACAGCCAAAGGCGTGTCCAGGCTGGACTGGGCGGCTGAGCAGCCGTGACAAGGCCCCAGGGTGGAATCCCCCCACGGCGCCCCCCGCCACCTGCCACCATCCTGACAGCCTGTGAATCTAAATACATTTGCATTATGTCAACAGTGGAATTTTTCACTGAAAAAGCATTTTCGGGAATGAATTTCACTAAATCTATGTAACTCCGTGCTCAGTTTTCTAAACAAAGTTTTGTTTTCATTTCCGCTCCCCAGCCCCCGCCCCCCCGCCAAAAGATTCTCACTCTCTTGCAGAGAGTGTTTGGGGAGATGTGTCTGTCTACAATTTTATCAGAACTTCCATCACTGGGGGGGTTTCCTCTGGAGCCATTTTTCTCACTTAAATTTTGTTAGTCACTCAATCACGTCTGACTCTTTGGGACCCTATAGACGGTAGCCCACCAGGCTCCTCTGTCCATGGGATTTCCCAGACAAGAAGACTGGAGTGGGTTGCCATTCCTCCTCCAGGGGATCTTCCCAACCCAGGGATCAATCCCAGGTCTCCCACATTGCAGGCAGATTCTTTACCGTCGGAGCCACCAGGGAAGCCTAAAATTGTATAAAGATGACTCTGTTCTCATCCCCTTTAATATTTCATTATTACGATCATTATTACTACTATTTGGCCGCTCTGGGTCTTCGCCGAGGTGTGTGGGCTCCTTGCTGGAGCACACTCTCCCGTTGCCCTGCTCAGACTTGGTTGTCACCCCGTGGCCTGCGGAACCTGAGTTCCCTGACCAGGGATTGAACGCGTAACCTCTGCACTGAAAGACAGATTCTTAAGCACTGGACCACCAGGGAGGTCCCTATCCACTTTTAGATAGTAATAACTGCCATTCTTGAGAGTTTTTCTTTGACTAATAATGCTATTTAGAAATGTGTTGTTTAATCTCCAAATATCGTGGGATTTTCTAAGCTATCTTTCTGTTAGTGACTTCTAGTTTAGGGCTCTGACAGCATACTTATCTGAGTTCTATTAAATGGATTAAGGGGTGTTTTATGTCTCATAGTCTGCAGAGCTACCTCAGTAAGACAAGAAGAGTACACAAATGCATACAGCTTGGGAAAGGAACAAATAAAACTCCACTTGTTCACAGATGACACGATTATCAATAAAGAAAATCCCAAAGGATCAATTAAAACACTGAAACTGGTAAGTGATTATAGCGAGGCTGCAGGATTCAAGATCAACGTATAGAAGTCAAGTGCTTTTCGGGCTTCCCCGGCCCAGTGACTAAGACTTTGCCTTCCAAAGAGGGGGTGCAGGCCCAGTCCCTAGTTGGGGACCTAATATCCCATATGCCCTGGGGCCAAAAAACCACAACATGAAACAGAAACAGTGTTCTAACAAACTTGATGAAGACTTTTAAAAAATGGGTCAGATTAAAAAAAAACAAACTTTAAGAAGTCCAGTGGTTTCCAGTATTCCAACACTGAACAATAGGAATTTGATATTTAAAACACAGTATCTTTTACATTAGCACCAAAGAAAAGGAAAAAAAGTATTTAGTAACAAATCGAACAAAACATGTACATGACCCATACGCAGAAAAGTACAACACTCTTATGTAAGAAACCAGAGATGATCTAAATAAATGGATAGTCCACGTTCGTGGATTTGTTGTTCAGTTGCTCAGTCTTGTCTGACTCTTTGTGACCCCATGGACTGCAGCATGCAAGGCCTCCCTGTCCTTCACCATCTCCTGGAGATTGCTCAAACTCATGTCCATTGAATACGTGATGCCATCCAACCATCTCGTCCTCTGTCGTCCCCTTCTCCTCCTGCCTTAAATCTTTCCCAGCATCAGGGTCTTTTCTAATAAGTCAGCTCTTC
>NW_011494874.1:75096-75357 GCF_000754665.1 Bison bison bison
CCAGAAAAAAAAAAAAAGGTAAGAGTTAGAATTGTTTTGAGGGCCATAACCACAAAAATCTAAAAACTGGATTTTTTATTAATGTATTTGGCTGCACTGGGTCTTGGTTGTAGATTGCAGGATCTTAGTTCCCTGCCCCGGGATCAAACCCGGGCCTTTGCACTGGGGGCACAGTCTTCACCACTGGACCACCAGTGAAGTCCCCCCTTTTTTCACACAAGCCTTTGGTGCTGCTTACTTTTTCAGCCACTCACAGAACGG
>NW_011494874.1:77656-77975 GCF_000754665.1 Bison bison bison
AAGTTATATGGAAAGACGCGCTATCAAATACACTACCTGTTTTTTTTGTTTTTTTCAGAAAACATGTACAAAGTTAATGTGATGAAGACCAACGACTGATTTAACCAGCAACACAGATGCCTGGGTTGGGGTGGGAAAACGAGGGGCAGAAGGATGGAGAGAGCCCCACCTCCTTCTGTTAGCGCAGCAAGCAGTTAACCACTAAGGTGAAATGATGCAAAAGCATAATTTACTCAATAAAATACTTAAGATGGAGGCAATTCCAGAAAAAAAAAAAAGGTAAGAATTAGAATTGTTTTGAGGGCCATAACCACAAAAA
>NW_011494874.1:78075-78737 GCF_000754665.1 Bison bison bison
GTATTAGAGAGAGGTTCAGCATCATCCTTCCAATAAATATTCAGGGTTGATCTCCTTTAGGATGGACTGGTTTGATCTCCTTGCAGTCCAGCTACCTTCTCCAGCACAATTCAAAAGTCTGAGTGCTTCCTTAAGTTTTACATCCATAGATGACTACTGGAAAAACCATAGCTTTGACTAGATGGACCTTTGCTGTCAAAGTGGTATCTCTGCTTTTTAATACGCTGTCTAGGTTGGTCATAGCTTTTCTTCCAAGGAGCAAGTGTCTTTTAATTTCATGGCTGCAGTCACCATCTGCAGTGATTTGGGAGCCGAAGAAAATAAAGTCTCTCCCTGTTTCCATTTTTCCTCCATCTATTGGCCATGAAGTGTTGGGACCAGATACCATGATCTTAGTTTTCTGAATGTTGAGTTTTAAATCAGATTTTTCACCTTCCTCTTTCACTTTCATCAAACGGCTCTTTAGTTCTTCTTTGCTTTCTGCCATAAGGGTAGTGTCATTTGCATTTCTGAAGTTGTTGATATTTCTCTTGGCAATCTTGATTCCAGCTTGTGCTTTACCCAGCCTAGCATTTCTCATGATGTACTCTGCATATAAGTTAAATAAGCAGGGTGACAATATACAGCCTTGACGTACTCCTTACCCAATCTGGAACAAGTCC
>NW_011494874.1:78837-81574 GCF_000754665.1 Bison bison bison
CCTCCCCGTGCCGACGCGGGATGGCTTCCGAGTCCTCCACATGAGCTCCTGGTCATGACCCCACCATCGAACCAAACCCAAGAGCTTCTCGTGTTTTTTCACCGTGGAAGCCCCACTCAGGAGGACCCTTTCTCCTACCCGCCCACTGGCCGGTCCAGACCTTCCGTGAGAACTAACTCAGATCTCGCTGGCTGCTGCATTTACAGCGGCTCTGCTTTGCTGCTAACCCTGTCTCATAAAAGTCATGGCAAATAGATGGGCAAACAGTGGAAACAGTGACACACTTTATTTTTGGGGCTCTAAAATCACTGCAGATGGTGACTGCAGCCATGAAATTAAAAGATGCTTGCTCCTTGGAAGAAAAGCTATGACCAACCTAGACAGCATATTAAAGAGCAGAGACATTACTCTGTCAACAAAAGTAGCTCTAGTCAAGGCTATGGTTTTTCCAGTGGTCATGTATGGATGTGAGAGCTAGACTATAAACAAAGCTGAGCTCTGGGAGTTGGTGATGGACAGGGAGGCCTGGGGTGCTGCAGTCCATGGGGTTGCAAAGAGTCAGACACGACTGAGCGACTGGACTGAACACTCCTTTATCAGTTTTAGAAATCTGGATTATTATTATTTTTTTTTTTGTATTCAACTCTTTATTTTAGTAAAGTCAGAATAAATACAGCACATGCAGTGCTAGAAATCTAAAACTGATACATTAAGCAATTACCAAACTTAAAGTGACGAGATTCAATGTCTGTCTACATTTGGCTAATTAAAATCCATTCTTATTCACTGAAAATGTTGCTGGCTGACAAAACTTAAGGTAAGTCACTGATTTTGGCAATACACAAAGATAACCACATGTTTGAGAAATAGGCCAGACACTGAAAAATAAATAACATATGTAACTAAATAGAACTCTATAGAATTTCTGAAAATGTGGACACTTCCTAAGTGTTTTAAGATAATATATCAAAACCTTGGCATGTTATGGTTTCAAGTTGTGAATTTTGTGTTACATTTTCTTAGAAAGTTAAAGCTACCTACACTGTCAATGCTGGGTCTGCTTAGTTTCACTAAAAGTATAGTAAGACTTAACATTAAAGCTCACATATTGGACTTAATGTTTGGAGATTGGGGAGAAAAATACCTTACAGCAGAATTCCCTTCTGATGTGGCAAACTGTACTAATTTAACTTTGTACTTGCTCATTCTATCTGGATAGGCATTTATAGTCTATAAATAAGCCATTCCGGTCATGATAAGATTACATGTATGAATACATCCATATATTTTCAAAGCACTCTTGAAAGTTAATGCAAGTAAATATAGCAGTTCCTCTTAATTCTAAGCTAGGCAAGTCTTGGGTATATGTTACTACGGGAGAAGTTTGAAAGTTCGATTTTAAAAAAGTGTTTAGTGGAAGTTTCATCTAATTAGATTTTTTCATGCCTGCCATAAGTAAAATTAAAACAGTAGAATGGCTGACCATGCCAGTGACCAGTCCTTTTATGGATCTGCTTGGATTTTGGTCTTGAATGCATGCTAGTGTTAATGTTTTTTGGTCAAGAGGATATGAGCAGGAGGGATTATGCAGCAGGCTTTTATTTTATTGCAGATGTTCTTTACTCTCTTTACTCTGCACTGAAATGTTAAAATGGCTTACATTTGTGGACTTTGTTAATTGGAATAACAACAAACAGAAATCCTTGAGATTTCACGGGTTAGAAATACGTACTAAGTTGCTCATGGTGATTTTTCTGTATAGTACAGTTATATTTTAGTTGCATAGGTTTCCATTGTACTTTACACTTTTCTGCTAAATTTGGCCAAAGATGATTATTCACCAACTAAAGTTGTCTCCTCCACGTGGAATTGGTACTGATTCTCTGGTTGGAAAATGGTGATCTTCATAATCTTAACAATGGATTATTATTTTTAAGAACAAAATATATTTTAATCTCCTCTGACTAAAACTGTCAGAAACAAACTCGGTCTAATACTTTTATTAGATATGCTAGTGACCAGGTGATCTCTCTCATTTCCAAAACGTGGACTAAGAATTGTAACTTAAGGAAAAACCTGAGATACACAAAACGAAGTATTTTTACCGAAATTAGATATCTCCCCTCACGGAAAAAAGTCAGAAAAGGTCACATGGTTTTGGAAAAGAACACCCAGCTTTCCCCTTGTCATCAGCTGGGAGCACTGGTCTCCCTGGGCCCAGGCATTTAAACCACGGCAAGAAGGCGGAACACACGCTGGATCCAGAACCTCACACCCAATACTACCTATGGATATCTACTTTAATAACAGAGCAAAAGAGAACCTTTTTCCAAATGAAGTCTTCCTTCAGAACAATTTTTCCCAAAATGTTTAATACAGTGATTTTCTGTTTCACGAGAAGACCAGCCTTTTCCCAGTTCTTCCCACGTGAACAGAAACACCACCCTCCAGCCCCCAATGAGGCAGCGCAGCGCGCGGCTCGCAGGGGCAGGGCGCCCGCCCTCTAGGAGCTGAGCACAATCAGCCTGTGGAGCTGGTACAGGAAGGTGTTCTTGCCCCTGCTGCTCTCTCGGTCCGCCTGCTCCATCACCAGCTTCGGATCGACCTGTTGGGGCAAAAGGGCCAGTCAGGCTCCGCAACAGCGCTTTTCTAGACATAAAGTAAAACAAAGTTACACACATACACAGACCTTGTGTGTGTGTGTGTGTGTGTGTGTGTGTGTGTGCAGAGGGGAGGC
>NW_011494874.1:81674-82884 GCF_000754665.1 Bison bison bison
AAATTAAAACAGTAGAATGGCTGACCATGCCAGTGACCAGTCCTTTATTGGATCTGCTTGGATTTTGGTCTTGAATGCATGCTAGTGTTAACGTTTTTTGGTCAAGAGGATATGAGCAGGAGGGATTTATGCAGCAGGCTTTTATTTTATTGCAGATGTTCTTTACTCTCTTTACTCTGCACTGAAATGTTAAAATGGCTTACATTTGTGGACTTTGTTAATTGGAATAACAACAAACAGAAATCCTTGAGATTTCACGGGTTAGAAATAACGTACTAAGTTGCTCATGGTGATCTTTCTGTACAGTACAGTTATGTTTTAGTTGCATAGGTTTCCATTGTACTTTACACTTTTCTGCTAAATTTCGCCAAAGATGATTATTCACCAACTAAAGTTGTCTCCTCCACCTGGAATTGGTACTGATTCTCTGGTTGGAAAATGGTGATCTTCATAATCTTAACAATGGCATAAAAAGGCAAAAGTTTTTTACAAGTGCAATAATATATTTTCAGGTGTATTGTGCCTTGTTCTAAAACTATTAAGTGCACTTGACAGTATTGAGGTCATTTGTTACGGTGCTATTTCAATTAGGATAGGTTTAGACTCTTGAACATTTTGCTCATAAATTTTTTACAAAGTACTTATTTTATTGCACATTAAGAGAATTTTATATACATATATATGTATGTCTTGTGTGCATGTTCTTAAACTTCCAATCTTATTTTGTCTCTTGGAAATTGTTGAACACGTTTTTTTAGAACTAGATTCTAAAATTTTATTTGGGACCATAGGATGATAGTTGGGAAGAAAACTCTTTTGCACATGACAGATTTTAGATACTTCTTTGCTGCTAGTGCTTGTCTGTGTAGTATTTATTGAAACATTTTGACAAATATTTATTTTTGTAAGCCTTAAAGTTATTCTTTTAAAGTTTAAAGAAACTTGACCAAAAGACAGTACAAAAACACTGGCACTTGAATGTTGAATGTCATCATATGTTACATAATAAATTGCAGGTTAGTGTGAGCTTTAATGTTAAGTCTTACTACACTTTTAGTGAAACTAAGCAGACCCAGCATTGACAATGTAGGTAGCTTTAACTTTCTAAGAAAATGTAACACAAAATTCGCAACTTGAAACTATAACATGCCAAGGTTTTGATATATTATCTTAAAACACTTAGGAAGTGTCCACATTTTCAGAAATTCTA
>NW_011494874.1:82984-83805 GCF_000754665.1 Bison bison bison
TTACACACATACACAGACCTTGTGTGTGTGTGTGTGTGTGTGTGTGTGTGCACAGAGGGCAGGAAGCACTCCTTCAATGTCTCTCACAACACCAAATACTATACATTTGCTATGCCATCTTTCAATTCGTCTTAACAATACAGTAAGCTTTACTCAGAAATCTCCCATGCATTCTTTTACGTAAACATGAACAGTAACTTCACAGAAGCATTAGAGCATGTGGAAGTTTTCTGAAACCCACCAACCCCAGAGTGAAACTCGGCTTCCTAACTAAGTCTTGCTATTAGCTTCACACCCCCCATGGAGGCTGTGGGAGAGCTGGCCGGCGCACCCTGCACGTCCTCCTGAGGGCAGAGCTCGTGCACGTGCTGGAGCAGCTCCAGTGACTGGTGCTCAGCACTCTGACAGGGAACCCCGTCACGGAGCACGTGGACCACAGGAACGCTGCAGCAGAAGTAACTGTCGGACCTGGAGTGGGAAACACCGCTCCGGGGGCAGTGTCTCACTCCCCCGCCACAGGGATGAGGAACCAGTGCCCCAGCTGGTTTATTTATAAAGACAGCCTTGGCTCTAGGATTGTTGCTGTTCAATCACTAAGTCATGTCCGACTCTTTGCAACCCCATGGACTGCAGCACGCAGGCTCCTCTGTCCTCCACTATCTCCGGGAGTTTGCTCAAAGTCACATCCATTAAGTCAGCGATGCCATCCAACCATCTCATCCTCTGCCGTCTCCTTCTCCTCCTGCCCTCAATCTTTCCCAGCGTCAGGGTCTTTTCCAATGAGTCAGCTCTTCAAATCAGGTGGCCAAAGTATTAGAGAG